>NC_089875.1:120263961-120615211 GCF_040182565.1 Anser cygnoides
CCTCTCCAGGACACCCCAAATGTCCCTGGGACAGTTGCCTGTCAGACAACAGAATTAAACCCCAGGAGCCAGCCCATGTCTCAAAACAGACAAAACTTGTAAAGTGCTAAGGGGAAATGGACAGAGCTGGGGTCAAGGAGATCTACTAAATCCAGTGTCACTCACTGCATCACCTCACTAGGGCCATATCTCAAGGAACACTGCTCTGAAATCAGCTCCATACAAGCTATCTAGGAAGATTAAACTTCTGGTAAGTTACCAGTATGGTTGCAGTTGCCAAAACAAGCCACAATTAATCCAATTTCTCTAATCCCTACCCATCCGTGGACTCCTCACTGAAGATTTTGGTATGGACCATGGAAATTAGACTTAGTTTCCATAGCAAACTGGTTCACCAAAGGCAACCTGAAAGATTTGAGTTATTTTTCGAGCATTAATACCCACTTCTTGTGTGAGGGCCCTCAAAAGCAGATGGCTTCTGCTTCCAAGCCCACAGACTGAAAGCACAATGCTCCTGAAGCCTGCATGTACGCGGCAAAGAAGTTGAACTTTGGCTGCTGACTAGAAAAGCATAAATATGACTTGCACGCTTTGCAAAGCAAGTTAATTTCAACAGCCCCAGCTTTGTCTCTGCATATTTATTTAATACAATTACTTTCCTTCTACAGTTCTGCAAACTGGCTACTTCTGCCTGCAGCAAAAGTATTTTACCAGAAGAGGGGGGAAAACACACTCGGCCACAATATCAGCTGCAAAAACTGGTGTAGTTATTTCTTTCGTGCCCTCTGGCAGCTGCCAAAAATGCTGAGAGTACAGCAGCGTGAAGGGATGGGTGAAAACAAAACCCTTCATAAGGGAACAGGTCACATCACGCAGCTCCAGCTCCTTCACACACCAGCCCAGAATGAGCTTCCCCTGCGTCGCTGTGACCAAATTGCTCCCGAGCATGATAAAAAGCAATGTAGGACATGGAGCCTTGTGAGCTATCTTCTAACTCTGTGCACCTGTGATTAGTGATTGATTCCTTTCACATGCTGCAGTATGTTTTTTTTACAAGCTTTTGCGATTTCTTGCGAAAGGGGTGCAACTTCTTAGAGAAATATGGTAATGGAAGAGCCCTCCAGAGCCTCTCTAGCTTGTCCACCTGCCCCAAGCTCTACCTACTCCTTCCTGCAAGAGGTTAGACACAAACTGCTCACATATAAGCAATTAACAACCCTCCCCACAAACACACCCCACAATAGGAGCTTGGATGTTTGAATGAGGGCAACACAGTCAACAAGTTAATGTCAGCAAGCTTTGAAAATACGAGACCAACTTGGACTTTGGGGTCAAATTCCACTTGTTGGATAAGCCCTCTGGCATTAATGAAGTGGATTTTATGCCCCTGGAAGGGAGATTTGCATTTGGCCATTAGTAAAACAAAACACCAAACTGATCGTGGCTGGAGAGGAAGCAAAGAAAATGCAGAGAATGCACTTCGTGTTTCAGTGAGAACCTGGCATTTGCAGCACATCATCTCCCTGCCAGCTACTGAACAGCAGTGACTTGGCAGAGGTTTGATAGCCAGATGTCATCCTCATCTGGTTGTCTTGGCTCAGGCTGTTTGTTTGAAATGAACAGCAAAACAGAGCGAGTATGGGGTCTTCCTGGTGCTACTCCCACGGCAAGCAGTAGCACTAGGGAAGGGCTTTGGGGCGATGCTGTAGCCCCCCGAATCTGGCACCGCTTTGCGCCGTTTTGTCGAGCTTACAGCCCTTACCAGGCAAAATCTGGGAGGTGGGATCCGAGCTAACAAGCGGGATGTAAGGATTTGTTTGACAGCTGTCTCTCTTCGGGTGAGGAACGCGGAACAAATGCTCTCCCCGTGCACTTCCCCAAGGCAGCTTTGAACACATTTAGCACTCCGAGCCCCGGGTGCGTTTCCTGGCGATAAGATGCTGCAGTTATATTTCTTTGTTCAACCGTTTTGCTCCGTCTCTCTTCCACTGTTAGTTTTCAGTTGCTTGTTTTATTTAAGGAGAGAGATAATTTGCTTTCTGTGTTTCTATTATATTACGCTAAACAATGGCAAAGAGAAAAACATCAGGGCAGTCCCTGCCTCAAACCTGCTGCCTTTCTAGTTCGTCATTATTTAAGCCAGTGCGAGTTATTAAAGATGCGCTGATAAATATGGAGGAATGCAGTTAAACCTAACATATTCCTCCTCCCACAAGGTCCTCCGGATAGAGCAGAGGAGGCAAACTAATGGGCAAATGTTTGCCAGGTTTCGATGTGGCAGCTAAGCCACGAATGCCTTTAGACCCAGGCAACAAAGGAGGAAAGTAGGCGCCGTTCTCGCTAGGACCCCACGTGGCTGACCTTAAATCAGAAGGAGAATTACTTTTTAACTGAAAGCCTGATAGCGCGCGTGTATGTTTGTATACACATCAATATGTGTGATAAGAAGGCTGCTTTGTGGCAAAACCTGCCAACAAACCCATTTTTTGTTGCCATCTGCTAGGAAGAGAGCAAGCACCTGTTAGGAGCAGCTGCTTGAATGCAGAATGTAGGTAAGAGAAAAAATCAGTTTCATTTTGGAGTTGGCCTGCTGCAGGTAGCACATGGCTCGCGGCGACAAGGATGCCAAGTGGCCCTTTTTAAGCTCGTCCTAATTAGGAAGCGGCTCGCGGTATAAAATCTCAGAACTGTTCATTTAGGTTATTGCAGCGAGCAGAGGGAAGCGATGGGGCTCTCCTGCCGTACCCCGATCCCCCTCCTCGGTGTCCGTCGGGGTTTCTGCCCTCTCCCCTTTCCTGGAGCGATGCTCCCAACACCACGGGTCAGTGGGGCCTCTCCCACCAGGCCTGACACCACAGATGGTCTCAAAGCTGCTGCCCTGAGCCCCTGCTTGCAATATCCCTGTTGCCATTGAAGGAATAAGCTCTTCAGAGAGCTCTCTCCCAATCCTCCAAGCACAGACCGTTTCTGATGAATTTTCTTCAGCCGGTGCATGCAGCGTTTGTGCCCCACGGCCGAGCTTGTCCTGCGCAGCCCACGTGGGGCCGCAGCTCACCTCGCCCCGAGTAGCTGGCACCCACCCACCCCAGCACACAAAAGATTTGTTCTCAAAGCCCAGCAAGCTTCCTGGGGGTTTTCATGATCCCCTTCACCACACAGTAATCATCAGGGGAGGTACGATGGCCCTACAGGAGCTCCTATCTACGTCTAGGTGACAGCAACACGAGGTCGGTGGATGGGTTTCCAATGCACAGGGAAAATTTGTAATAGGTGCTGATATTTAGGGTCTCCTTCAGGCCTGAATGTCTCCCTTGTTTCCCTTTTCCTCTTTTCTCTGCCTCTTCGTGTTCTCCTCCAGCCTCCATTTCGTCCCTTCCCAGCCCCTTCGTCCTCCCTGCCTATCTTCTGACTTGCCCCGTGTCACACCCCTGCGCTGTGGGAACGATAAATATTTGGCTCACAAAACCCTTTTATAAATAGCACGTCCGACTCGCTCGATCTCAGGGACTGATGTTCTCTTAAATGGCAGCAAAGAACTGATCCGAGCATCACAGCGTGCTCAGAGGTGAAAATAAGGAAGCTAATGCACATCCACAGACACCGTGCTGGAAACAAGGGGTATTCCCAAAGCGTTTTTGAGGCTCCAGCCTCAATTGCCCATTACCTCTGCAGTCCGCATTACAGTTCAGCCGGATCAAACGCTGATCAGAAACCCCGATTCCTGGATGGGAAAAGACCCATCCAGCCTGGCTCACGGAAAGCAGAGCAAGCGCGTGAGGCTGACAGACAAATAACATTTCTTCTGCTTGTAAAGGAGCAAATTTGATCTTGATGCCGTGAAACAAACATAAAATCACACGCAGCCATCCCACAGAGTCACTTCTTCGTACAAAGCTGCACTTTAAATCGTGTTTTACAACAAATATCTTCGGTCAAGCGGGTTTTGTTCTTTTCTTAATGCAGAGTTATATCTGTAAGCACATCTGTAAGCATATAGATTCGTGCCTCCTGGGACATGCCTAATGGGCTCGGAATTCACTCTGGCTCATTTCTTTGTGAAGCATTGGCTATACAGTGGGAAAATTGAATAGGGTCTTTCTCTGATGGATGTTTTTTCATTTTGAATTTAAATGCACAAACTGAGATCGCGGGTTATTATTGCCACGAGAAACAACAACAGAAAAGGCAAGAGCCATAGATTAGGGAGTCAGTGACACAGAAACAGTCAAGGACAGGATGAGCTAATTAATGTTACCCTCTGCCCTCTAAATTAGCCATATATTTACTTAAGTGCTTCTGCTCAGCATCAGCTGAAGGGCGCTGCTGCGGGAGCACGCAGGGCGGCACCGCGAGCTGCTTGGAGCCAGCAAAGCCCGTTTGCTAGCTAGGTGCACCTCCTTCTGCTTTCTGCGCTGTGCTCCGACGCTGGATTTGGGCTGCCAGAGAGGTCGAACAGCTCTGCAGCGGCTTTGCTATACCACCTAGAATATAACAGGAAGAAGCCATCAGAAAGAGGGGAGCTGAGCCCTGCGTTAGGGCTCAGGGGAGCAGAAATCAGAGGTGCCAATGCCCAGGTCTGAGTGTACCCCGAAAGCTTCGCCTATGTACAGCTACAGAAACACGAGCTAAATCCACCCTTGAGAGCAGCCCAGAAGTCAGTTGGGTTCCACCACACAGCAAACCCCCTTGGGGCACCCCAAAATATTTAAGCATTAATATTCTCCATGTTTCCCCCACTGATATGGCCTCAGATGAAGAGCTGGCAAGAGGGGGAACAGCTCAGTCTTTGAAACAATATGGTGAAAAGTCCTAACTCTCCTGCCTTTGGACAAAAATTCCAGCGATTGGAAAAAAAAAAAGGGGGGGGGGGTGGAAATAATAATAAAAAAAGCTTTGTTCATGCTGTTACAGTTTAGGAACTGCTGGCATCCCTGTCTCCAAAAGGAAGGGGAGCAGAGAGCTGACTGCTCAGCAGCTGAGGACGTGTGTTCTGGAAGCAGCACGCCTGAGCAGATGGTGAAATGATTACTGCCAGTAAATGTTAGAGTCCTCTTCTTTTTTTTTTTTTTCCTTCTTTTTTTTATTTTTTTTAACTTGAATTCTGAACAACAGGAGAAAAATAATTACAAAGACTACATGAAAGCAGCTTGATTTCCTTTCTTTCTCCTCTCTGGAAGCGTGTGTATCTCGTTCCTTTCCAATACCTAGCACAGAAAAAGTGAATTTTCACTGGGCTGGCTGGGTTAAAGTCTAGCAAGAAGTGCTTTGCTGTGGCGAGTTTAACACGTTTGTTGCTTTTAAAGCTGTGTGTTCATTGGGAAATAAAAAGGTGTGGGATCATGTGCTGGATCTATAGGACCTTAAAATGAGGTACAGGGAAAAAGAGAAGGGCTGCAGCTGTGCATATTGCAGCCTGGGGGTCAGCATTTAGGCTCTGTGCAGGCTTGTGGTGCTATGAGGGGGGTTTCACCCAGGACTGAGATAAACACTGGGAATTATGCTTAGACTATGCCTCTCCCTCTTATCCTCAGGTGGTTTTGATCTCCCTCTGGACCCTTCCTCATGCCTGTCTCCTTGCCTACCCATTGCCAGCCCTTCTCCAAGCCTGCAGACTCCCAGACCAGGTAACAGGGGCGTCCTCCCATCAGGTTCCTGCTCCCAGCTCCCTCCCTGATGTGTCCAAGCTGCCCATAGCAATGCCAATCCCATTAGCTCTCTCAGCCCCCTCTCCTCATCCCCCCTCTGCTCCCTTCTCCCTGTACCAAATTTGCTTTCTTTCCTTTTTGTGCTCTAGCCAGGCATCTTGTCCCTCCTCATCGCATTGGGTACCGCTGCTTTAAAGCCCCAGGAGAACCCAGCTCCCAAATTTGCAAAGAGCAAACAGCAGCTGCAAAGGGAAGGAGCATCCCTGCTGATGGGGAGATGTGGAAAGCAAGCTGCGGCAACGCAGCCGGAGCAGCACGATGCTGAAGGCTTCGGCTGTTAAATGCTGAGACATCTCTGCAAATGTGTGGGATTTTTTTTTTTAAATGCTTGTAAATTAGGAAAGGTAAGGGAAATTTCCACAGGGAGGTCAGAAAAGCAGAACGTGCGCAGAAGACGCCTCCTTACCAAATTTCAGGTCCCCGCTCTGCAGCAGGGAGGTACCGGAGCTGCTCGTAGACAGGCTGGGAGAAATGTTTTAGTTTTGAAAACAACATGTTTTTCTCCAGCTTCCTCCTCTGAACAATTTTGGCTGGATCTTTACAAATATCAGTCTGAGGAGGCAGAAAACTGGCATGGAAGATTTCACCCCCCAAATTAATGCTTGCTGAAGCATCAGTCAGTTGAGGGAAAGGCTTCTGAGAGGGACTGACCGACATCCCTGAAACGTGGAGCATCCAGCTCCACCTGCAAGGCTGAGGTTGGAAGGAATTTCTCCTCTTTCACCCATTCACTAATTCAGCAGTCAACTTCTGTGAATGCAGAATATTTTTGTAATGTCTCTCCGAGTCAAGGGTGGCTGCTGGGAGGATGGCTCCATCTAAAACCTCTACAAGAGCTGTAGGAACAGCTGCACGCTAACCTCCCAGATAACCTGACCTTAGGAGCATGATCCCTTCCAGAGTTGATGTCAAGAGAAATTCACCCCAGAGAGGAATTCAGTCCTCCTAAAATTTGCCTTGCCATCCAGAGGTGCCCGTACTGCTTCAATGACTGCAGAAGAACCCATCATCTATATTCCCGTGTTAGGTGCCTCAGTTGGGTGCCAAAATTTCTGGTGGTGATTCCAGGTCAAAGCCAATCAAGTTTGCAATTAATACACTTTTTGTGGACATGTAGGAAAATGAGTGGTGTAAATCTGACAAGTTCTCAAAGATTATTAGTAGCCATGATGCTCCCTTCTTTGAAACTCAGGCATGATTTTTCAAGGTGAAGCCTAATAGTAGTAAAAGAATAAGATTTTAATTTCAGTGGTAATAATTTTGAGGCTTTGCAGTGATATTTTCAATTACAGTCACAGCTCTTATCCCTTGACAGTTTCCAGGAAAGAAAAGAGGAGTAATTGAAATGTTGCATCTTCATTCAAAGACTCCACCACTTACCAAACAAAACTGAAATGAAGGGTGCCAAGGAAGTCAGCAGCGGACGACTGCGTGAATACTCCTCTCCCCGAGATACAGCACTTGTATCAAGGACAAATACCATCAATAATGACAAGAGCAGCATTTGTCTTTGCAGTTTAACTGCATTCAGAGCCTGCTACTTAAATGGTTACTTAAATAGTAATAACATAAATGGAGTCGCACAGATACTGGTCCTTGTAGTTAGGCGATACTAGCTTCGGAGTTCAAAGGCTGAACATTTTAGCTGTATGATAATGGATAGCATTACAAAGTGTTGTGCTGACAAGCAAATACACCTGTACGTGAAAATACCTTGTTCCCATAGAGCGTGAACCTGCCTTTCTCCTTCCTACGTACTATGTCACTGCGATTTGAAGAAAAACACTTATTGGATAACACTTCATGCTAAGTTACCAGGGAACAGGACAAGTTTGGGTTGGTTTGATGTGTATTTGTTATCTCGGGTAACTGAGGACATTTAGATTTAAGACTGACAGCACAAAACCAGATGACACAGGAATACTTGAAGTGTATATCTGAGGTACCCGAGCATTTCTTGGCTGGTCAATAAAATTAAAATCAATAGCAACTCAGGAAGCGTGCAGTGGATTTCATCCCATTTGAGCATTACGCACTTTGAAGGTGATTTCCACATTCACCAGGAATGGCAAAGAACTTGACAGGCCCAGAAGTAGCTCTTCGTGTTGTTAGTTCATCTTAAAGCACATTTGCTGAAACCCCCTTCTGCCTGCCCACTGGAAGTGTTTGCCTTCAGCTACTAAAGTTTTCTTACTATCTTCTCTAAGCCTTACTAGGTGAAAAGCAAACAACCCGCAGTTCTCTCTTTTTAGGGTTTATATGGCAATATCATGTTCATCAAGAACAAGCCAAACTTGTACAAGATCTCTGTACAACCACGGTGCCTCAGCATCGCCTGACCTGGTGAGGAGACTCAGGAGATGGAAACCAAGAAGACCACCCACCTTTTGGCTTGAAAAAGTGGTGTTTCTCATGGCAACCTTCCCTTCCCTCCAGTTAGGATGCATCCCGTCCCTCACCTTGACAGAACACCCAGAACAGATGGCACTAAGGAGGTATTTTAACGTTCAGCAGAGTTTTGCTCCCCACCTTTATCTAGTTAGTACTTCTGTGGTGCTTTGAGAATCTGGGACAAAAAATACAACATGAAGCTTAGCCTAATTCCACACTGGCCTATTGTATCTGGCCTCTTAACGAGCGTAATTGATAGAATTCCACTAACATAAATGCATTCCAACCATCCCTGCCCCCCAAAAAGGAATCAATTGAGGGAAAATGGTCCATGACAGGAAAGAAAGAGAGATCGATTAAATATTTAAAGTGTTACTGTAAATGAACAAGACGCACAAGCCAGGTCAGTAATGAGCTTCCCTCTAAGCCACTGGGAACTTACATTAATGCTGCACTTGACTCCTTCAGGTCTCTCCCAAGTGCCAGCAAAACTCTCACAAGTTGCCAAGCAGACACATCGTGTAAAGTGGTGTGTTCGCCTGCGTGCACGCGTGTGTGCACACGAGATGGAGAGAAAGAGATTTAACTGCCTCTGTATTTCCAGTGCAGTAAAACAGGAAAAGACAAGAACCCAAAAAAAAGTTTCTCTTGGATCTTGGACAGACTTCTAGCAACAAGACCATCAGGTTCCTGTAAAAGATTCCAATTCTGGTAAAGAAATTTCACAAAGCACGGAATAAATGGCTCATGTAGGCTTTGCCTCCTTAACATTTGGAACGAAGAAATGTTGGAATTAACATTCATTTCATCTTATTTTTCTGAAGAAATTCCTTATATTACATGTATAAACTGTGTTCTGCACTCGGTATAGCCCAGCTGCAGAGGAAGTCACAGCAAATACGAAACGCCCTGCCATATTACAGGTGACTAACACAATTGCCATGGCTACTCTGACATTTAAGTTCAATTCACGCTACCGAACGAGGAGTTGAGTCCCTGAATATTCAGCATAAATAAGCAGACATAACGCTTACATCTGACAGACTGCCACAATACATCACTTTAAGCAACATTAGTGTCCGTGAGAGTTTCCCTAGATTGGACAGAGTTAGCAGCCCTTCTTAATTTTCTAAATATTCTTAACTGAACAGCTCTGTTGTGACTTTTAATACTAGAAAAACTTAAGCATTTGATTTAGTGTCAGATGGGAAACTACTTGTGATAAAAGTAAAGATTCTAATTAGCACAAGGACTCTGGCTAAAGGAAAGATGGCAGAAAATCACCCTAAATCAGAGTGAGATTATACTGGAGGAAGATTAAAAGTAGAGCTCTTCAAGGAACATCCTGAGGACAAATCCTCTTTCATATGTTCATTCACTCCTTTGACACAGAACAGAAGAAATGAGTTGATGAAATATGCTCATGCCAACAAAGCCAGAAGCCACCACAGTATCACACTGTTTGCATAGACTTTTCAGGTCATCGTAACGTCCCACAACAGGAGCAGACACATGTCCAGCTTTTCTGACACATATTTGCCCAACTTTTTCTAATCTCCAATCATTCTTATTGCTATCCTCTACATCGCCACCAGCTGATCTATGTTTTTGTTGACGGGCATCACCCAGAACCATGCATGGCAAACCAGCTACAGTTCTGTTAGAGCTTATAAAGCGGGATTACTAAATACAGCTTGCAGGCTAATCTCATAAATATATATCCCAGGATGTATTTCCACATTTTTCCCTGTACGGGGCATTGGTGGGTCCCATTCACCATACTCATCCTAAATCTATTCCTATAAATTAGCCTCCTAGCCTTGCTGTTTTCCACTCCAGACACATGCAGTTAACTCCACTTGCTTAAACCAGTGCACTGTGTAATTCCATTCAATGCATCTTTCTATTTTGACATAGAATAAATGTCAAAACTATTGTTAAGTTCTCTGACTACAGCTTTCCAGCAAATTTCATACAGATTTCTTAGTAGTTTCATGTAGACCTTGTTGCCTTGACTTGCTTACAAAACGTCATGAGGGACAGTGTCAAAAGCTTTCTTGCACAAAGACATATGACACCTACTACTTTTCTGTCCACAAGGCTTTTTATCCTGTCACAGAAGGAAATTAGATTACTTTGATGTCATTTGTTCTTGACAAGTCCATGTTCACTGTTACTCAGCTCCTTGTTACCTTCTGGGTGCTTGCAAAAGCCGTGATTATTTGTTCCAGTGTATTTCTAGGAATTAACCTGGAGTGGCTGATTTCTGCATAGCCTGGTCCTCCTTTCCCTTTTTTTTATTAAAACAGGCACAGAACCTGCCTTTTTCCAGTCCCCCAGTACCTCACCTGTTCCCTGCAAGCTCCAGCCTAACTGTAAGTGCTTACAGCTCTGAGATCAATACAACGAGAATTGGAATAACACAGAAAAACAATCGATTGATCTTGAAAAATGAGGCACTTGGAAATGGATTAAAATGGAAGACTTAAAATCCAGACATAAAAAGCAAGTTTTTCTGCTCGGGAGTTAAAAAAAAAAAAAAGGAAAAGAAAGCTTAGAAGGAGAGAACCCTTTGTTTGTTAGCATTTGATATGATGACTGAAGTTATCACAACTTCCTCTGCTATCAGCCACATCTGCTCTAAGGGAATTAAGCACCATCTCTTTCAAATTTTCTCATTAGTTTACACAAACATGTTACGCTCAAGGATATTGTTCTCAACCTATACTTATCTTTAAGCATACTTTCTAGCCAAAGAACCCATCAGCTCCTGAAGGAAGGTTTTCTTCAGTTATATCCACAGAGCTAATAAAACGTAACGTGGCTACAGCCACATGAGTAAATTAACCTGTGCCAGGGCATGGGCAGAGGACCTTGATCATGATCACAGCTAAACCCGTGTAACAGCCCATGGCATACTTTTATGACACACCAACGAACACTCTTGTCCGTGCTTTCTAAGACAGTGTGGGCCAGCGACCATTCCCAAAAGGCAGTTTGCAAGTGGCTACCTTGCTTCAGAAAGTAAAAGACTTACAGGGATGAGGCCAGACTCTTCCATGACATCTTTGCTCTGTTGACACGATGCACTTATCAGTGTCAAGTGCAATTTAGGGATGAAATCATTCAAGATATTTGTAGGAGAGACAGACATAGGTTAATTATTGCCTCCCATGACAAGGCATACCACAGCAGCCTGCTAGTGTGCCCGTCTAGAGTATTTCCCATGTGGTTTATTCAGCTCAACTTCAGAGGCTATTTTGGAGCATCTCTCATGGTGTTCCATATTAGCGCCATGGTTTTGTTGTTGTTCTTTGTTTTAGTTTTTGTTTATTTGTTTGTTTTCACTTGTACCTTATTAAGTGGCCTAAAACATTATTACATTAATTTATCTGTGCTGATGACATGAGCTTGAGTAAGCAATCTTAAGTCATTTTTCATTTGATGACACTTTGGCTCTGCTATTTACATGCATCGCCTACTAATAATACTTGCAGCTAAAGCCTGCAGAACAATGTTTTCTACCTCCTTGATGTATTTCTGCCTCTGTATGTGTTACGAGCTGATCTTCTCTGTTAAGGTGTGCGAGCAAACTACAGCCCACACGGGACCAACTAAGAGTGCTGATGATAAAACTGGCTATCAAAACCAGCTATCCCGGGATGAAACTGGCTATCAAAACCAGTCTTGCTGGCAAGCCAGATGGACCTTGCTGAGGACTTTGCATGCACAGCCTCCTGACACGGCCCCTCTCCCCCTGCCTTTGGCAGCAGTGTTATACTTCTCACCAGGCTTTCTTGTCCCATCTTGTTCCCTCTTCGTTGCTCCTTTCAAGTGTTTGTGCTGTACCAGGAAACTGCAGCCTTACTTTTGCCCTGGTTGTCAATGTGGTGTACAGCACCCTACCATGGATTTGGACATGAGGATGTGTTAGTCAAAGCACCAAGACAGATGAGAAGCTCACTCAAGCACCCAGTATAAGCACATCTCTAACCCTCCTGGGTTTCAGACTCCCAGTCTTCCATGATCAGCTTTGTAGCGCTGTGATTTTGTAGTGGTTGGCATAGCAATTTATTCCAATAGGCAGTGACTGACAGCTTTCTTCTAAAAAAATTGTACCATCTGGCAACGAAGAATTGCCATCCCATGTTATCCTAGTCCTCTACAGCATTTTTGTACAGTGTCCAAGGCCAATGAGAAACCAGCAGATGTGGACAGAGTTTCTGAGCGAATCTGAATCAGATGTGGCTAAACTGGCCAGAAAGAAATGTAGGAAGCAAATTAAAAAATATATAAAATCTTTAATTCTCAGATAGATGAAGTTAGGAAATAGCCTCCCAATTGAAATAGGTAAGAGAAAAACCTCACTAGATGGCAAATGGAACTTGACTCATTTATGGAAGGGGTTCAAAGAAATGGTTGTCCAGAATATCAGGGAACCAGATTAGATGACCTAGGGAACCCTTTTCAGACCCAGGTTTCTCTTCCCTTTAAACCATGTGCACGAACAATGCCGTGCTCGTTTCTGAAAGGAAAACATGTTTTTCCGTAGCTTTGACATGCACACAGGACTCTTCTTTTCCCATCTGCAGCAGTTCAGAGAGCTATTCAATGTGTTAAATGCTGCTAAACTATGTCACCTATGGCATTTTTCTGCTTTCCAGTAGATGAAAAGGCTTCTGTTCAAAAAGAAAACTGCAATATGTGCTGCATGAAATGCCAGCTGGGGGTGGAAGAAGAGAATGTAGTGATGGCAGATACTTGATTTAGCTCTGCATCAATAAAACATCCAGATTTATAAGAGCGAATGTGATGGAAAATGTCTTAATGGAACTACATTTGTAAGAGTACATTGGTCCACTCACCTGTAATTATTTCAAGAATGCTCTGCTGCTTTCCTTGCGACACCAGCAAATTTTACATGGCAGTCTCAGTCTTTCTTATTTAGCCACTCGTTAAAGGGACAGCAAGTTCTTACGTCAGATACATGCAGCAGCTCTTCAACATATTAACAATTCCTTGAACAGACACATTGTGAAGTACCATGTATTAATACTTCAGCTCTGTGAATGCATGAGGTGTTTCTGAATTGTCATAGCAAAAAAAAAAAAAAAAGGCATTTTGCATTTACAAGAAAGGAGTGATGTTTACAGTGCTGGAGAGTGTATATTCTTACAAAACAAAGCATGAAGGGCCAAGTCTTGAATTCGGACTTAGATCTCACCCATTCAAAGCTGTCACTGAAATCAGCATGCCAAATAACAAACTTAATGGTTTTCAGGCAAACTTCCATTGGTTTCAATTAGGAAATTCTGGATAAGGCCCATACTGCTTGGCACAGCGACCATTTTGCTACAGTAAAAGCTTGTCAAGATCTGAGTGAGGACTTCAGTAGCTGGCCCTATTAGCTGGGTCAAATTTCCAAAATCTACTCATACTTCTGATTTCGTCTCATTCACGCAGTTGTACTGAAGCTAATGGTATCACCTTTTCCCAGGCTCAGCACACAGAAAGAAATGGATTACTTTCAGCTGGTATTTGACTATTTGTTCGTGGGCTCTTAGTCAATAGCAAATATCATCGGGTCATTTGAACAGTCTCAGTGCACCCTATCAGTAGCGTGGATCAATGACACATTTGATGACACAATGACTTTGCATGTACACAAAGATTGCTTCTCTCCACCACAGTATCTCAGCAAAAACACTTTTTAACTTCTGACTTGCAGGAAGTAACTGAGCCTCAATACCCTTGGAAATTAGTGAGGCGTTATATGAAACGCCACGTTACTTAAAAAATAAAAATGTCTAAAACAAGCTGAGGTGGTAACATTAGCTGAACAAAGAAGCAGCTGCTGCTGCAATGGGCAGTCCTATTGGACCTCTCCCCATCCCTCCTGGCCAAGCACTCCTGGCTGTTGCTTGCGCTCCTCTTACCTTGTGGTCACCATGTCTGGGGAACTGCATCACTGGAACCTAACCCACAAAAGGTACAACATTTTCTGCCAGTTTAGTTCTTTGAAGTGGCTTGACACGGTCTCACATGACTGCTGGTGAAAAAGAAGGGATGGAAATGCACAGCAGAAGAGGGGAGAAGTTGGGATCACCTCTTTCTATAGCAGGTGGCTGTGCAATTTGCTTGACTGCAACGTGCGACTGCACCTGAAGCTTCTGTTCCTCCTCCTCCTCCTTTCTGCACCACAACTCAGATGTAAGGCCTTTGATGTCAGCCAAGTTATTTTGATGCAAACTAGGCGAGAAGGGTAAACAAGCCTGGTGTCCTACATAGCAGACTGCTGGCAGTCAGAGATAGTACCAAAGAGTCCCGACTCAGAGCCTCGACATTGCACATCCCCAAAAAATTCTCCTCCAAAGTTTACATCACATGACACTTTTTTGGCCTTATTGTTTGTTCTTATTGTATTTTAATGGAAGGAATTTACTAATAGTGGGGTGTTTTCATTTCATTCTCACTCTAGTTTGTTTGTTGTTTGTTTTTTTTTTCCACTTGATGATAGTTTAGCCTCTCAACCTGCCTTTAAAGGTTTGTGTCAGCAAAGTAAACCTAAAGCCTGCCTTTTTCCTCTGCTCATCAAATCAAGACTGAGGGCAAACAATCCTCCTCCAGTGTGTCCAAGCTTCCCTATGGCACCTAAATCTCTCCTGCTCCCAAACCATCACTGCGAGGTCTTGGACACCCTGCTGAGGAATGGCACCAGGTCCTCAGATCATGGAGGTTACTGATCTTTAGCAGAAGCCCTGAACCCCAGATGTCCCAGCACAAGCAGAAAGACACCAGACCAAGCCCCTCAATGGCTGGGACTTGCCAGCGGGCACTCGAGCACATATCTATCTTCACTTAGCCTGAACGAGAGTTCTCCAAGATGTTCTGGTCAACCAGGTGGGTCCTCAAAGCCTGTCCCACCGTGCCCGAGAAGTGCTGGGGTCAGTGGGTTCCTCACTCCTTGACTCTGCTCCAAATCTCTAATAGAGGAACTTTTCTCTGCTGGAAAGCAGGCGATACATTTCTCAGGGCTGCTTTTCTTCTCTGAGGTGTGGCAAGAGTGCATTTCGTGACTCACCTCCTGAAGGAGTAGGATATGTGATTCAGTGAAGAAAGAATGAAGATAAGCCAAATGTCACGACCTTTCACCACCTGAGCTCACCCTTTTCCTCCTAATATCCACAGGAAAGGCAGGATTGGCAGCTGGGGCATGCAGCCTCCCTTCCTAACCTGGAGATCTCATCTTCTGCTCCAGTCACCTTATCCCCATGCCCATCTATTGCTTGGCTGTATCTGACCACAGCAAAAGACATCAACCCACGCTTTTTCCACATCACATCATGTTTAGGTGGATATTTTGTTCAGCCCCAACACATCTAGTCACGTGTTTTTACGCAGATTGTATAATTTTCAGTCTTCCAGATCAACAGGTTGGGTGAATGGAAATTGGACACTTGATGGTTGAAAGTCTTTTGCAGCTCCCTGCCCACAGAACCTGATTCTGATCTGATTCCTGCTTGGTTTAGATCTACCTCTATAAACAGCATCCTTCCAGGTTTGCATAGGTAGAAAAAGCCAGGGAACATGAAAATGCCTTAAATATGTATTAAAAACCATTTGTGCTCATTCCAGTATCCTTCTCTCCTCACCTATCCAGACATTTTATTGATCTGATAAGAATTATAGGGAGCAGTTTTGGGAGATAGATGCAAATATGTTTTTGTGGGTTCGTGCTTTTGTGCAAATTTCAATGCAATATGTGCCTTACATCTGGTGAAGTTCCCCAGAAATCATTTCTCAGATATTTTGCCTACAGCCAAGGCACTTCAGTCTCTTGGTCAGCCCTGTTTGGTGAGAAAAGGTTGGTACTCTGATAGCTTCTTCAGGGGTGCTTGGTATGCAAAGACCTGGGGGCGAGGAAAAAGCCCTGGTTCTGTGAGAGCATGAGGATGGGAGCACGGTTTACCAATTCAGAAGGGAACAGAGCTGCCACCATAATTCGTGGTCCCCTCTTTCCCTCCGAGGTTAAGCAGTGAGCCCTCCTGCAGTCCAGAAGAGAGTTCACAGCCCAAAAGCAGCTTTCCAAGCCTGCCAGCAAGCACAGGGCGACGGACACCGGGAGCGACAGCCATGTCGTTGTTAGCAGCAACACCTCGGTTCTCCACCCCTGCCAAGTGCTGCGCATGGATTCAGGATGTTGTTCTTTACTGCGGGTCTCCCATCTGCACGGCTGTGCAGACTTGTGACTTTTACACCTGAGGTGCCGGAGCTGGGAGACGGTGGCACAGCCAGCACCGAAAACGAAAGAGCAGGCGGGTGACACTCCACCTAGGTGCCTGCTGCGAAGTCGCTCATTTTTATTTTTTTTTTTCCTTTAAAAAGCTAAAAGAAGAAACATTTGCAGTGTGTCTCAGCGAGATCTCTGGGAATAATACCCACCGGGCCCCTTCCAACCACTGCTTGAAAAGTCGCTGCCTAGCCTTTTGTTTGGAAATCTGTTCCTAAGCAGCTTTACCTCATTTCAGATGGCTTACATTAACCGAGCGCCAACCTCCCCAGCAGCAAAGTTATAAATACATTCTAGGTCGCTTCCCCAGACCATGTTTTCCTCCCCAGTCCTAACCAGTTGCTCTGTGTAACAGCATGTTGCAGAGCAGCAAAACAGCCTTGGCCTCTTTTTGTTTCCAATCAGAACAACTCTCTCAATTTCCTATTTAGCTCATGTCTGCCAAAAAAGCAGCACGTATTCTGATACTGGGTAGAATAATACATGGCCCAATTTACTAATATGATATTATAAATTAGAATTATAAATGTGGATCACAGCTGATGTCACTTCAATTCGTGTTGTGCAGATATCATCAAAACAATGCATCTTCCGTGAAATAATTCAATATCCTCAAGTAGCAGGAAAGGGACTATTTGCTCACAATATGCACCTCTCCTTTATTTTAATATAACATTAAATATGCACAGTTAAGCACTCAAAAGTCAGGAAATGAGAAATGCAGGGCTCATAGAGCTTTAACTCTGCCTCCTTGAGGATATTAATTATGTTGTCATCTTTTATCAGATCATTGCATACTGTTTCTTAAATATTCTTTTTCTGCAACCTTTCACACATCTATACATCCTAGAACAGCCCGGGATCACGCTGCCAGAGACCACAGCAATTTATAATAATGAGAGCCCAGATTGAGGCATTCGTGTTTAAATTCTGCCTTTGACTTCCCGGAGTTAAAATGTGCAACTCAAGATGTTAAAACACAGCTTGCACTTCACTTTTGCTCATCTCGAGGTGGAAGCAGCGTGCCCTGTGCTGCAATCTGTTCCTGTCTGATCCGAAAGCCTCAGGTGCGGTGATTCTCTCTGCTCACACTTGCTGATCCTTTGCTCGGACACCAGGCAGAAATTTTGGGTAGTGCTTCTGCACAGTCACGGCCCTGATGTTGTAGATTAGAAAGCTGTGAAGGCATCAGATCCTTTTTGTTCAGGAGCCTCCCTGCATGTGGGGGAACAGGCTGATTGTTATGGGTGAGTTGTACTGAAAATGGGAGTTTTTAAAGAAAAGTCACTTTCAGATTTCCCTCACAACACTAGAAGTAGTCACCAGATATCTCGGCATCACATAAATGTAAATGTAGCTATGCCTTCACCTGGTCTTCCACTGTTACAGGGGTTGGACAAGGCAGCAAACAGGGTGCTTTTAAGTTACCGGACTCTTTAAACCCTCTTCTCAGCAACATTTTAGTGACCATTCTGCAACCTCTTTTTACTTCTGTGCTGTTTGGCTCCCAGTGTGAGGCAAAATGACTTCTTATTTCATGTGGGTTGACCTTTTTCTGCTAGGAAAACTAACATGGCTGAAGACATGCTTCCGAGCATACTCACACTGCGTCTGAATTGTCCTGCAATAACACCCCCAATAACATCTGCAAGACCGTGTTCCCCAGCCATTCAAATGAAGACAATTTTAGGGTGTTTGTAAGAGGGCAGGAGGAGCTCCCTCATCTGGTACCCTGGGGACGAGACTTCCCAGGCCTAAAAGCATTCCCCAGAGAATTCACCCAGACCATACTCTTGCCTGGTCGCCACCTGAAACGTCCAGGCTAACCTAGAGTAGCAAATTGGGTTGGGTTTGGGAAGTCCTGGGAAGTCCTCAGTCATCTCTGGCTGTTCACGAACAAGTCCATACATTATGGATCTCACACCTTGCACACTGAGGACATTCATAGCTCTGAAAGCTGCCTCCAGAAAAGACAAAATGTGCCACAGAGGGCACCTCAGACTTGGGTGGGTCATCACTTGCTGCCAACAGGCCCCTGATCTGATGGGGCTGATCTGTCAGCTAAGGGGAGACCTCAAACCCAGTTAGATTCACCCACAAGGCCAGTTAGATCCAACACCTAACAACAAGCTGGCTCTCTCCAGGCCAGACTGGGTATCTCTCCCTGACAGAGACATCCACTGACAGCCAGCCTCTCCCACTATTGACTTGGTCTTCACCATCTTCTCCCCCTTCTCTCTGGTTCCCCTACAAAACCGATCCTGCCAACCCAGTGAAAGATCTTTGCCACTCCCTAATTATCACTAGCAGAGCAGAACATCAAGAATAAACAGCCCACTTGAGGCCACCCTACATGTAATTCCATGTATGACAGCCTACATATCCTACCTGTGACACCCAAATGCGATGCTCTCAGTGACATGTGCCTGGCAGGACCACGTGCAGCAGGAGCTAGGCTGGAAGCGCCCTTGGTGCTGGATCTCAGCAGGATAAGAGTGCTACACCACTATGGCAAGTCCCCTTTTGACCTCTTTTGAGTTTCCTGCTGCGTTTTTGGCTTTCTCACTCCATGCATGTAACTTGGCAAAGCATGCTGAGGCCACAAGATCACAGTGGCTGTGGAGGAATCACAGCAGATGGCCTTGCTTCTCTAGGGCAATGCCTGGGGCTGAGGGTTATGCTTAGTGCAGAAACGTATGGAAATAGGGGAGGATGGGGCTGCTGGAGTCCCTTGCAGGAGTTTGCGGCGATAGATCACATCTGCACGAGTGCTTTAGCTGTGGTGCAGCACGGACAGGGCTGAGGATCCAGTCTCTGGGTCTGCAGTACGAATGTAGAGGTGCCCCTGGCTACCAACTTCCCGTGGACAATCCCTACAAGTTCTTGAAAAAAAGCCGCGCAGATCTTCCCCCAAAGCCACCGCTGACTGCTGCTCAGCCTAATAACGGCCAGCCCTATTAGTAGAAACAGATTTTCACTTTCTAGAGCAAAGATGATGATGAATCTGAATCCACAGACAAGGCAACCTTTAGAGAACAGCAATTATAAGTAAGCACTTTCCTGTTTGCTAATAGCACATACTCATAATGAACCTCACTCTATGAGATTAATATGCCAGAGGCATGTGTCTGTCAGACTCAGTACTAAGTAACAGTGAAAGCACTTAGCTAGTCAAGAAATAAAGGTACTGCATGAAAGCTTTTCAGTTCAGAAATATTATATATATAGTAACAAGTGTTAACAAGCAACAAGCAAAGAACAAAGGCGAGGAAGACGAAGGGAGAAGAAGACATGCTGGCGAACAAAAGGCAAGAAATGTACAGCATAATCAAAAGAATGGGAAAGGAATAGAGAAAAATATAGTCTAGTCCGTATAACACACCGCTTTAAACGAATGGCCCAGATTTCTACCAGTAAACACAGTGATCCTGGAGGCAGCTGGTCCAGCTATACGTGCAGACCTTCTGGGGAGAGTACTCGATGCCTTGGGCCAAAACCGTGACGAGGAAGACCAAGAACAACAGAATGGTGTGGAAGACCTCAGAACATTGCTCTTCTCAGGGCTACCGGTATAGATAGAGCCAGGGAGCCCAGCTGGGTAAGGCAGACCCTATAAAGGAGGTACAAGGGGCACAGGGTGGCATGGGGGTGCAGGTATCTGTATGCTCTGTGCCTCACTGCGCTGCAAAGTGAATCTTTTTTGCCTTAGTTTTCCCCGTAGATAATCCCTTCAAGAGCAAAGGGGACCAGATACTACAGCATCCATCAAGAAGAAATCCATATTTCAAGTTAGAAAAAGGAAAAGAAGTGAACAAGAAGCAGCCTGTTCCCACTTTTTTTTTTTTTCATTTATTTAATCCCTTCTTTGTCCCCAGCAGCCTCACAGAAGAAAACCAGAGCATGCCAACCCACAGCCGTGTCTTGCCCCTGGTGATGGCTAAAAGCCGCTCCTCTGGCAGGTGCAGGAAAAGCAAACAGATGCACAATGCACCCACCCACCTGAGTCCTATCCCGAAAGGCTAGTGTTACCCTGAGAGTTACGGGGCTATTTCTGAATCTATGGATTTTCTTACGTAAATTGACCTGATCCTGCAAGCCTTATTTATTTATTTATTTATATTATTTTTTCTCTTTCTGTATAACTCTTCTTACAGAGAAGATAATTAAGAGAAGTGCTGCTAATTCTCCTTTCTTATTAAAAGACGGATAAAATCTGCTCCTTTAATTCCTCATTCGTCAGTGCTGCTCCAGGCCACCAGAGAAAGAAGCAAACCCCCCAACATCAGCACCACACCGTGCACAGCCACCAGAACTGCAGCCAGAGCCAGAAATAAAGGTCGCCAAAGCATCCCCGCCTTCTTCCCCTTGTTCTCCTTGTTCCTAAAAATGTGCATCCCTAAAAATGCTCAACCCCTGTGCCCAACACCATGTGTTGAAACTGGTCCTCCGTGTTGCTGAGACAGCTTCTGGTAGCAAAATGTGTGCAAGAGATTCAGGACTGCCAGCAGCAGGTTAAAATAACCACTGAAGGATTAGCACAGTGACTACGTAGTAGAGATGGATGGAGCATTTCTTGGTCTTTAATGAGGGAGGAAGAAGGCCGATCCTACAGACCGGGTAAGGAGAGAGCAATATGGGCTCAGCAGCCCCATGGGAAGCCAGTAAATAGGAGGGACAGGACATTTCAGGTGATTCCTCACCCTGCTGCTGAGCTCCTCCAAACTTGAGCACAGTACAGCTTTCGGCTGAAGCAAATGCCCCAAATTAACTATTATTCGTGCTCTCTCAACTACCGTTTGAGAAGCGAATCGCTGCTGCACATGCAGCAGTTTAAATGCAGTGGCATTCAGCTGAGATCCCTCTGTCAATAGAAAATTAACCAAAGCAGATAAAGATTGGCAACGCTAAATCACCCACGGCGGCTGGGGATTTCAGCATGTATCAGACACAGCAGCTGCCAAAAAAACAAAGAGCTGGACGGCAGTACAGTTGTTTTTAGGATGAAGTCATAATTTCCTTCTGTGATGGTACAAGTTGCTTCTCACTGTGCACTGTTAGGAACATCTTGTCTTCATCCTCAGACTGTGTGTCCATACAGACGTGGAAAGGACCGTGCACTCGATGGGTACAAAAGGGGCTGTCTTCAGGAAGGTCACGTAACTTACAGTCTTTGAAAATTAAATATTAATACTTAACTTCTACCTCCTTTTTGTTTCCCAGGGACTTCTCAAGGCTTGATCCCATTCCCACTGACTTCCATAGGAGCTGAACTGCTTCCTACAGAAGATCTCTGCAGGGATGGCAATATTAATCCCTCTTATTTATTTATTTTTTCTCGTCTGTCTCTTCGTTGAATATTTAGGGAATACACCACATGGAGAAAACAGCAGCTTCCCATCCTCATGCTGAACTTTGAGGTGTCATTAAGAATCCGACCCAAATCCACGTGAGCCCTGAACCCCGACGAAAAGCTACGGTTTACATTTTGTAAATTATAAATGAGGAAGACTGCTTGCATGGTTGTAGGAATAGTTGGCAGCATCCGGCCGCCAGGTGAGGTCAAAAGCAGCTAGGTGCTCCAAATATTGCTCCCCAAAGAAGCAGCAGCACAGCCTGTGCAAATTTTGTGCTCCTTCGGGGGTGGGCTGGATGCCATTGCGTGTAAGGTGACTTGTCGTATGGCTGATTTTAAGTAAGTGGAGATATATGCATAAGATTAACTGCATTACAGCAAGCTTTCAGGGAGTTTCAAATCACCATGACAACCCTGTTTTTACATGCAGGATGGTTTTATATATATAGCAGCAAGGGTGTGCATGGCTCTTGTCAGGATAATGAGGATTGATGGGTCTCTGCCCCAAGGATCGTACAAATGGAGCAGGGCACAACAGGGCAGAGCAAGAACATAAAGGACAGCTACGAGGGCATACCTGAGGGTGGAAAACAGACCACGAATATTTTCTGCAATGATTTAAAAACTCAGCCGGATGAAACCACAGTACACATTTGTGATTTCTTACCTCTTACCAGGAAAAATAGCAGAAAAAAAAACTTTTCCCTTCCTCCAAATAATGCTGATCAATGACATCTGCCTCCCCCAAGCCCCACATAAGCAGCTGAGTCTTGCAGCATGTCCTCAGGATGGCAAATTCCCAACAGCAAGCTTTAGTTGGAGATTTCAAAAGCGATGGGACTGCGTTGCCTGTAGCTTTCTTCCAAGGGACAGACAGACAGACGAGGAGCACCACTGCCCTCCACCCTGGGTACGCAGCACGGGTAGAAGAGGTTCTCTCCCAGGCAGGGAAAACCCAGGCCATTTCAATAATTTATACATGAGCTCAGCTGAATGAATCGGATACGAAATTGTCACCGTCTGTTGAACAAACTGTGTTGAACTGTTGAACAAAGGGATATTTTCGCATCTGGCAATACACAACAGAGGCCCCATACGAGCATCTGTGCAAAGCTGGGATTTGTAATTGGGTTTCATAGCAAGCATTTCTTCTGCTATTTCACAGCTCAAAGTACATCTATTACCCAGCCGAACTTCAACCAAAACACTATTCTCGCTAATACTATGTGGAAAGGTAATCTAATAATATATTTTCTTGCTGCACAGGATTATTACAAGAAACCCCCTTCTGTCAGGGAACTCACAGTCCCTGTGCTCACCAATCTCTACATTTCACAAAATGCACCTGAGACTGCTCCGTGGCCCGGAGGCCAGATGTTATGACACAGCTCACATCCATCCTATTAACTTCTCCTAGGCCCTGAAGACAGGTTTCCACGTGCACATTACATGCTGGGAACGGTTCTTGGCCTGTGTTAGCGTGTACACCGTGGCCAGGGATTGCCAGGGCCAGCACTAGCCCCACATGTGCCAAGGAGGTGCCAACAAGTGACCAGTGCGGACAAAGGAGCTTCTGCACCTGCAAACGTTGCACAGCTCTATTTAACACACTGGGCTTATCCAACACTCTTCACACCCCAACAATTTCTGGATATTAGAAATAACATCATATTAATTCCTCTGTACGATGTCTTTCCTGAGTGCTGTTTATTCTACTAATGTGTTAAACTATTGAAAAGTTTCCACACTAGGGGGAAAAAAAAAAGGGAGTAAAGCTATTTAAAAACTTTGCTATTTCTTTTACCTGTATGCACGGATTTTCATTTCCACGTACATATCTCAGCATCCAGGCAGCTTTCCTACCCATCTGCCATCAGGAGCTGCGTTTCAGAGAATGATTGCAGTTTAAGATGGCTGCTCTCACAGAAAGAAAAACACATACTGTGTCCTACCCTTCTATTTGGACTTTCTACGTCTTTTTCCTTTCATCTGAAAGCAAAGTCCTTCGCTTTCAAAGGATGCGGTTGCCCTTTATTTGCGAGCAGAGGCAGAGCTATGAAAGGAGTGTGCTCCAGCTCCACCAGAACTCATTTTTGGCTGAAGGAACTACAAAGAGAAACCCAAAGATCTGCGTTACTTACAGACTGACTGGTCCTAACATCTTGGGAATACTTGTGTCCCTGCTTATCTTCTGCAAGAGAAAAGGAGAAAGCTTTTATTCGTTCCCCTCTGAGGTCCCTGTCGACAAATACAGAGACATCTGCAAAACCGCACGCCTTCGTCTCTACTTTCTGCGACTGCTGTAAAACATCAGACTGCAAAGGGCTCTGTAAAGTTCACAGCCAGGTCTGCCCAGCCCTTTGACCCGATAATACGCACCGTACTGAACTTAATATATTTTACTGCACTGCAGGTGCAGGTTGAAAAGGCAGAGCGATTCAAAATGCACATCCGACATTGCAACATGGAAACAGCTCCTGAGAGATGGAGAAAGTCTTCAAAATAGCTCCTTGACTCATTAGGAACAACAGCAAGGTTGACACAACCCCCACATTTCATCCCACCCATAGTTTCATTACCAAAAGCACAGAAATGCAGGCTCTGAGGAACTGGATTCCTTCCCCCACCCTCCTTCTCCACAAAGCCTCTTGCTGGATTTTATCTGTAACTTCAGCAACAGCTTGAATTACCTTGTAACTTGACAAGGTGATTTATCATAGCTTGTTGCATTTTTCTCAGAACATCCCAAGCAGATGATATTATGATAAAAAGGGGAAAAAAATAAGATGTAGTCATTGTACATGACAAAAGCTCATTATTAGGGCACCACACACAAAAAAAAGAAAAAGATGATTTGGGGCAGATAATGACATCCAGTGCTGAAGGCATATAAAAATAAAAAGAAAAAAGAAAAAAAAAAAGAGAGAGAGAGAGAGAGAAACCCAGACAACTGGATAAGCAGAATATTATAAAAAAAGGGACTGGAAAGGACCTCTAACCCATCCTTCGGCCTGAAGGCAGGCTCAGCTTTGCCTATGTCAATCCCGACAGATGTTTGTAAGTGATCGTCCACAGTAATAATAACGCACTGCACTAAGTAATCATTTGCAGAAACATCAGTAGAATTATGAAAAGCCATACACTGTGCCATAACTGCTGATTAAACTAAATTTAAGGAGGGAGAAACAGCTTGCCATATTGCAAAGGAATAAAAACCCCTTGGTGAAACAGAAAGAGCTGACTACGTGCATTCGGGGGGCTTGGGAGGGGGCTAGGAAAGAAGGTATTTGCTTTCTCTCCAAAAGTGTCTCTGCACTGTAATATTATTCTCCTCTGAGCTTGTTTTGAGACAGCATATGCTCATTACATCAGCTAGCAGCAATACTTAAGAGATAATAATACTGAATAACTGGGTCTTATATACAAAATTAAAATATTTTTCTGTTTTACACATCCCTCTAGAAGAGCTCCAAAATACCATACAGAAATACAAGAACTCTGGAAATGTATTTAGCATCATGGAAGTTGGGAGGGAAAGGTGGGTTTGAGCTGAGATCTCAACGGGTCGACTTATTTGTTTCAGGTATCAGTGTGAAAGCAAGTTCCAGCTTTATCCGTCAGATCAGACACAGAACACAATGGTCTTCATATTATGACCCTGACAGATAGCTTGAGTCTATCTTTTATGATAGGCTGGAAAATTACAGAGCTACATCTGAAGAAGCACTTTAAAACTTGTAAAGTAGAAGTGTGGGTAGGTGACCTACAATACACAGTCTTCTTTTAGTGCTTAGATCACTGATCACTAGGGAGAGAAAAATAGCTCTTTTCTTGAGCCAGTGGTGGGCCAGAATGAAAGACCGCCAACCCGCTGCCCCACACCCTAACGGAAAGGCATGGCGCTTGAAGATTAAGCTCACCCTGTGTCAGGACCAAAATGCCACCCGAATTCAGCTTCAGACCTTAACAGTGTCTGCCTCACACTACAGCAAGACAATCACAAAGTAACTGAGGAGACTGACTTGGGACTGCCGCATAAGCCACATCCTCCGTTTAATGTTGGCGTAATTCGCTGATGCCAATGCAGTGCCACAAAACGAAAAAAGGGGCCAGAAAAAGATATAATACATGACTGACAGCATCTCCTGTAGGCAAAGGTCGGCCTGTTCTGACATACCAGAGTGCAGGTGACAAATACAAGGGAGGACAAATTTGATAGTTCTTAACTTAAAGTATTCTAGATTCTTCTAAATGAGTAGGACATGACCAGACACCAATTAAAACAGAAGATTTTTGCCCCGAGTCCTCAGTACTATTACCCATTTTAAGTTACATAGCTTGCTTCCTGGCTTTCTGCATCAACTCATTCCTGAAACATTTGACCAAACTTACATTCCCATACTATCTTTGACCTGCCAGTTCTCGTTTGGAAATAATTCAAAGGTTTCCAGGTTGGCTGGCCTATTTCTGCACTTGTAGGCAGCTATTTGACAACATCAGTGTTTGCCTTCCATCCCTTGCTGCAGGTATGAAGCCACGAACATTTCCTGCAGTCAGAGTTGTCAGCGGGTCTTCAGGCAGCTCTGCTGCAGAGAAAACAGTTTTCTGTGATTTGAGTCAGCAAAGAGCTGTGGTACACCCATACAGTGAGTGCTACGTCCTAGTCACTACAAGAAGACATGTGAAGACTCTGTAACAGGTTCTTAGGAACACAGAAATGTAGGCAGGAGGCATTTCTTGCCCTACATCTATCAAACACTTCTACAGAAGTGTTGGGTTAATACAGAATATATGTGAATATTTTCCTCCTGCATTTTATTTATCTGGCCCTAAGCCACATACTTTGGAGCACTTCTGTAAGGAGTAAAGGACTGGTCTCTGGGTTAGAGATGAGCTCTCAGAGCCCTGTTTATGTACATAAAACAAAAAACCCCAAAACAGGAGGCCATATCCAAACTTCAGTGTGGTACCTATCATGTGCTGGCTCAGACCACATCTGGGGATGGCAGTGAGCGCACCAGTTAATCTGGCCAAAACTGTGTCAGAGACTCTACTAAAAACCCTGGGCCAACATCTGAGCCCATGCCCTGGCTGAATTTAGTGAACTAATATAGATGTCATTCATTAGGCAACAGCTAAAGCTTCCTAAAACGCCGTGGGTTTGTGGAAGTCAGCTCTGCCAGGACGTGCTCACCGGGACCGATTCACAACCGGGCTCAGCTCATCGCAGCTGGATGTCGGTGATCCTTCCCAGTGGTCAGCTCAGCTCATCTGGGTCTTCATGTCCGTTTTATTGGAAGGGGATTGCCAGCATGAGCTGCATATGCTATGCATAATTAAAGCCTTTTTCCTCAATTAAACCCTTTGTCTTTGTCTAATAGGGCAGAATCTGGTCAAATCTGAGTATAATGCAGAGCAATGCATCTGCAAATGGCTGGTATCATTCTTGTGAAAGTGTAGCTCTTGTGCCTGTACATCTTTTTTTGTATTAGTAAGGTGTTCAGCTAGGGGTGAGAGACAGACTGCACTCCACGCTGAGATGCCTTACTTTTGTCTTTCTCCATCCTTATTTTCTTTAACTCTGAAAGAGACATTGGGCAGCTAAAAGCACTTGATTCCTTTCACACAGAAAATATCGTATCGTTGACTACAGGGTACTGGGCACTCCCTAAGGCTCGTGTCCTCAGGCCTTCCTCGACTGTTTATCTGCAGGTGGCTTGGGTCCTCACCACTGTTAATAGAAATGGAATCAAAATGTCTTAATTACAGAATGTGCCTGAATTAAAACACCAAAGTCATGAACAAAACCAGTTTAGGAAAAGCCAGAGGAAACTGTCCTTTAATCAGCTGGTTTATTAATAATGTAATAAATTCTCTTAAAGTCCTCTCAGGGCTCAGGACTCTTTGATAGAAGATTTTGCTAGAGGGGTGTGAAAGTATCTTGTGCTCAGCGAGCCAAATTATGCTTTGGGCACTAGACGGACTGTAATGGAAAAACATTTAAAATGAGGCTTTGTGTCGTCTAAAGGTTGGAGATGTTTAAAACAAACATAAAATAATTGCAAAAAAAAAACCAACATGTGAAATAAAAACATAAACTAAATGCACCACAGGGTCTAGATTTTTCTTTTGGCCCACTTTCAGGTCAGCATACTTTTCAGAGATGCTCATCAAGTACTTCTGATCTACCCTAATTAAAGTGACATTGGGATGCGGCCATCTGTAAATCTGTTTCGTCAAGATCATGCAGGAATGGGAAAGGAAAAAAAATTATGAAGAAAGCACTTATCTAAAAGCTTACTATATATACACCTATTTATCAAAAGGTTTTCTATAGCAACCATCAACACAGGGTTTTTAGAGCGATAGCATCACTGTACGTAAGTGCTAGAATTCATTGTATTTTCTTGGGAAAAAATTAATTTTGTCTGAAAATAAAAACTTCAGTGGGAAAGCTGCATTTTCTTGAAATAATTTGGCTTTTCTAAGAAATCATTAGTTTTAAACTCCATTTTATGGTTCTTCTAGTCTCCTCTATACATCAGAATAATGTTCACCTTTGTCTAGCTCTTTTTCCCCATTTTTCCTCCTTCACCATCCAAAATAATGTCAAGGAAATAAAAGATGACAGTGAAACACTGAAAAAGTAGCTAAGAATTACATCTTTTTTATTGCATTTCAGGGCAAAATGAGGAAAAAAAAAAGAAGGTAAAGGCATGATGAAATGCAGAAAATGGCTTTGTGAATGTTTTAATGGAAAAATTAGCAATTCAATTTCATTTCTGTAAAAACATAAATTTAAAATGCTAACATTTTCAGAACTTCCTCCTCCTTCCCCCTCCTCCCCCAATAGCTCAACTAAGGACTCGTGGATTAAAAAGATTTATATTACAGAATATACCGAATATGCAGAAAATATAAATATATACACTGAATGTTCTTGAGCACCTCTGATTATTTCTGATCATCCCCAGGTTTCTGGCTGAGAATTGTCTCTTTCTATTGTTAGGCTGATGAATTTACGTCACTTCAGAAATTTAATGGCCTTGAAAGCGTGGCAGAATCTCTCGATAGCAGGTGCCCTGGTTTTTCAAGGAAAGCATGGTGCGAACCATCTCCAAGGAAGCAAGGGTTGAATCAGTGTTTCCTGAACCACACCAGGAAATTGATTCAAATTAAAACAACAACAACAAAAACAGGAAAAATCACTCAAAAACAAGCCTTTACAAGAGGGATGTTGTGATCAGTTAAGCCTAAGTCTTAGCCACGGCGTACATCTTATCCTGATATACAATTCACTGGGCCAAAAGCTGTGGCTGTCCCACACAAGACATGGACAATAAATGGGGAGCAAGTTAATAGTTACTGAGATCTGCAGTTTTCATAATGGCAGACACTCATTTTGTAAGAAACATACTGCACAGAGCAATGTTTCCTGTGTTTTCTTACAATTTCTTACACAATTTTAAATTATACAATACAAAATCACACATACTTACTACAGCCTTCCTCTTTTACCCCCAAGTGACCAAAAAGGGACAAGCTCCTTGAACAGTTTTTTGTGAGCCCTAATTATTGGCCTTCCTTTGTAAAATGGGAGAGCCAAAAGAACTAGTATTTACCATGAAAACTTAAGTAAGGATGACTGAATCATGGTCAGTTGCTACGTACAGAAGGGATGTGCCATACTTCTATTGCTGAAATATTACAGAAGTGGTAATTTGCATTTTACAAAGCAGGTTTTCCAGAAGAATATCTGTTCTCCTGTTAAAAATGTCAAACAAATCCGTCATCTGCCCTCATATACTGCCTTGAGGGCCATCAGGATGATAAGGGGCTTGGGATACACAAGGAGCAGCTGAGAACCGGGTTCCTTCTAACGTGAGATCTTACCTAAGGAGGGTATACAGAAGATGAAAGAAGACTCCTTTCTAGGTGCAAAGTGGAAGGATGGGAGGCAATGGGCACAAGCTGGAAGATGGGAAATTCCATGTAGACCTAGGGAAAGCATTTTCACCATGAGGGTGGCCAGGAGCTGAAACAGGGTGCCAGAGAGGCTGTGGACCACCCACCCTTGGAGACACTCCAAATTCAACTGGACACAGCTGTGAGCAACCTGACCTAAGCCAGACCCGTTCTGAGACCTCCAGAGGTTCTTTCAAGTCTAAATTATTCCATGTTTCTGCAATCCTAATGTTCAACTGTTCTTCACTGTCAGGAAATACGATGTTAGATTTTGCCCAATGGGGACTTCCAGCTATTGTCTCTTCCCATCTCTTTGTCAAAAGGCCGAAATGTCCCTTATATGAGATCTTTCCCATGTTTAAGCATTTAAGACAAAGGGTAAAATTACCTCTTACATCATCTCTCCTTTTTTGTAAGTTGAAATGTTGAGTTTCAAAACCTTTGGTTTACAACCGGTGGTTATTTTCTGGTTCTCTCTAACAAACCATTGCCATCATTTTCATACCCAAATGGAATCAGTACTGAACAGCGGATATCGCTGTTTTAAAATCACTTGCAAAGATCAGATCTTTTACCTGTTCCTACTCAAAACACCACTCACACTATGCCCATTACCTTCATGTCAGACATAAAGTAGCAGTTTGCTATTCTAAAGCATATTTTGCTAGCTCTTGGCCATTTTTCCAGGAGATTGTCTCCGTAACCTTCCTTCTTCATGAAAGAATACCTGCGCAAGCTTTGTCTCAGCAAACTTTACATGACAACAACCCCATTCATACAGAGAAGGTCAAACTCTGTCAGGTATAAATAGCACAGAACCTTTTGGAACCACTGCGGCTACAAACCGAGGTGGAATTCAACCCACAGCCCTTGCTTTCAGTACGAGTCGAGCATTTTCTGAATTCCATCCTGCCCACAGACAGCAGGCTATGCAGGATGCAGTCTCTCTGAGCATGTATTTCTCAGAGGGAGATAAACTAAGATGGCTTTTCTTAGTCCTCAGAACATTCTTTTCTACACATAGCAGAGATGCTGTCTAGGGTGAGAAAGGTAAGCAAGTTTGCATCAGGCAGGAAAATATACGTGGGGAAAGTTCGAGAGCTGGCTCCCAGGAAAGGGTGCTTTCTCTGGGCAATAGTGATGACTCAAAAAAGAGTTTGCTTTTTTGAGTTTTACAGGAAGGTGTAAGGACCACAGGACCTCCCGGGGCTCCCGATCCGACCTGCCTTCCCCTTAAATGCTTGCAATGGGCTGCTCCGGGAGGGAGGTGTTGAGCCCTCCAACCGATGGACCATTACAGCTCTGCGGCAACGGCCTGGGCTCAGCTCAGATAGAAACCTTCACCCGAGTGATTGACTCATGCAGAGACGGATGCACGTAGGTTTTCAGGTGGCTGTGGAAGTCATGGCACAGGTCATCTCATCTGTGCCTGTTGCAGGTCTCCGTTCAGCTTTTGTCCTTCGGTGATCCTTTCTCAATCATTTTTATGAACATTTCTACTGACTGCTGCTCAGTAATGTCATTGCTTCCACGTCTAATTCTGACCTCCATAGCTTCACTGTTCCTCTGCCCAAGTATTTTCTATTTTAGTCTTATAAATGGGCAATATAAAGACCTTGAATTAATTCTGATGGACTTTTTTATTTTTGTTCGCAAAATGGAAGAGTCCATTTATATCAGGATAGAAATGATCTTCCTAATAATTATATCCTTTGCAGCACTTCCTTCAAAAATGATATAATTCAGATGACAACACAGTCTGAAAGTCTTCCATGAATTAACTTGGGCACAACACCAAGCAGAGTACGTTTGCTCACTCTGCCTTTTTCTTTAGTAAAGTGTGTTTTTCATTTCATCCACCTACCATTCCTGTGTTTCCTTGGTTTCCTATAAATAAACAGTACGGGTATTATGGACACTAATATTTATATCTCAAATATTTTTGTTTATACATTTATTGGGGCTTTAAATGCTTGGAGATATTTAAAGAATTGAAAAACAAAAAGCATATCTGATCTTCTGTGGATATTTCAATCCCTGTCGGCAAAAAAATACTACTAAAATACACTCACTTTCATGATTTTTACCCTATAAATGGTACCTTAAAGGACAGAAATCAAAGACATTGAAAGCCAAATGCAGATGTATAAAATTTTCCACAAACCTGAAGACAGTTGGTTTTTCACAGCCTGAGCCCACCCTAAAATGTCCAGATCAAGTGAACGCCCGCCCCCTCCCCATCCTAGCCCATCCTCCCCCCAAAAAGAGTCATTTTTGCTAGGTGCTACTTCTAACTGCTTTTTCTCTTTCTGTAAGGCTGCATGATGCCTGACAACTTCCATGGTACCCTGGGAACAGCATTTTGAGGTGGCTAAGCTTCAACCGAGGTACGAAGGAAGCACAAGATTTGCCAATAAACCCAATTTACTGGTAAATGCAAATCACAGAACTTGATCTAGGACTTCATCCTTGATTTTCTAAAGGTAACTGTTTCCAAATGTTCCTGTGGGAGCTGAAGAGCACTAACTAGGTGAATAGGCTTGCTACTCTGAAGAAATGTCTCAGCGACCTTGGACAAGTGGAAACAGTTTTCTGCTAATACTCAATCACAGCTTGCAGGTGAAAGGATTAGCAAGGGCTTGAGCTTCTCTGTGTGAATGAGAGGAGACACGAAACATTAGCAACCAGAAAAACGAAGCTTTTGTGTTAACGCACCTTAGATAGCTTTAAACTAGCTAGTTTGCCTATTAGCAGCAGGCTGAATGTAGAGGCATGAAGCTCAACGTGGGTAATTTTCCCTGCTCAGAATCATTTTGAAAGTAATTTGGGTATCAATACGCTCCGTCAGTTTTTCTGGGGCTGCAGTACAGACTTATCTACCAGCTTGAACCTTACCACCCTCAAGCCCTGACTGAAGTTATTTTCTTGAGTTTTATCATAAACCATCTTTTGTGAGACCTCTGGGAGAAGAGGCAATGAAGAAAATTCACTGAATACCTCTACTAATGGATCTCTTTGTTATCCTGTGTTCCCACCATCTGTTTCTTGAAAATACTTCCCTCTCATCTTATACATGAATCATAAGTGGGTTTGGAGGCAGGACAATCTTGCTGTTACATGTCAGCGCAACACTTTGCATAAGTGGGCTTGGGGCCTGTAGTGGCTACTAAAATACGAGCATATAAATAATGCAGAAAGAAAGCTCCCAAAACAGCATCTGGGTCCTTGCCCAGGTCTGAGCAAACCAAGGCACGTGCAGTGAGATTCAGGCTGCTTCAGGCCCCTACTTAGATTTTATAACACCTAAAATGCAGGTGCCTGGCATTAATTCAGAGTACTTCAATTAAGCACTCTGCAGATAATGCAGAGACCCAAGCTACCATCTACACTAGCAAATAAAATGTGCCAGGTCCCATTTTCTGGCCCTGAAGCCCAATTGACATGGCACGGCTACACTTTCATACTTCCCAAACATACTGGTTGCATCCCCAGTGCCAACTGGGAATAGTTCCTCATCTGTCCAAGCCCTCTAACCATGCCTGGTCACTACCCAGGAGAGTTTCTGTTGGACCAGAACAGGCCAACTGTACCAGAAACCTTTACAACATTATAGCAATGTGGAGAAGGACCTTCTACTGCAAGTGCCCATGTCATGGTTCTGCTTCAACAAAATAGTACTAACTTAACCCTAGGTGCTTCCACAGGGTTATTTATAGTTAGCCCATTTCAAACTCTAAGGACAAAGATGGGTCAATCCACTTGATTTGAAGCTAATTCATCTGAATGAGGGGTTCGCATTACGAATGTCCAAACCAGATTCAGAATATTAAGTGCTCTCCTGAGGCCAAATGTTTAGCTGAGAAAGGCTCAGCCTTTCAAAAATCAGCCAAAAAAAAATATTATCCTAGAGCAGCTGTCAGGTTCTGGCAGAAGAAAGACCTAGTTTGCAGTTTCTGCTCCACGTAAGAGGCTTAAGCATTTCATATGGGAAAGCAGTTGGGGAAAGAATAAACAACAAACAGGAACCCAAAATAGTAGGTGAGATATATTCTAGTAGGATTCACCTAAAATGTAAACATGTAGTTTTAGCTAATTCTTATGGTTCAGCAGAGAGAAAGGTGGGAAAATTTGTCACTGAGGTATACTGACTCCAGATCTATAGTGAGATGGGGTCAGTTGTCCTCAGAGGCACCGGTCTCTTCACACTGATAATGGAGGGAACCTACACGACTTGTATAGGTTAAGGCCATTCATTTTAAACCACTAAAGCAAGATAAGAGTAATTTCCCTCTGAGTGTTAAAGTAATCAAACTGACATGCTTCTGTTCTCTGGCCCAAAACATATGTTCCGTCTGAGCTTACAGATCCTGAAGGAGATGCTGCTGGAAAGAAGTGTTTGTGGGTATTTAGCATGTATTAGGCACCACAGATAAGCACTCTGACTCTTATGTGGTGCCTTGGGTCTACATGCATACGTGTCAGTTTCGTGATGATTCCATCTGAAGGAATTAATTCGCTATTAATAGGTGGATACTGCTCCAAGTACTCCCGCACAGAGAAATCAGTCCTGGAAGATGAGAAAACTGAGACTGCCATTATACCGCATGCTGGAATATGCACCCGTCCTCCCCGTACCTACGAGCTAAATAGTTTGGAAATTCATCATTTAGACATTTATAACTAGTCTATGTTCCTCCACCTTCCGCTACTAAAGGCAACTCATGTAAGTGTCGCTGTGAATGTATCCACACTATCCACGATTCTTCAGCAACTGGGATATTTGCAACATCAATATGTTAGTTGTTGCCTGAAAGAAACCAAGATACTACAGCATTTTCAGGGCTCAAGAGATGTTGGAACCACGTGGAAGGTTTGTGGGAGGAGAGAGAAACGAGTTAAGGTCTGTTGGTGACATCTGAATCCCTTTCTGTTTTACTGCCTTTCATAGCAGGCAGTAGGTTGGAGATGCCGGTGGGCTTCTGTAAGTAGAAATACTGGACGGTGTTATGGTTTATATCACAGGAATGGAGGGGCTGTGATCAGTCAGTGAGATTCTTCTTTCTTTCAGCAAATTTTACAAGCAAACACCACCTCTGGAGACCCCATTACCAGCGTACAGTGGGGGGTTTGCTTAAGTTCTACAGCACATCACTGCCTGACATACGTATCCTGAAGCCTCCTGATTAAAAGTGCTTAAAGTCAAACTGCAGAATGTGTTTCTCAATTTTAGTAAGTCTATTATTTTTCCTCTCAATGAATGGGAATAAGGAGTCAGGCAAATTTCTCCACTACCTTAGCACTCTGACTACAACTGACTCATTTATTTGCAGCTCATTATGAAAACACTGCACCCAAAGGGTAGATCCAAGGCTGAAATACTCCATGAACTGGTGAATACTCAGCTTTAAGTATTTGAAGAGAGACAAACTGGGCTCCAGGCTGGACTGGACTGGAGCAGAAGTCACATAGTCCCATACAATGCAAAGAAACAAGTCCCAATTCCCCCACTCCACTTTACCAGCTACCGTGAAAATGATGCCGTGTTAAGAAGATTGCATTCACACAGTTAAAATTATCAGCGTTGTCATCTCAGTCCAGATCAGGTAAACAGTAAATGAAAAACTTTACCTCTCCAACTTCCCCCCTCTCCCCTCACCGCTCCTCCTTTCGGAGGCACATTTGGTATTTGTTTTTAATCCTGGCCGATTTTCAGTTCTCAAAAACCTGATGCAGAGAGTTACTTGATATTCCGAAGGCGTTATTTTAAGATGAAACAATGTAAATTCTGATTCGGATGGCAGATGGCTGGCAGTTCACTGTTTGGCAAACCAACTGGTATGGTATGTTAGAAAGTCGGAGCAGCAGGTAGTACAGCTCAATTTGAAACGACCACAGATGCTCGGAGAGGCGCGGGGGAAGGGCACAAGCTGGTCAGGAAATTAAGAACAGTAGTCAGAGCTCGGAGGGGGAAAAAAAAAAACGAAAAAAAAAAAAAGACGCTAATTAGCTGAAAGTTTTCTTCTTCCAATCAGCACTTTTCGGATGCGAGTTATCGGAGATGAGAGCCCATTGCAATTCAATGCGTACGCACCACTCGGCCACTGAGGCTCGGTTTGAGCTATTTTTTTGAGCCGTACCCAGACAACATGAGAGCTTTTGCATGATTTGCATCCCATGCGAAGGCTGTGACTATATAAAACCTTTTGCAGAGGGATGAACTTCATCCACATCATCCTAGCAAGCGACCGCGGGTCGGGCGCTCACGCTCTTGTTGCATTTTGGTGGAGCACCCGTCGCTGGCTAGCATCCTGCAGAAGGTGTCTGCCCTCCTGTAGACACCGAGATGCACTCAGCAGCAAGGGGAGCATCCATCACATGCCATCTGGCATTCCCAAATCGGTACCTAATGGGATGAGCCACCCTTCGGAGGAGCCCAGCTCCCTGTGTTCCCACAGGTTTGGGAGCTTAGATGAGCCTTCTCGCTTCGCGGTGGCTAAAAGTATCTGTGCTGGATCCTCCCCAGAGGAGGGATGGGAGCTCCAAAAGAGAACTTTGTTCAAACTGAGGATGGAAAGTTTACGCCTCCGCAACTCAACTAACCCCATGTTGGAGGCCAGCTGGCAGGGGCTGGCTGTGCCCGTGCTTTCCTACGCTCCAGAACAGGGTAGCAGCATCCAAAGTGTCTTTTGGGAGCTGTCTCTGGCAAGTGCTAGCTCCCAAACTGTGCTTGGGAAGTATCTGGGAAGTTCACCAGAGCCAAAACTGTGCCAGGACCACACGAGTAAGAATGGCAGCAGGCCGGTGCCCTGGCCCGTGCCCTGGCAGTGCTTATCAGCACAGACATAGCCACAGGCTGCATCCCGATAAGCCACTCCAGGCTCCCCCAAATGCATGTCCACAGCAGTGTGGCAGCAAGTCTGAGAGGTAGATGCCTACAAACTCCTAAAAAAAAAGGAGGGATCCTTGGAGGGCTACTCCACCGTCAACCCCCAGCCTTGACCTAACCTCAACCTTCCCACATGTAAATAGCACAAAGAGGGGAATAAACTGGTATGGAACACACTCATGGATTCTTCCCGTCCTTGAACACAGAAAAAGCCTTACAGAAGAAGAGTCCCACATGGCTTTGTGGGTCATTGCGACGTACTACAAGAATTAACTGATCCAATGCTCCAAAATTCCACATCCAGGCTCAAGTTTTCATACGTGATCATTTTCAGCCTTGAGGCTCCCTCCAGGTACTTTTTTAACCAGGACAATACTGGCTGCTCTATACCTGTGGGTGCTAATGAGCTCTAAGTGGTGTTCATTTAAGAAATTCCACTCTGAAAGAAGCGTATTGAGCACATTACAATTAAGCAATCAGCAAAATCAGGTAGTGCCACTAGAAGAGTTGCACCTGCACACTTCCCTCTGCCCCCTAGACAGTGCACATGGCAAGGCCTTCCTTAGATCTCGCACAGATTTCATTCTGCTCTGACTCCCCTGAAGTCAACAAGGTTATTCATAGGAGGAGGAGAATTTGGGGTGACTCTGCTGTTATCTACACTCTCTCATTTCATAGACCTCCCTCCAGTACTGTTTTGTTTATACACAAAATGTGGGTAGCATTCCTTCACTGTATGCTTACTCTGCTTAAAACGATCTTAATCAACTTTAAATGATCTTTCTTCTCTCCAAGGAATGTAGTTCAATATTTTAGCGAGCAACATTGTACTACATGGAGCTCGACAACACCTTTATGCATACAATTCATGGAAATGAAGCAGTTAAACACAAAAGCAATATACCTGTGAATACATGCAAATTACAGACTGGCAGATGAGGCAATTAGATACACAGTTAATTTATATGAAAAAAATGCATGAGAGCTGTTTATTTCCTCTGATGTGGATTGTTATTCTATAACACTGCACGTGTAGAAGATTATATAGGAATACTGCACTGTTTTGCTTATACCATGCTATACATTTTCTAAGAATTGTAGAAAATGATTACACATTGTATTGTATTATTTGGAAACCAGTGTGCAATCAGGAAATTAAAGAACCCTGTAAAACAAACACAGGCAGGGGAAGCATTAGCACTGCTCGTGAAATGTTAGCACTGTCACTACTCTAATGCCTAAAATGGCTTCTGAACATTAGGATGTTAATGCAAGTTCTGAACGTTATTTATTGAGGGAATTTCATAGGTGCTCGGCACCTCAAATTAGGGAGCCATAAAAAGCCGAGATTATTATTTAACAGCTGGGGGAAAGGGGTAATTCACATCCCCCAGCTCCAGGCACTGAGGCTGACATCCTTCTCTGGTCCGCAGAGAGCGGAGGCACTTCTGTGCACCCCGGTCCTGCTTGGAGCTCGACTGCAGAGGAGCCCTCCTCTCCCCATTAACTGCAGGAGACCAGCTGGTTACGTTAGCTGCCGATGTTTGCCTCGTTTTTACCCTTAAAATGCTTCTTTCTGTGTGTGTGGCTGAAGGCAAAGCAGGGTTTTATTGCGCCATCTTGACCCTTAATACCACAAGAGCGGCTACTCACCATTCACCTGCATCGCTGCCTGAACCTGAGAATTACTCCTAAACATAGAGGGTTTCACACTGTATAAACTGAACTGTTTGAGCCATCTCTTTAAATGTTGCATTACCTTTTAAAGGCCTTGTCTTAGGTTTAATACTATTAAATATATATTTTTATGGGATCTGGAAATAAACTTAAAATCATTGCTGATAACATTTGTGAATGCCACAAATTTTGACATCATAATAAGTACTAAGGAGAGTGAGGCGGCCATAAAATCAGCCTGGATGCCTTAGTACATTAGGCTCAATCAGCAAAACCATATTTTAATATAGACATATGACTCTGTGTTCAGCTAGGAAGAAGGAAAGCAGGAACAGTGAGAACAAAGGATTACATAATGGAAAACAGCATCTGAAAGTAATTTAGGGGTCACAGTAGCCAAACAGCTTAGCACTAGCTCCCATTAGGATGCCGCGATGAAAAGCACTAATGCAATCCAAAGACGTGCGTACAGCAGAGTAGGAGCAGGAGCAGAGAGTGACTTGATTTTCATTTACAGCAGCAACGAGACTAACACTGGAATATTAAATCCACTTCTGGTGACCCCATTTTAAAAGTATGTTGAAAAGTTGAGGATGGTGTAAGAAGGATCTACAATACTAATTTCAGGACTGGAGAACATGCCTCTGGTTTCCAGTTGAAAGGCTTCCAACCCTGCAAATCCAGGAAACGCAAACTCTTATTACATGAAAATCATGGTGTGGTGGTCTAAGAGCTATGCCAACCCATAGGTTTTCCTAAAGAGCTTCTTATTGATATGCATATTATGGCATATATAAAATTACGGATTTCTTAAGAATGCATAAAATGCAGTATGTTAGTTAGGAAGATAATTATATGAGCTTTCATAAGATCTGTAGAAAGTTTGACTGAGCAGCCATAAGTGAATTTTAGTGGCTGAGCTACACCAAAAATCTCGAGCCTGAAAATAGTCAACTTCTGAAATAAGACAGCAGTTCTGCCAGAACCTCTGCACCACTGGCCTGATTGTCCCATCCTCTGCCTCCAGAAATACAAACACCGTCCGGGTTTTGTAATATTTCGGGTATTTTATGTTGAACCAACTGATGCGAATGGGGACAAGCATGAGACAAACTGTTCAGTAGGTATAACCTACAAAGCAGACTTTAGAAAGCGAGAGTTTGCCACATTATTATTCTGACCGTGGAGAGCACTACTGACGGAGAATGAAAGACTTGATGCGCTTTATCCCATTACTTCATTTTCGCTTTCCACTGGGTATTAAAACCTAAACCTTTGATTTATTCAGCCCCAGTAAAACTGCACAAGGAGTGCACAACTGATTGGTTTTCTCGCTTCTTTAATAACAACAAATATATTCCCCACATAGAGATCGTGCCCATAACTGAGTTTTTATAAGCCCATCTAGCAGTATCACATGTCCTCTGAGATAATTTTAGCTAATCAAATCACATACCTTTCAAATCATTTTCCTCATTAGAAAGCAACGAACAAATTCTGCCATTGAAATGTATTTGAAGAAAAACATGTCACAGGTCAGCAGCATTTTTAAATCTCTAGGACAGGGACATTTTCAAGCCAGTGAGAAAAGGATTCCCAGAATGACCGCGACATGTTTTAGGCTTGCAGTCTGGAGCAGCTGTGATGCACAAGTTTTAAATAAAATATATCAGCTGATGTCTATACTTGCTTAGTTAAATACAAGGGAGCTGCTGTTTGCCAGTGTTTTAACTGTAAGGTCTACTTTCTAACCCCAGCTTCCTTGCTGACCACCTTGCCATTGGTCTTTCCTACCTGTGGGCACATCATATCTTCGTGGAAAACACAGCAATTAGGTGGTGCTGTCAGGAAAACACATGGGTTCTTTTTAACTTCTTCTGTTAGAATTCAATATTCGAAACGGCAACATCCACTAGCATGAGGCTCAGCTTTATAAGAGTTACGGGTAGCTTTTCCATGGACCGCCGACTGCAACCGCTGACATTGATCCTAGATAATATTTTGTTCCTGGATGCCTCACAGGGAAAGCACTTCCACTGGCAGGCAGAGAGCTTGCCCAGGAACCAATTCAGTTGCCTAAAGACAATCATCTAATGCCATCCCAGCTGCCCCTACAGCATCTGAGATATCCACAGAGGACGTAGAGATGACATGGGATCTAAAATAGAACCCCACCTTCTGGAGCAGCACTTTGGGGTAATTCGGGACATTTATTTTCAGCTATTTTACATTTTTCTCTGGCAAAAGGAAAAGTGATTGATCAGTGCATAGAGAGAAATTGATGAAAAATGCATAAGATGGAAAAAAAAAAAAACAGTTGAATGTGGTGAATAAGGATATGGTCTGTCCCTGAGCTTGGTACTTCATCAATATTTGACCATTTAAATTTTAAAGCAACAGTTAATGAGGCAAATGAAAAACTTAATGTTATGTGTATAAAGATGATTAGGATCAAATTATGTACATGAAAAGAAACTGCCTCTGAAATGAATTCCTTAAATGTCCCGAGGAAACCAGAGAGTGTCAGGAACGTTGTCATGTGCTGCACTGACAGAGGCTTTCACATTCATGGACTAAATTCCCTTGCACCCTTGTATAACACCTCAGAGAATCTCTTTCTAGAAAACTAGGAGTGACAACCAGCGTCGGACATGTAGGTTTATGTAGCTACATGGACTGAATTCAGTTACCATATGTTGAAATCCAACGTCGTTTGTGATGCCCTAGAGCATCCTAACTGTCCACACAGGGCTGGTAGGTATGATGAACACCCTACAGGGGACCTGCACCTACCTGGACAGTCTGCTACAAGCCAGCAGGAATACGTTGGGACATCTCCAATGACACTACATCATTTAATATAAGGCAGATCATTTGGTCCTAAGGGAAGAATTCTGTTTGAGAGTACGACACCTCCATTTAAGTGCCTACATATATGGGTCTACATGTGCATTAGGTGTCTAAGAGCCCTGTACAGTTAATGGGGACTGAATCAATGTCACTCAGGAAGATTTCTGCTCTCCCTAAGTAGACATCTGATCACCTGCATAAATCTCTAGACTCTACTGGGTCTACTGGCTAGTGCACAGTTAGCCACCGTCCGCAACACTTAAATGCAAGTGTCTAATGCAGAAGCTGCATCTGTCCCTAGATATTCCTACCTAGCATGCCAGTTAGGAAAGTAAACATTTAATGTCTGATACATAATCAATTTTTCTGACGCTGCACTTGGGTAAAAAAAAAACAGGACATTGCACCCAAAGGAAACCAGAGTAGGTGCAAATACCGAAGGAAGCTTGAGATGACAAATATCGCCCAGGTCAAGGCTCCTGAAGGACCCTGGAAAAATGAAAATGTGAAAGAAATGTATAAATGGTGTCTATTTCATTCCATGTTGATAGATCAAGTAATCTCTGGAAACACCTTCATACTCATACCTTCCTGTAGCAAGTGGAGATTTCTGATCAGATCTGCTTGTTTTGGTAAATAGCATCAGTCAGTGGTTCCGGGTTCAGCATTCTCAAGTGCCAACCAGAATTATTTTGATCTGCCTTGCTACTTTTGGGAGAGTAGGTGTTTCCTCTGAGGAGACGAGTCTGCCGAATCCCCACTCCAAAGTCCACGTGAAGTTTCCCCCTAAAGTTTGCTGAGAACCACTGCAGAAGACCTGTGACAACGTGTGGAGTCCTGCATGGGAAATCAATGCTGCAAAAGGGCTAGGCACTCCATAAGGAGCCCCCAAAATGACAAGTTTGGGCTTCTTTCTGAAAGACCCCATAGCAACATCATTTTTTGACTACTGGTATTTTCACTCTGGCAGTCCTGTACTGTTCAGAAGCTCTGAATGATGGAAGAGTAAATTTCCCTACATCCCATATTTCCATAACCAGCTACTCTAAAAGCAACAATCTGATTTCCTCTGCTCTTAGAAAAAATAAGATTATGGAGCTACCCATTAAAGAGACCCACATGTGGAAGAGAAATTGGGAAAAGGAGGCATTTCTAAGCAAAGTCGGATCATCTATAGGAAAAGGATCACATGGTATGATATTGTCTTCTGTAACATAAGACTGAACTTTGAAGACACAGGATACCCCTTCCAATTCCATATTCATTGTATTTTTTTATTGGCCCGTTGATATAATAATTCATAATAACCTCACAAATATGGGCAGTCTGAATAATGTGCTGAGAAAACACGGAGCTTTGTCATCAACATTTGCCTGTTTTAGGGCTTATTTGAGGGTGTTATTAGATGAGAAGGAAAATGTGTTATAAGAACGAGAGTATTTGCTCATCTTTCTGGGACATGCAGAGTTTCAAAATTTAAAAATCTAAATTAAAAAAATCTAAAAGTTGTTTGTCAGAACTCAGGATGTAGTTGGCCAAGTCATTTCCTAAGGGGACAAAGAATTGAGGAAGGGGATGAAGGAAGAAGGCAGCACAGTTACATCAAAAAGATTAAGACAACAATTTTCTATGTGAAAGGAGCCCGTGAATTTTCTGGTGAGACAGGATGAACACCCTGTTTTACCATAACCTCTCTATTCATTATCACTTTGATATATACATAAAAGAAAGGACTGATCATCACCAGAATATTGTGTGGGCTTTTTTTTTCTATTTTGCTATTGTGATTATTTAGGGTTAAGTGATCTGTCCACCAGTAGGCTTCACTGCTATTTTACTGCAGTCTTAAGGAACAGTCTCTGCCTTTACCAGCCTCCCTATAAAATGAGCCCCCAAAGCTCATTAGCCTTTTGCAAGAACTACCTGCTCTGTCACCTAAACCAGCACTGCAAGGAGTAAAAGGAAAGAGGATTTCAGAAGGTTTTCATAAGATAAAAAGATTTTCCTGCTGAGTCAAAGGCAGCACACACCTGTCTCGTCTGAAAAGACATAGTGCAGCCCCCCCTGTGCCCTGTGTGCTGGAAGTCCCTGTTCTGTGCCCAAAATGCAGAGTACAACTGCTGCAGCCCCAGCCAGGGCACAGCTTTAGTTCAAGCAGTCAAAGCTCAAACCCCAGTGGGGACACAGGTGAGAGCTGTTTAAGTAACATATGTGCAGGTGATACGGAAGTGATGTTACTAGGACATAGGGCTAAGCTTCAATTTCAATTTTCAGACTCCCTGCAAACCCCAGGGAATGTACAAATTACCTATCCTGCTGCTAGCCATGCTATGCACTCGCGAGAGACTTTTTCCTGATTTAGGCTGTTAGGGAGGCACAGAGTTTAAAAGTCCAGAGTCAGCAGCTGGCTTTTGCAATTGGGCATTTATAATGCACAGGCAATGGCCAGAAGCTAAGACCTACAGTTAAAAGCAGAGCTAGCAGGAGGTTTCTTTCCTTTCACACAAAACCAAAAAAAATAGAATGGAAGCGCTGCACTTTCATCTGTTCTTACCCCACTGATTTTATTTAGCTTTCGTGAAAAAGCAAAAATCTAGATAATGTCTGTTTATATGGCATGTACACACATACATATGTCAACATATATATACACAATCAACAGAATAAATGGATTTTTTCAGAAGCTTCAATATCCAAAAATAGGAAATTCATCCTCAGAAGAAAATTTCCTGTAGTTAAAACCATACTTTTAGTCAAGAAAAAATTCTGTATAAAATCTTCAGTGAAGTCTAATTTAGGTCTCTAATTTGCTAGCAGTTCAAATCCTTTCCAGTCTTTTTTTCCTGGAAATTGAGGCTCCATATGTAAAACAGATAATAAGCCTTTTCTTTTAAAGAATACGCCTGGAGCTGAAAAATTTAAATTCCAATCTCAGTAGCTGTAACACCACTCCATCCAAGAGATGCTCACGGTGTTACTGGTAGCAACACACAGTTTGCATTTATCTGAGCCGGATTCAGTGTTGACATGAGTATTTCTTGCTCATGGCAGAGGTAAGGAAAGAGTGTGGTGCACAGAGGAACTGCTGTAATTTCGGTGCAAATCTACCACGGCATTCTCTGATTGTGCCATAAGATGTGAACAAAATAAAACAGTTGCAAACTGCTGCTCAAACATGTCAAACTCTTACAGGTGCTGTGAGGCTATAGCGTGACTGGAGCATAAATATATAAAAATCGATGTCTGTTTTCCATAAAAATGACTAAATTGTGTTCTCATATGTCTATGATAAACAGAATTAATATAAAAGAGGTTAATAAGTTAAAGGGAATCATGTATCTGTCATGCAGCTGCAAAAACAATTGGTTAAGAACACAAAAAGTTTCTTTCTTTCTTTCTTTCTTTCTTTCTTTCTTTCTTTCTTTCTTTCTTTCTTTCTTTCTTTCTTTCTTTCTTTCTTTCTTTCTTTCTTTCTTTCTTCTTCCTTCCTTCCTTCCTTCCTTCCTTCCTTCCTTCCTTCCTTCCTTCCTTCCTTCCTTCCTTCCTTCCTTCCTTCCTCCCTCCCTCCCTCCCTCCCTCCCTCCCTTCCTTCCTTCCTTCCTTCCTTCCTTCCTTCCTTCTTTTTGCAGCTTCTGTTTTTAAGCTCAGGAACTGAAAACAGTTTACGTCTTTTAACAGACAAGACTATGTAGTCTTTCTTACTCCTTCTTAGGGAACAAGTCAGTATGCTTTTTTGTTAATCTATAGGAACTTGTGGGTTACTGATAAAGTGAAGGTAGTGGAAGAAAATAAAAGGTATTAATGTATCTCTTTGTGTCTGGAAAAATATAGTGCTAAGCATGTTCTCTCTCTACAGAAAAATTACCCCTGGAAAGTTCTGGTTATATATTTCCACGTATACTCTTGAGAAATAAAGGAGACATAAATGCATTTTCAGAGGCTTTTGGGCTTGATGTCACAAAATCAAAGTGAAAATTATTTCAGTAACATAGCCCATAGCCTTCTCATTATGGTGGTAGGGAACTATCCCTTGTTAAAGGACTTACACAGAGATGAGTACCTATTTAGACACCATTGTAAATGAAGACAATGCATTTATTTCATTGCTATGGTTACTAAATCAAGTATGAAGTATAGAAATATGGTTCACAAGGAAAAAAGCGTGAAGAAAAATAAATGATATACTGCTTTAGAAATGCAGAAGAAAGATCAAACAAATAGGTTGCACAGTTTAAGAAACAATTAATTATTAGAACTTTTACAGCAGATTTGATACAATCTCATTGTAACCTGATTGCAGCCATTCTTACAGCGGTGCTATCTCCCTCTCTTTACTTTACCCATCTTGCCTTTTCTCCTGCTGCTTGTGAGGAAGAAAAGCTTGTACCTTTCAGCCCTAATACTGGGAGGAAAGCGATGTCTCACTGGAAGCTACAGGCTCTGCTGGGCACGCCGCTGGGCTCCAACAGACCCCGTCCTCCTCTCCTACATCTACCTGGGACCTGTTTGACACAAATGGGTTAGTGGCCGTGCTAAACAGTGGCTCATATCCAGCAAACAGGATAGCAAGTGCTCCTGTGAGACATCTGGGCACAACTCAGTGCTTCCTGGGGTGATTTCTGACCTGCACAAGCTCAGAAGGCCAAAGGGTTGGAGCTTTTTCTAAATCACACACCATTACGGCACGCAGATTTCTTCATCCAGCGTACATGCAGCTGACAACTGACTCCCACCTAGCACGTTTGGTTTGTACTATTCCCCACCAAGAGAGCAGATTTAGGCCAGTGAGGTGGTCCAAAAGTACCAAGAGCCCATAAAAAGAGTGAACGTCACATTTAAATGCTTGGAAATGCTGTAAAGCTTCACTCCGTATACACACCGAACAGGCTGTTTTTAAAAGGCTGCATGAACCAAACCCAAGAAACCTTATGGCTAAAATTACAGATCCCTCTCTCTTTAATGACACACAGTCAACAACTGGACTTTTTTCATAAAAGCTTCATCAGAACTATTCGAAATTTAGGGCTAAAAATGCTGTGGTCAAAGTCCCAATCCAAGTGGATGGGAAGAAAAGGGATGACACTCCGAGGTGGGATGTACAAAAGCCATGGTTAATCTACCTGACTTGCTGCTGCCGTCTCCTCAGCACAAATCAAAACAAATTCAATACAACAGTTTCAGAAAAGGTCTCTCAAAATTAGGCAAAACCAGCCATTCGGCCACTTTATGCACTTGGCATACTTGGAAATCTCTGCCATAGGTAATTAGGAAGAGATCTGATTAATTAGGACTTCTTCACCCTTCTTTTCTGATCAACACATAGCAATGGATTATTTATCCGAATTAAATGGAATTCTTCAGATACACTGCCTCAAAAAAGAGCTCTTCTAGAATCGCTGAACAGAGCCAAGAAGATCCAGATGGATTTAAAGCATTTAAATTAATACTGTTCCCACATACCCCAGTGCGAGTGCACAGCTGTACTGCACTCATATTTATAAAGGAGACAAGCTGGCTCTTCCTTGTCAGTTAATATTGTGCCATAGCTTCATGACACAGTATGCTGGCATAGCTCTAGATGCAGCACGTTGGCATAGTATGTGACAGTCATTGCCCCTGATAGCTTTCAGAGCAGCATATTTGAAATCCCCGAAGTGGCTGAGGAGCCTGAACTTTGCTGACTTCATTGGGAATGAGCCTATTAAATCACCGAGGGGCTTTAGAAAATGTTGTCTCCTATTCTGAAAGGTACACATATAGCTAAACAAGAGAGCCCAGAAAACAAAAAAGGACAAGACGGAATAAGAGTAATAATAAGGACACTTTAGTGCTGAATAAAATTCCTTCTTTTTATCCTCTCACACAAGAAGCAATTTCTGAAAGGAAATAGGAGCAGAGGAAAGACAAGTGCAGATCTATGAAAATAACCTTGTTTGATCCGCCACAGCCCCCAGAGATCTCCGTTCCTAGAGATTAATACTTAATAAAGTCTCCCTCAGAAAGCACAAGTGACCCTCTCTCAGTTAGCCTAACAAAAAATAAACCTGAAAATTGCTTTGCTGAGGTGCTGCTACCTGACTTAGAATTGCACCCAATCACATAGTTTCCGCGATACTCCAAATAACTGCCTTGTAGATGGCAATAATGGCAAGCGTGGAGAGCAAATCACAAGAACTGCTGGCTCTGGTGAATGAACGGCACTGCTTGGACACTGGGAGCTGTGCTGGGTCAGGTTTCCGTGTGCTGGTACCCACTTTGAAGGCTGGGGAAGCTTTAGACCCGTCAAGGCAATGCAAAGTCAAGCGCTGTAATGAATCTTTGAACTAAAACTATGCACCTCATTTTCATCTCAGCTAAGGCTTGCTGTGAACTTCCTGCACTCGCTGTGCAAAGAAGCCATGAAGTGAGTAAAAAAGGAGCTTAAGTAACGGGCAGGCAATACAAAGAGAATCAGAAACCCGAATTCTATTAGCAACCAAAATCCAAAGACTCAAAACTCTGAAACATCATGAGCCTGAAGGGGGGAAATCAGCCCTGTAGAGAAAGAAATAGGTGCAGCTTTGAAACATCCTTTAATAGAGGATGACAGAGAATCACCTTGTCCTATGGAAAAAGTTACTCGAAAAAAATGAGCTATTAGAGCCTGAAAGTCACCAGCTTTCTTGCCTAAATGAGCATGAACATGCATTTCTCTTCCTAGAGGTGCCACAAAGGCAGAACCAACAAGCTTACTGAGAATTTTGCAAAGACTCCAGTACAAAGCACTGAAAAAAAGAGACTTCCTTGGAAGGTAAACTTGATTTCCCAAAGGGGGTGAGTAAGCAGTCATTTCCCTCACAGGCAAAAGAAAGCAATGATGAGCTTTCAAAGATGTCATTCACAAAACTGCCCTTAATGGGAGAGCAGAGTGACTGAATCCAGGCAGGAAATTAAGAGACAGAGCAGGGATGGTCATTTTGATGAGAAGACTCAAAGAGAACAGAGAAGAAACAAGGGGGCTGTGCAGGACTGTTATCTCCTTTGACTGGGTCCCATTAACACAACACGTCGTGTGAGAGAGCGATGAAAAGAGTGGAAATCTTTCAAAAGCAACTTTTTCAAAGGTGTCATTCTGTTTGAGTTTCAGAACTTTTCTTTCCAAATATGCCAAAATACATCCCAGCAGGACAGACAAGCTTCTGCTGTATGGATTATCTGATGATAGGGATATCGTCATGGAAACTTGATCTTTGCTCAGAAGCGATTACTTACTCCTGCTCTCATTCCCTTCATATATTAATAATAGGGTTTTGTGGGGGTTATTAAGTCCATGACAGACTATGGACCTGAATCTTCTCTCTATGGATTTCATCCTGTTTTTCAGCTGCATTGTTTCTCATTTATACATAGACAGAGGTAGCGGCCCACAAGTACTAACACGGCCCACAACAAAAAGAGGCCTCCAGCCCCGATGCCTGTGCCCATTTCAGTGAGGAGACACAGTACCCTGTCTTCTGCAAGTGTGGGCTTTTAGACTACGAGCCAGTGGACCACCAAAGAGCACCATAGATTCTGAGAATACAACCTATACCGTGGTAAATTTAACGAAATAGACAAAATGGGATTCTCCTCCTGAAACTGTGACTTAAGCGTTTAGAAGTAGGTTTTTATGCTCCCTTTGAAGACAATAAAGATCTACTGCGGAACATGGTTGTCTAAACACAGACATCCCTATGCGTTACTTGAGGTGCCACAGAAAATCTTGTCCAGCTGCCATTCCCACACCTCGCATCTCCTGTGGGTACTGAGTCACGTCTGCCAACTCTATGTGAACATCTCGGGTATCCCAGATCACCGTTAACAGCACCAGAGATATATGTGTGGGCAACTAAATTGAGCCCAGAGGAGCCCAGAGAGCAAATCAACTCCTAAAGTAAACATCTATCCACTTTTGGTCAGCTGAATTGCTCTGGAGCCTCTGACCGCAAGGGTTTGATTCAGATGTCCAAACACAGGCATCGAGCAACTAAGGAGGTACTCGGGTACCTTTTGCTCTCCTGGGCAAAACCCCATGGGAGACCAGTGGAACAATCTGATGGTATGGACAGCAGCCACAGCACTCTCTGTTTTCTAGATATATAGCTCTTCCTGTAGGCTCGCAATAATTTCAGCTCCCTGTTGGAAATTTTACCCCTCCTGATGTCAGGGAAAGGAAAACTTATATAAGCTAGCAATAAGCAGATGTTTACAGTGATACAGATGGCCTATTCAAAACAAGATACCTTGTATAACAATAGCGTAATATATTATTATAGGGATCGAGGCTGGAAAGAAAAAGCAATGTTTAAATGCACATCCATCTTGCCTGTGCAGAATACTCCTCAAGTCCCAAAGGTTAGGTTTACATGAGTAAAGTGAGCAGGATCAGGACAGTCTCAGGTACTGGTGCATTTGGGTGGCCCATGGCACCCGCGGTGTCTGTCCCAGCACTGCCTGTACCAGGGACACAGAGGGCCAAGGACTGACCCCAGAAAATAATATGGCCATGGCCCCTCTGGTTTGTTTTCATTTGAGCAATTACATGAACATGATCCATGTGGCCACTTGGGCTCAGGACCAAAAAATATTTAATAATAGCTCTTCTGTTGCTGTTTCACGTTCCAGCTTTGCTGGGTTTATATGCTCTGCTTCCCATGGACTGTAGTTGCAACATCCACGTGTGATCACTGGTCTGTCGTCACCCTCCCGCCGTAATGCCATTCATACACTGGTTGTGTTCAGCCTGGTCAAACCTACCTTGTGTGTGCTGACTCCTTATGCATCATTTCTACGGGGGAAATTCACCCCTTCACTCTTTGCAGGTCCCAGTAAAAAGGCAAATAAGGGAAATCAAGTCATACGTATATTTTCAGAAAAATAACAGGTGTTGCCATGCTTCCCACAGCCCCCACTCTATGTTATTCTCAAGCTTACACGAGGGTTAAGAGGTGAAAAATGATGAAAACAATGCAACGCAGATGGGAGGAGGAGGAGTCGTGTGATGATGAACTCACAAGGCGACACAGGTTCGCAGTTGGAGCCTGGTGACTCTGGATCACCTCAGAACATGTGCAGACCTAAAACTGGCTCTTCCCACCCTGTGGGACCACTCAGCTGCCTCTGCAACCCATGAGAGACGTGTGCCTGGAAGGGCTGAAGGTAGAGAGCCTAGAAAAAACATATACAGAGAGGTAGGAATAAAGTCTGGAGACATTTGGGTGAGAAGCGTATGAAGCCTGCCAGGCTGGTAATCAGAGAGGATTTCAGATGGAATCAGGGCCTCTAATTACAACTCCTTTCTCGAAAGTTTTCTGTGAAACGCAACAAAATCTGATCCAGTTATGCCATGTAAGTGAAAACGCCACTGACTTGCATCAGTGTAAACCCAGAAAAACTGAGAAAGGCTGTTTGGGTTTATTTCTTTCATGCATCTGTGTAGCTGCACTGTCAAGATGCATTATTTAAAATCTCAGAGAAACACAGTACGATTTAGTTAGTCATTTTGTACACAAAATAGTAGGGACAACAGGTACAATTACTTCAACGGCAGGCGAGCACCCTGAAGGCTACTTGAATGGTCACTGATGAGCCTGGAGCAGTTTTACAATACCGTTACATTAAACCCTGAAACCTGTTGTAGAGCAGAGATGATTTTTAAAAGGAGCAAAATCTATAGTTGACTGCCCTCTTCCTCCTCCCTCCACCCCCAGGCCCCCCAAACATTGGGTCTGGCGGTTGTTCTGATCCCTGGAGTTTGATGCATGTTTGATTCACAGACTGCAGCATGTCTGCACCAGATGGCCCCGAGTTAATGAACACAAACTCATCACTTTTACTCACGAGGGAAATGTGCAGCTCAATCTGATTTGTACTCGACAACTAAAAATATTTTAGTATTTTTAGTGAGCATTTTACTGTTACAAAATGGCATTTGAGGAAAGCATTAAAAGAACACAGCCTACCCAACAAATGTACTGCCACAGATGAAGAGCAGCGCTGCGGAGCCATTCCCCCTTCTCATCAGAGCTAAGTTAACATATTCCCAAACCCTAAAACTGCAAGCAGCACATAAAGAAAACTATAAGATCTGGGGCCTCCTCAGGCACCATTAAGCCATTTGCAAAAAACCTCCTGGGTTTGCTGAAAACGGGCTTGGGCACCGACTTCGTTACCACAGCAGGTTTGAAAGGATGCGGGTCATATTCTCAGCTAGCAGAAAACAAAGTGAACGCTTGGAAACCACCAGAGCTGTGATTATCTCTACCAGCTAATGATCGGTCCGCATGGGGTCACCGTGATTTACACATGTAGTGCACAAGATGTAACTGCGTGAGAATACAAAACACATAAAACAAACATTACAGTACCATGATATATGAAAGGTTTTTCCCCAAGAAGCCAAGAGGCACATGAAAACCAGGTCCCCCAGTCTACAACCCCCAAATGGATTAATGCTTCCTTTGGAATTAAGGGACACAAAGTCACGATATCACCACACATGTCAGGAACCACATTCCCAGCCTTTAAAGGAATCTTGATTTCACTGTTCACTCAAAAACTGTTGAGCATGCCAAAACTTTAATGTAATTTCAGCCTGGAATGTGACTTCCTTACAACTTTTGGTGATTTTACAGTCTCAAGTGTGATATGCAGCAAAAGATGATAAGACACAATTCTTAAAGAAATTGTATAGTCATCTGGAAACTTGCTGGAGGCATTGCATATTGATTGATGTATATATTCAGTATAGTTGGGTGTTGCTCACGATGTAGAGTTTTTGCTGTTACTCTTCCACTGTAGTGATGGATACTCTACCCACAGTTCCAAGACTGCCATGAATAAATCAGGTTAAAAAAACAACAACAGAGCAGAAAGCAGCGTACTAACCATAACTTTACACCACATTCTTCAAGAAGCAAGCTGGCAAAGCCAGGTCACATAAGACCTGACTCCCAGATGCCACTGATAAATTAGTCAGAGCTGGGCATCTGGGTCTGACAGCTGCCAAAGTCCTGCCAGCAGTAGGCACCTGCCAAACCAATCTACTGGAGGCAGAGCACATTTCCCTTCCCCTCTGAAAGGCAGAGGCAGTGCCAGGAGGGAGCATTACTCTGTAATGACTTGTTTCTTACAGAAGTAGAACACAAACATGCATCATGTGTGCACTGCTGGCTCTGTAGCTGTATTCCCACAGAGCATGGGGATTGTATTCTTGAGGGCCTATTTACCTCTTAAACTACTCTATTACGAATTTTCTCAACTATGACCATCTCCATTATGCAGTTGTAATAAAGTTATCAGTTATTAAACAGCAAAGTACCAACACAACACCACCACATACAAAGATCACTGTCAAGCAGGATTTTCTCAATGGCCAAGCCAATAAAAAAGATAGATAGATAAAGGAAAATGAGAGCGTACTGAGAGGCCATTGTGGTCTCCTAAACCACAGAAGGGAAGAATTAGCAGCCTCTTAAACCATAGACGGGAAGAATCAGCTGAGAGAAACACAGACTGCGCCCACCTAGGTCACATTCACCGCTAGATGCTGGGAAGAAATCCCTACCCCAGGGATTTCCTTTGCTTCCTGCTCTTTACACTGCCTGAGACAACTTTCTTCTTTCCTACAGCTCTCCACTACAGCGTCCACGTTCATTAGGTCAGAACCGAAATAATCACCGTTTGCCATGACAGCTTCTCAAGGTAGGGATCACCTCTAAGATAACGCAGTGTTGGGGTAATGCAGCAGGAGATCCCACCTCACCTGGATCATTAGCACGGTAAAACCAACCCCGTCCCAGGGGACCAATCTCACAGCCATCACAAAATGAGCAGTATGCACACATCCTCCCTCTCACAGGATATCTCTGTTCTTTCACACTCAAAAAAAAATCAAAGCTTTTTTCTTTATTAATTTAACATGAAACAAACGCAAGTATATAAAGCTTGATTACCTTGATGTTTTCTAAAAAAAATTGCTTTCTAACGTACCCTGTGTAGTCTACAAAGTATACTAGAGATCACAGGACAGTTTGGCAGTTTGGGCTGGCAGAGAACTTAAAGATCATCGAGTTTGAATCCCATGCCAAGGGCACAACCCCTGCCCCCAGCCCAGGCTGCCCCCAGCCCCATCCAGCCTGGCCTTGGGCACTGCCAGGGATGGGGCACCCACAGCTCCTCAGGGCAGCCTCTGACGGAAGGATTTCTTCCTAATGTCTGATCTAAAGCTCCCCACTCTGAGTTTAAAGCCACCCCCCCCCATCCTGTCCCTACCCCTGACACAGAGTCCCTCCCCAGCCCTCCTGCAGCCCCTCAGGCCCGGGCAGGCCGCTGGGAGGTCTCCCCGGAGCCTTCTCCTCCCCAGGCCCAACACCCCCAGCTCCCTCAGCCTGGCTCCAGAGCAGAGGGGCTCCAGCCTCTGCTTGTCCTTGGGGCCTCTATGAGTTCTTCTCCCAGTCTGTGCTCATGTCTGGGATTGCCCTGACCCAGCTGCAGCACCTTGCACTTGGACTTGTTGGACCTCATTAGGTTCACGTGGGCCCATTTCTCACGTCGGATGTTGGAAAGAAATCTGTTTTGCTTAACTGAGGGAGTCAAAATTCAATCTAGAATGAAAAATGAGTTACAACTTTACCTCTGTTATCATTCCTGCTTATCCACATTATGATGTACTCAAGCTACCACCTGAACACGTCCTCCGTTTGGAAATATTTCATTCAGACTCCTCTAAGGATCCAAATGGCTGTAGCAAGCATGCCTTCATCTCATTAATCTACCCCCCAACACAAACTTTCTGATGTGCAAGCTGTTCAGTCTCCCTGTCCTTTACAACCAGATGTAAACAATGGATGTGCAAGACCTTTGACGGGGAGAGCAGGCCATCTATCACCCGCGACAAGCCAGCACAGTGGGGAGGTTGTAACTTCTTTCACCTGATGTCCCAAATTGTGACTTTGAAAACAATGGGAAGAAGCGTGCGTTCCTCTTCCACGCTGCAAGGGGAATCCTGCTCCAGTCAGGATTGCTTCTGCTGGGCTGATGAATAAATAAACCTTATAACCAGCCTGGATTTAGGGAGCCTACTGTTAATGCTGCCACTGCCCTGAAGCTGCAATGCCATTTGATTAGTGATGGCGACAAAGGTACCATGAAGTTACTGACGCTTTGTACAGACTAATTTTAGATCCTCCCAGAGCAGCATTGCTCTGCAGGGCCGGACTGGCATCTCTGTAATCAGGAAATCTCGGCTCATGTTTTCCAACAGATTCCCTTGCTCACCTTCTCATTCTTTCCTTACTCACACTCCTCTGAAGCGTACGCCAAGGAAACAAATAAAATTTCAGACTATGCCTATGCACCATTAAAAATAGGCATGAAGCACTTTCCATGCATAATTCATTCTTCCTGTATTTCCAGTCAAGACGTCTTCACTTTGCAAGTGTAAAGTGACAATTCTTGCAGATTTGGGAAATAATCTTTTACATCTGTTACAAGCTAGCAGACACCATTTGGCAAGTGTTAAAAAATACCATATAGGACCAGGAATACGGCGTTCTGTTTGGTTAAAAGCATTCTTGAACTAAAAGTCTTTAGGAAAGAAAAATGACTTGAATGTTCTTTCCTTCGAACAGGAATATTCTCATTTCCCAGCCATTTCTCTCTCTAATTCCTTTGTGTATTTTGTCCTCCTTATTCCTCACCCTCTCCCTTTTCACATGCATCATTTCACTGGATCATCTTGTCTTGCAAATACATATATATACATAAATTATTATTATGTTAATGGTACTGAAGAAGCTTCAATTCCCTTCCTGCTCAGGACTCTCGTGTCCTGTGCACACAGCCCTGCTCCCCTGGGTCTCCCCCTCTCTGTGTTCACTCTTCCCCTGCCTTTCCCACCAGCCCGCTCTTCTCTATCAGCCCAGTTCAGTCTCTAACCCTGCGTTCATTTCCTGACTACCTAATTTAGCTCTCTACTTTTAAGTCTTATTAGTCTTGCATCAGAAGCGCGAGGAGTAATGCTGTCATAACAAAGAGAGGCAGAGCTTGTAGGCCCACTTTACAAAGTGATTTAGCAGGGCGAGGAGCACCTTGCTGCATACTAATGCTGTTTTAATAATGCTGCCCAAACACCCCGGTGACTGTGCTAACAGTATGCAAGCTCCGAATTAGCAGGGAATGCGATTTGTGTGCACATGAGGAGTTAAGATAATGGGTGAATGCACACTTCAACCAAGTTTGCCATAAGCAGTAATATCTCTGAGACTCAATTCTTTTCTCTGCATTTCATTTAGATGTTTTCTCCTGCTCTAATACCGTCCTTTGCTCTCTACACTTAAATGCACTCCATTTTCATGCCAGCCCTTCATTTAAAGAAATAATACCACTGATGCTATCCATAGAGCTAACTAAAGCAATATGTATTTAATTAAAATGGTGCTGACACGGCAGCTAGGTTCACAATTTGCCGCTGCTTTTGCACCCACTCGCAAAGACTGTCAGCAAAATCGTCTGAAATGCTTCAGGGGCCCAATCCTGCCATCTCTTCCGAAATTACCAATCTCCTCAAGCATCTCTGGCGCATCCTTTGAGGCTCAGCCTCAAAAAGAGCTCTGCCCTCCGCCGGCTCTTGCAAGCGCTGCCTCAGGCATGGCTGCAGGGTGTCCTTCAGAGCGGAGCCACGTGCTCGAGGACGTGTGACATGTCCTAGCACTGCTGCCCAAGGGAGAATTCATTTTTACTGGTATTGTACTGACAATATGGCTGGCACAAAACCGCCCACCCACAGTAATAAACAAGAGGCTTCTACGAAGTCATGTTCAGTGTCTGAAGGAGAGGAAAACAAGCTTCTGAGTTTGTTTCGTGCTTTGGAGGTAAGACACTAAAAATATCAGTTTTTAAAAAAATTATTAACAAAACAAGACGGGGAAAAACATTGCTAACGTGTTCCTTTCAAGCAGTACTCGAGCAACTTTAGAAATGTTAGATGAACTGTATTGATTTCCCTGTTTGTGGCTTTGATGGGAACTTAATTGAAAAACTCAGTAACTCAGGTTCCACAGCAAAATTGTGGAAAAAAACAAAAAAGCAAGGGAGTTTTTTTCTGGTCGGCCAGGAGAGGTGGTGACAAGAGATCTGCTACAGATTTTACATTCTCATCTCCTGGAGTCTGAAATCACACGCACTGTATTCACTGCCTATAGACAGACATTGCATTTTGTCAGTACAGCTCATCATGAAAGCCAGGCTGCTGGCAATTAATTTTTCTTCTTTTCTTTTCTTCTTTTTCATGTGATTAGAAATGGTCATACGAATTTCCATCAGAATCATTTCAATAAAGTGAAAAAGGAGGTAACACCCTGGCCCTCTCCTTTCTGGGTGATTAGCTTAATACGAAACATTGGAAATAATCCACTAATTCTGAACTTATTCCTCGCACACATCTTGGGTTCAAATATCCTTTATTGTTCCTAGATCAAAGAATGCAAGGAAAAGCCTGAAGAAGCAGAGAGTAAGTGACAGGGCGGAATAGCATGTGAAGACATGGAGGTATCTTTTTAGCAACTAATAGGTAAAAGTGACACATTCCACAGTTTTCCTCTACCTGTTTTTTCAGGGGAAATACTTGCAAGAGGCTTTGGTGGTGTCACTATATTAACTTGCCAGTGTGTAAAATGATCCTTTAATCTAGCTTTGGCCCAGAATGTGAGTTTTTCCCCAACTTTATATGGCACAGAGCTTGAAACTTTGCCTGCAAGCTGCAGCCCTCACGATGAGGCTGGTTACAGCAGCGTGTTTTCCCAGAATCAGAGCTGAAGCTCCACTAAGGAGCTTGAGCTAGGGGATAATACATCTGCCTGTTTATTTAGTGGTATTTCCACAGATTTGTGTTTTCTCACCTGGAAGTATTTTGAGTTCAAGGTGATAGTTAAATATTCACTTTTATCTGCAGAGCTTCAAACAAAACTGGATGTGTTTATGCCTTTTTCCTTGTAATACAGCAACAGCAGTCAGCGCCAGAAGACTTGATCCTACAGCTTCCCAGTGCAGGGGAGAAGGGGGGCAGTTTGTGACAGATCTGAGAAGGATCCTTGACAAAATGAAGATACTCTAATCCGAAGGTAACATCTTATTTGCCCAAGTGCTCTCGACTTTCAGGAAAGCTACTGGCTAAGCGCTAGACACTCGTTAGGTGGACGTGACCCTAATCGAACGGATGAGATATGTCAGTCAGATGCACTTTTCCATAGCTGTGTCACAACTCTAAGTTGTGTACCATGCAATATCGTGTAGCTCACAGCCTAACAGTGTCACATGGAAATGTAATTGCATTACAGTACAATATGATGATATGAGTAAAGCCATCACATGACAAATTGCCCCAGGATGATAGTATCTGTCCCACATTATATTATTTTGGGAATAATAAACATTATATGTAGGAAAACACTAAGCCAAAATAAGCTTGGTCATCCCACAGTGCTTGTGACAGATGGCAATTCTAGTTCCATAATCAAAGCAATAATTAACCTAGCAGTTTTTAAAAAAATCAAGCCACACTGCAAATCAATTCTCCACATCAGCGACACTCTGCAGTATTCAGTAGTGTTTTTGTACACACTGATCATCTGAATTAAATATGGTTACTCACAGGAAACCTCTGGTCCTGCAGAAAACACCATGGATCAGCAATATCTAGTTCTTATTTCAAGTGTTGAGATCTAGCAAAAGGAGGCCTGAAAGTGGCAATGAGGATCTGTTCTAAAGACCTAAAATACCGATTATGTCCAGTCACAGAGTACTTGCACAGTTGATTCCATGCATGCAGCCCTTTTTGTTCCACACGTTAAATAACTGTGAACAGGTCTACTTCAGTATTTTACTTATGTGAGATCTCTATTCAATGTAAAAGCAACTGGTGCAAATAAATTCTAAATTCTGTATTGTGTGCTGGTGAACAAGTTGGCTCATCAGGACAAAACATCACTTCTGCCTGACAACCAAAACACCTAAACGTTAAAGCCAGGACTTTAGGTTTATGTGAGCAAGCTTAATTTGGAAGAGCATTTTCACACTCATTAACTTCTTTTTTATTGGCCAAGTTCACATATCAATTACCCAAGATCTAAATGAACTTACGTGCATGAGAAGTCCCTCTCAGCTTTAGGGGTCTCTACCTCATCTTTTATCAGACCCACTTTTATGAACTGACACATGGGAACGGTAAACATGTAAGAAATAATTATATGTGCATGTATATGCAACAGTGATAGATTTGTCAGTTATGTTTAGCAAAGAGCAAAAGCCATCTTACCTTGTGATTAGAAAGAGATACGTTAAGCTTTCTCTGTGTATGGTTGTCATTAAGATGATGGGAGTTTGGCGCCCAGGCTAAGAGTTTTGCACGGGTAACTTTAGACAATGTTAAGTATTTTATGAGGAGTGTGACAACCACTCATTTGAAATTTGACTGACTGTCAGCACACGATCCTGGGAAACCTAGCTTTCCAGCCATCATGAGAGTACTCTCTGGCCATAGGACTTGCTTATTTTTTGCTGTACATCAAGTCTTTTCATTACACCAGGCTTTGCAGCTCGCAACATTACACAAACTGCTGTAAATAGTAGGACACACAAAACAAGTGTACTATAGGGTCCAGAAAATTGAATATTGATGAACAAAGTAATGGTTCTCCCAATTAATCTATAAATTCATAAAGACAAGGCACGGGATGGAGAATAATGGCTTAATGCAGTCCCAGCTCTTTCAAAACAAGGAAAAAATGAGGTTACATTAGCTCATAAAATTGTAGCACTTTGCACTTACATGGCCACAGGTCTGAAAGACCTCCTCCTGTGTTACCAAGTTCGGCTTCCTGCCATTGGAAACTCACATACATCCTTTCATGAACTTTGCAAGCACTGTTGCATAAACACTTGAATTTCTTACTCCTCTATTCTGTTTCGGCAGCTGTTTCAGTACCCACTTACTCTAATGATTAGAAAACATCTAATTTCCAGCCTAAATGTAAAGATGGCCAATTTATACCCACTTGGATTTGTGCTAACATTGTTCTTTACCTTAAATAACTTTCTTGCTCTCCTGAAATTTACTCCACAGATTTATTTCTAGAAAAACAAATCTTTTTTGACTCTGCTTGTTTGCTAGATAACAAATCACGCTCTTTCAGCTTTCTCTCATACAATACTTCCATGTTCCCCAATCACCCCGGTAAGACTTTTCTACACCTGTACCAATTAATATGCCATAAAGATGAGTAATCAGAGTCATACAGCATCCTGCAGAGGGGTCTGAACTAGTGCTTTGTGCATTAGTGTTATAGAAAATAGCATGGCCTGTAAGTCCCAGGCCCACCACCCTGCACCCTCCTGGTGCCTCTCAGTGTCACCCAGTAGTGCTCCCAGGTTCTTCTCAGTGCCTGGAGCATCTGAAAATCTCCAATCACCAGAGAAGGCTATGGCACAGGTTCTTTTTAAATATTTCCATCCGTTTTCTCAACAAGCAGAACAGCATCCACCTAAGTGCAGTATTTAAAACGACTACAAAGAAGAGTATTCCTTGAATTCACTGTGATCAAAGGCAACAGTAGAAGCCTTTCTCATTCACAGAAGCAATTCTTGATGTGGAATGGCTTCATTCATACTGGAAAATAAAGTGTGCTGAATCATTCATTATTCATTATGCAGTCCTCAGGCCAAGCAGTGCAGCTGGGCTCACATCCAAGCAACCAGACTCCCCTACTCCCAACGCTCTGGCCACGCTGAAACTGCCTCTTGAGAACAGCCCTTCACCTTCAGATCTGTCATGGGCATTGCTTTGGAGAGTCAGAGTGGGGCAGGGCTGAAAGCGTGCCAGGACCACGCTAACACCTGAAGAGTGTGCACAGTCATAGGGCAGTGCTTGGACCCGGGCCATGGCCATGGTCAGCGTGTCACTACCAGCACAGCGTTGGCATGCACCTGAAATACAGAATAAAAGAGCCCAAGCAAACAGGTTAATTGTAGCTCACTCTGTGGTCCTGTTCTGGACAAACCCACAAGAGAGATGTCTACCAGTAACCAAAGCTCGGATTCAGTTGCCTAACACAGACACTCTCTTTTGCTCTCCGGGTGATGATTCGAAGGGTGTCGGACTCCTGCAGGTCCCTTGGTTTATCTAGCAGCCCCATACAAAAGTCCCAGATACCCTGAAGCATCTCATCCTGCACCAGGTGCTAGGTTTAGATAACCAAATTTAGATAACCAGCATCCACCACAGGATTACCAAGCCATCAGAACTTTTGTTCAAGTTTTACGAACTGGCCGAGGTCATTCAGGGAGGCTCAGGACCCCAAGCAAAGGCACTTGCTGTATTTATGTACAGAAAAAAGGCTTTGGGTGTTTCACTCTGAGGCAGAACAAGCTCAGACTGAAGAGGGAAGATTGCAGGAAAAAGCAAAACCAGAGCAGTCACGCAGAAGCAAAGCCTGCAAGGTTAGTGCTATAGTGTTGACAATAAAGGCAGCTGCACCAAAGGGATAAAACCAGACTTTCTCCACCTTGTGCACAGCGTTTCAAAACCACAATGGAAATAAGACCTACTTACCAGCATCAGTGTATTCAGCGCTTTTATGCTGGCATATGGAATTATTTCATTTTTGTCCTTTCAATCGTGGGCAAATTCCAAAAGTACAAGTTGAAATGGAAAAAAAATACAATGACATTTTATTGCAGTTTGTATTTTCATATTGAACCATCAGCATTAATAAACACTTCAGAGCCTTCGGAGGGTAACATTTCCCAGCCCCTCGGTGCTCTACCTCATTACCTTTTCATTGGGTTTTGTTTGCTTCTTTCTGTCAGAATAAACATGACGCATTGTCATACATACAGCAGGTCGGGTGATGACATTTTTTAATGTTCACAGAACAACCTGACCTCCTGCTCACATTCAGTAAAAAGAAAATAAGGGAACCCCCTGCTTTAAGTTTTAAATGCTAACTAGGTTCTATATTTGATTTGTTTTTCCTTCCCAGCAACACTAATTTCAAATTGAACTGCTGACTCAATTAGCAAAATGTTGAAGTTGTTGAGACCTTGTGTAATATTACGTCCCATTAACAAAAAGGGAGCCAGCGGTGGTTTTGTGCCAGTAAATCCAGCACCAGGATTTTAATGGTTATTTTAATTAAACAAATTAAATTAATGAAGGCTTCCGCAGAATGATGAATTACACCAATTAATATATCATTGTTACATGCTAATCCCATTTACAATATTATCTTTAAACATTGATCAATACATAGACACACAAGGCATAAACTGACCGATCCCGAGACAAGAAAACAACAAACTGGTACAAAAGAAATGTACAAAAATATAAATCTAACTACATTTCACCTACAGCCAAGTTGTCAAGGACTGCAGCATTGATAAAAAAGAGCCTTTCAGTATGCCTTTTTTTTAGTAGCAATAGTAAGAACTATATATATTGAAGTGGTAGCCAAAATAGCAACTGGAAGTTGAGAACATGAGCTCTACCACCTCCTAGAGAGATCCAACCTTCTTTTCCACAGCTGCCTTTAGAAGGCCAGTGTGGGATTTAGCTGCCCGATGTGACCTCTGGACAACTCAAGGGATTTCACACACTTGGTTAGGACAAGAAGATACGAAGCTTACCACTGATGTCTGCTCTTAGACACGAAGAAAAAAAAAAAAGTTGTTTATGACGAGGACTAATTGATAATAAATAGAATTGAAATGTCCTTAAAGATGGAAGACTAGGATGGGATTTCCACTGGAAGAGGCTCCACTCACAATAGATGGAAACAGAAGTGTACGGGTGGGTCAGGTGTCCAAGCAGCATTTTAAAATGGGGCAGACAACCAGAGATCCTACGGAGCGTGGCGAAAGGTTTTCCTCTTCTTTTGATGCAAATTTCCATCTCCCTTTTTTTTTTTTGGCCATAAAATATGTTATTTTATTTCAGAACAGCACCCTAGACCCCCACACAACAGGCAACAACTGAGTTGTAGGGAACGTATCGTGCCATTGACAGCTACTTAAAACAGACTGAGGGGGAGCTGAGATTAGGCACGCTGATAGAGACTCAGGGAAAGATTATATAGGATTGAATGGGAATAACCAAGGAAATGGAAAAGATGCAAGGTACCAACCCAGCTGGATAATACAGCCATATAAAGTGCAGCAGGCGTGCCTGAAGATGCAAAATGTTGTTCACACAAGACAAAACGCTTGCCCTTATCTTCCTGAAATTCCAAACATTAAAGAAAACGGAAGAAAAAAAAAATAAGAAAAGATTTTTCAAAGAAAAGGAATGAAAGAAGCAGGGACATGAAAGGGACTTGTACTCTGCTATAAAAAGACTATTCACAGTTCTCTAAAGTACATCCAACACCAGCGTCGCTCCACCAAGCTGGTGGCTGCCTCGCTGAAGGCATGTCAAAGCCCAACCCCAGCCCACGCTGGGAGCCCAGCTCACACACCGCACTGGAGCTTGATGGATGCCCTTTATTATGCCAGATACGGGAACCAGGAGTGATATTAATCTCTGACAACCTTTCCTCTCACGTTTTCCAAGTTCATGTTAATTTGACTAGACAATCCCGGCTCGTGCAGGCTTAGTCTCCTATGCACGAACTGTTCTAAAATAAATATATCTTTGCAATGGATCCAAGCAAAGGGATCTTTGTGAAAGATAAATATATCTTCATAATCTTTTGTAACACAGTAACGCTGATCCCAAACTTTGGAGGTTTAAGAGCAGTGATGCCCTGTGTTAAGTGGTGGCACGTGAGCCATGATGCTGCAACCCGACTGAAAATCCGCACGGGTTTTCCGTCTGAGGAACAAAGCCCATATTCTGATTCCATTACACAAATAATTAAAAAAAGAAGGAGTGGGGTTTACTTTATTCGACTCACTGTAGCTGAAGTGAGCCCGCCCACGGCCCCGGTGCTTATACCTGGCGGGGAGAGAGGGGCGAAGAAGCTGCAGACGATATAGCAGGATGTTAATTCAGGCCTATTAATGAATTCAGAGCTAGAACAAATCAAAGAAGAACTGTGCTGAAAATAAAATAAAATAAAATAAAATAAAATAAAATAAAATAAAATAAAATAAAATAAAATGAAATGAAATGAAATGAAATGAAATGAAATAAAATAAAATAAAATAAAATAAAATAAAATAAAATAAAATAAAATAAAATAAAATAAAATAAAATAAAATAAAATAAAATAAAATAAAATAAAATAAAATAAAATAAATAAAATAAAAAAGAGCTACAGGTGTAGATTGTGAACTGGCATTATCCCCTCTTGTTCATAAAATGACATGGTAATTCTAATGACAAACTATGTTATAAATAGACACTTAATTACAATATCTTAGGTCTGGCATCTGCATTTTCACCATCTGAAAGGCAGAAGCCGAGGACCGTTTGCTGCCAAATTGGAGACCTCGGCAAGACAAAAGGAAGCAGGGAGCGAAGTTCAACCAAACCCGCAATCTGCCGTTCTTCACACCCTCCACTTGACTATTGTCCTTCAGCCACGGCGCTGGAGGAGAAAGCAAATGCCCTTGGCCCCTGATACCCCAGCAGCAGCCATCCAGGGGAGCCCCCTGCCCTTGGGGCACCCCCTCCAAACGCACCCCAGGTGGCTGACCGGGGGAAATGGCCATCGGGCACCCAAACCCGGACATTTGGGGCTTTTTCTTCCTCCTCTCCCCACCCGGTCCACGGGTCCTCTGGCTACAGCAGCTACCATAGAAACCGGAGCGCTGCTCTGCAGCACACGGAGCAGATGTCACGCGAAGCAAGATGAATGCGACGTGGCGAGGGGGGTGGATGCAAGAGGAGGAGGAGGAGGAGGGACAGCAGCATCACACGCTCAGAATTAAATGTTCCCACCAGAGGGAGTGAGTCATTTTTGAAGTGCAAAGCTGCAATTTTTTATTTTTTTTTTTATTTTTTGCTCTCTCAAGGCGCATCCGCAAGCACGGCGGTACAAAGAAATGTGCTTTCATCTCCTTCGCGCAGGTGCTCGAGTCGCCCGTGCTCCGCTCTCTAATGAAAGCTGTGATTTTCTCGCGATGCTAAATTAATGCCTGACCTAAAGCAACTAGCCGAGCCAGAACTGTGCTGTCATTTCAAAAATGCCCTGCGAAGCTTTTTCGCTTCCTCTCTCCTTCCAACGGCAGCGCAGAAATATGACACTGTATAAAATCAATATATACTGCACGGGCATTTTACGGCAAAAAGTCACTCCATTTTTTAAGGCTAACAAGCCATAATTCAGAAGCACGTCGCATTTCAACTCAAGGTAAAAAAATACTAACAGACTCTGGAGCAGCGCTTGATTTCCTCTGATCTTACTGTTCAAAATGAACATCGTTGCCTCCAGCCAGCCACGGTTAACCCGCCACATTCACGAAAGGTCATTCTTAATATATTAATCTTTTCCCAACACAAGCATTATTCCCCTTTCCTCCTGCCCTCGGTGCGTCTTGTAAATATCTAATTCCCCATGCCTAATGCACCGTACCAATATATTTGTTCAAACATTATCTGGCAATGAAATTAAGGGTTGGGGGGGAAGAAAAAGGCCACCTTTTTTTTTTTTTTTTCTATTTGCCAAATGAGTATTAGCTCCCATTGATTTCTGCGGTCTCTGCCCAGTGTCAAGCACTGAGCGTGACAACCGTGAAGAGCTCGCTCAGGACGGGGCTGAGCACCCTCGATTTCCACGGCTGTCAGTGCGGCTGAAGACGCCCATGAAGTTCACGACACAAAAGCCACGAACGCTCGTGAACCCGCGCGGGCACAAAGATCAGCCCCCGCGGGTCCCGAGGAGGGTTTCCACTCGGAGATGAAGGGTCATTCTCAAGTACACGGGATGAAATGTTTGCCAGGCCCTCCTTCAGCTGGGCTGTGTGATGAATTCACGACTACACGCCGCACCGGCAGCAGATGCCTAAAAAAAGATGCCTACTCTTGTAGGCTGTATAGACTGTATATAACTGTGGGTCAACATATATCAGCGCTCCTCCCAAATTCCCTTGATAAATAATACCGATACAGTTCAACGTGCGTCTTCCTCTTCCACAGCGAAATATTAAAAGCACAGAATCGATCCCTTCTTGTCATCACTTACAAACAGCAGCGGGATAATTCAGCTTACACGAACGCGGACAAATAACTTCAGCAGACCGGAGTGAGACGAAACGTGATGTTTGGTGTTGCACACAAAGAGCCAAACAAGCCCCTCGTTTCATCCCGCTGCAGCCGTGCTGCGGGGCCACTAGAGGGCAATGAAACAAATCGGGTTTTCCTCCGGCCCCGTTAAATCCCCAGCTCGCACCGAAGGCTTTTCCTCTAATAAATCTGTCACGGGATAATGGGGAAATTTATTTCCGATGATTGTTGGCACATAAAATAGCAACCACGTACACATAACGGCAAGAAGTGTTGGATGAAAAAATAATCATCCGAGATATAATTAGCTGATTGAGATAAAAATAAAAAATATTACAGAAAGCAAAACGAGGGAGATGATATTAAAAGTGCACGTTTTGTGTGTGGAGAAGGAGGAGGGATGCCACAAGCCCTCACCATAATTTTCTAACACTTCCTTGTTCAGATTTTTTCCTCTGACGTTTTCAGCTTCACGGCACTTTGCCTGTTTCATTGATTTTTATTTGCTGGAGGCAATTAATTTCCCAGATTTTCTAGGACAACTGTTCTGACATTCCTGAGAAATAAAATTTGGGAAAATACTGTTTTTTTTTCTATTAAAAAAAAAAAAATCTGGGATGCTTTCTGCAGGCAAAACTTGCAAAAACCGAGCCTTGAAGTTTGCCGCTAGGCATCCTCAGCATGCAGAACTAGCTGATAAACCCAAAGTTGTTTAATTTGTCAACTTTTAGAAAAAAAAAAGAAAAAAAAAGAAAACAAAAAGTGCTTTGCACACAATCAGTGGCTGTTTAGTACTGAATATTATAAAAGAGAGAATGAGAACCAGTTTCCTGCAGCACTTCAAAAGGGACAAGACAACGCAGGCAACACAGTGCCAATTTGTACTTGGTTAAAAACAAAAACAAACAACAAAAAAAGGAGCAGCATTCAAATGGTAAGGAATATAATTAGTGCCAATCAACATGTTTTTGTAGAAAATAGGTCAAACAAACCCAACGTCTTTCTTTGATGGTATTATGAGTTCAGCTGCTAAAGGAAAATTTGTAGGTATAATACAGTTAATGTTTTGTGGTTGATTTAGTACCATATAAGCATTTTAATTAACAAAAACAAACAAACAAACAAAAAAAAGTGCTACATGGTATCCATACAGGAAATGATGAGTGAAGTAAGATGACTTCAGCAGCAATCGTTATGAAGCGCAGTGTGATTGAGCTTTACCTGAGCCTTAGAAATAAGCACAAAATTAGTGTTGTAAAATTGGAAGATCATATGGAAGTCAGCTACAGCAAGCGCTGACAATCCCGGGGAACTCAAGCAGCACAGATGAGATCATTTTAACACAGTTAAATCCCAAATTCTTCATCTAGGAACAAAGAATGAGGGCCACATCTACAGAAACAAGTATGCATAAACAACTGTGCCCAGGGATTTAATTTGGCATTTGTGTCATTGGTTATGTTCATTCTGGGGTATTGTATCCAGTTCTGGCGTCCTTTTTTACACAGAAAATTGAAAGCTGACTTTAAAAGATGCAAACTTTAAGAAAGTTCAAAACTAAATTAGAAAAAATCTTTTTGGTGAAAGTCACTGATAGAAGCACATTGGTGTGTAAAGCTACACTTCCGACTACCCACATCTCATGATAAAAAATACGTGGTAGAAGAATACTAACTATTGTCCTGAAGAGATGGCAGATCCATAGTTTTCACTGTCAGTCGTCTGCTGTTACAAATATCTGCTTTCTCCTAGTTTAAGCTTCTGGCTGTGGGTCTTCATTATGTCTTTCCCTCTAGCTTACAAAGTGCTTTTCTGTATAAAGGAAGTTTTCTTCTATGAACACCTTAAATACAGTTCCTTTAAAAAAGGAAAAAGTTGTGATTTAACTGAGTCACCTAAAAATAACTAAAGCAAAGGAGAAAGAGCTTCTGGAACGGAAATATATTAACCTCAATAAGCCATGGGAAGCTGGTTGCTTGGGGAAAGGTCAGGACCAAAACTACAGAACAAAAAGTCCCGGGGACTGGGAGCACTGTGTCACTGAGGATGATTTCTGAGTCTCTGAGGTCACTTTCTGCAGAGCACACACAGAGGAGTAGTGCAGAGGAGGTATCTTAGGACACTTTAGGCAGCACGAAGAGGGAACAAAAACATTTTGTCCACCGTGATATGTTGGGTGCTTAGATTTAGTCCCTGTGGCTAACAGGAATATAATAAAGGTCAGCTACAAAATATCCATGATTTCTTGCCTGTAAGGTTAAAGACAAGAGATTGTTTTTCAAAAACATAGCCCTGAGGAAGACAGTGCAAGATCTGAAGCCTGGGGAAAATGTGGGACTAGGAAGGGAGGGGTGTGGGACAGGGTTGAATGCCAGAAGATCTGGGAAAGAAAAAGGAGCAAGCAAACAATGCAGGAAAGAAACAAAACAGCACGTAAAAGGCTAAAACAAACACACAATGGGAAAATAAAGAGAAAAAGATGGGAGAACTGATTTTTCTCAATCAGCTCGATGGAGACCTATAATGTGGGCTTTGACAGACCTCGCTTGTCAGCGCTGCGCAGTGTGAATGCAGACATCCTTCGAGCTGGAACCTCCCCAGTTAGGTTTGTGAGCCCTGCGGTATAAGATGACAAAAGCACTAGCTACACCAGCACTGCCTGACATCACTCAAAATGATAGAAGCAGAGATTCCTGAACTCCAATCTGTGTAAAATGGGACTGAATTCATGCAAACCCTTCTACATCCTGAGACATACCCAAATGTTTGGTGATAGCAGCATCTGCCCGGCGTGTTTTCTTCTTTGTGTTTTACAGCAGTTCTTAACAAAATATCTCTGTATATTCCTATATATCTGTGTACAAATAATGATTTATAACACAGGCATAAGCCCATTGATACACCACTGAGAAAATATGGTGGTATCTGTCATAACTCCCTGCTTTCTTGGGAATGATGGATATACAGGAACACAAAAAGAGATCTCCTGGATTTTCCTAGCTGGGTTGGTTGTAATGTCTGCAAGCCCATAAAGCTCCAGCACAAGATTAATAATGTGGTTGATGGGCAGCACCATCCTGTCCTTTTTCTGCACTCTAGCTCTGAAATCAGTAGACATCCTGGATCTAAAAGAAAAAGAGATTAGTCTACAAGCGATCTGCGGAAGTTATTAAAGGAAAAAAAGATCTTGATGCAAAAAGATCACAAGATCAAAACTGACATGACAATGTTGCTTGTTAAAGCATACTCTGATTTTTCTTTCCAGGAAGTATTGACTTGTTTTCCCAAAAGCTGAGAGCTATATTTGACTGAGTGGCATACTTCAAACAGCAAATAATACACAGAATCCTCCAACAATTCATTGGGGAACAAAAATGCTGAAATGAAAGAAACTCCCGGGCCAGATTTTTATCTCAATTGCATTACTGGAAATCCAAAGTAATTCCATTGATTCTGATGGTGTTGCTCTGGATTTGCAGCTGTGCAGCTGATTTGCATTTGGTCCTGCGAGGAAATCTTGAGAGATGCTTAAGCAGACGTTAACATCAGTTAGAAAGCAACCTCATCAGGGTATGACAATTGTTGATACATGCTGTAGCACATCCAGTTATAAAACTGCTGGAACCTGAGTGCTTAAACAGACACTCCTATGTCCATGTCCAGGTATCTAAGCAGAATATTTTATAAATGTTCTGTATCTGCCCTTTCTATGTGTGAGTTTTGTGGAGCTGGGAACTTTTTGAAGTGCCATTCTGTTCTTATATCTCATTTGAAAAAAGAAACGTTTCAGAAAATTTTTTGGTTTTTTATTTTAGAGTTGGGTAAAGAGTAGAAAAATCTTCCATGAGTGCTTCCTTGAATTCTTAACTGAATTAATCCTGGCTTGGGCACCTTTTTGTCCCTGAGAAAACTTGAGGTTTGAATAGCCAAAGTACTCTTTGAATCACACAGCTTCGCACTAAGGATAAGCAAGCTGCTTGGATAGCAGAAGTAATGCTGCCAGTCTTCACTACATTCATTAAAAATGCATGTGCCATTTAAAAAGAAACGCTTTTTGTTTCATTTTTTAAATTTGTATGGAAACTCTGCACCAGGCCAAGTCACTGGACCTTCTCCAGATCAATGCAAGACGTCCCACTACAAGTCTCATCGCTCACCTGGACACGGAAGGATTCACAAGTCAGAGCAGATTTAAGACACTGCATTCTCAAGGCTATTTATCAGGTTTTGTTTCCTGGAAAATGTGTTTAAGTCAAGTTTCAAGGGCTACATTCAATCCAAAGATAAGAAGGTCTAACACGGAACAGCAAGAGCTAATCATAAAACCAGTTTTTAACCCTTTCTTTCCTTTGCCTCGACCTTCCTCTATACTATTTTATCATCTCCTCCACATAACTAAGCTCTTAGTTAAACTAAGCTCCATAAGAGCTTCCTTAAGAGAACGAACTGCATCTTGTTCCTTGTAAAGCACCGTGTACACTTAACCCATCATTATTAATACCATTATTAAAATTATGCTCCTGACATTTAATACGCTTGTGAAACTTTTAGAGTGCTCTAACAGATGCATAATCAAGATCAAGAAATTCAAAAGCCTGAACTAGAAGCCCTTCAGAATGATTCCTGATGCCACCGAGCTATGCGGGAACACATTGATAGGCTGATGTAAAGGTATTTAGCTTCAGTGTGCTGGTATCACTACAGGCCTTACTACGTTGCCTTACCACCAGTATGACCAGTATGAGCTCTGTATGGGAGATCTGTGCGGAATCTGGAGTGGCAGCTGGAGGCCACGTCAGATAGGGTAGGACATTTCCTATGGCACCAGGCTCCTGTGGGCAAATCAGCTGAGCCCGTTAAACCTTCATCTTCTGGCTCAGCATGCAGGCTTGCTCTGAAAATTGAGAATTCATCTGCCTAAGCATATGAAAACTCAATGCCTAGACATTTTTAGGATGTTTTTACATTAGTGACAAACTGAACAGAGCAAGCAATGCAAAGCAGGAAATATTTCATTTAGAAAGCACTCTTGGATTCAGATCTATTTGATATTTACATTGGTTTATTGTAGGGCAATTTCTAATGTTAGTTTAAATGCCCAATATAAGTGTTAGCTTGAAGCACTGGCTTCATGTTCAGAGGACAACAAACCCCATGACCTCCAAGCTGGAAAAAAATGACTATAAAATAGAAAGTATGGTTTAATAATGTTGTTCATAGGTCTAACTTCGAATCCATGATTAACTGCATTCACAACAGTCAAAGGGCTAAGTGAAATGCCCGGCCTTTGATCAAATGAGCAGCATATATGCAGAAGGGAAAGCTAAAACAATCTTGTGCCTTGTGCAGCATCAGTAAAAGCAAGGAACATGTGCTGTCGCCACGTCCCAGAGAACAGAAATAGTATGCAATTGAGAACATGCTGCACTCGGCAGAGGTTGGTGGCACTTCTCTGCCTCAGTGAGTTTGGGGAGGTGTCCAAAACTCCATCCTGTGCTTTCAGGGCTGCTCCTTTGTGGTTTAATAGGGACACATATGTCCTATACATTTCATTGTTTCAAAATAAAGTCATCATGGTGGTGATCAAGAAATGCAATCAAAAGCGTGTATTGGTCTTGGACTATTTTCCTGCTGCACGGTGACAACATTTTCTTGGCGTGATACAGAAGTCAAATTTTCTGCAGTTTAAGGCAATGTGAAAAGAGTTAGCAACTGTTCACACAAAACCTCCTCATCCATAGCTGAATGCGGCTTTCTCTGAGAGGGATGAACATAAAAAGGGTATCTCTGTAGCACAGATGAGTGATTACAAAATAAATAATGGCTTAGCTTATCAGATCAGGTTTGCTTATTTTCATAAGAACTACCACCATCAATCAGGAATCAAGTAGCTACTATTCACTTCAGAGTGGAGCAAAGATAATTCGATACGTAAAGCTCTGAAATAGACATAATTTGAAGAGGAATAAGCAGGTGTTATTTTTTTTATTGAGTCTATTGTGCGGCTTTATTAACAACAATCTACTTTTTAAAAGACCTATTTAACTTCTCCCAGCCAAAAAAAAGCGTGTGAAAAACTGTCTCCCAGTGAAAGCGTGTTCTAAATTCACCTAGCTCGCTATATAAAACCACAGCTGAATGTTGTAAATTCACTCCATGAGGCATTCCCTCATGCAACCAAAACTTAAGACTCAGAACTGCTCGATCCTGCAGACCTGTAAATAGCCTTTCCTTGCCTCGACAGCTACACTTTTTGTTTCTTTGCAGATTGCTGCTCCAAAGCTCACTGTGTTGGCTAAGAAACTCCAGATTTTTAATCTGTCCTCTTTTCTAGCATAGCTAACACCAGCCATTTTTTTTTTTTTGCAGCTGAGGACTTTGGTGGTTTGTTCCCACATCATCCCACCGCCAGATAATGAAAGGTCCAGGAGATCTGTTAGGCTGCTGAGCTGCAGAGACTGCTGCCTCCTCTGCTGGCCATGCTAACCTAATGTTTCTCTTATTCTGCAGCATGCATCCATCCATCACACCCTGTTTTATACCTGGCCAGGTCCACATCTGAGTTAGATATATGAGCTTCCATTATAGTCACGAGAGATCGGGTTACGTTTAAAATCAGCTACCTAAATGTAAGCATTTAGCACTATTTGAGGTGCTGCGGGGTGTCTCAGATACCTACACAGAACTGGCAGATATGATAAAGCCCCTAAGGGGTATTTGTGTGTTATAGGGTGGCAGCTGGAGGCTGGCTGGACTACACTAGGACATCTCCAACGCTGTTGGATGTGAGCAACTGAACCAGGCCCTGGGAACGTGTTCCATGGCTGAGCACACGCTTCATTTTGGGTAAATGTGAACTCGGGGAAGCTGGAAGTTGAGTCCATCCAGAGGAGGGCAATACTGCTTATGCAAGCACCGCTACTTCACAAGGCACTGGGGGAGCTTCAGCCTCCGGCCAGCAGTTAGTTTTCCCCTCTTGGCTAAGGCACGGGACCTGACTATCCCACTGCAGAGAAGCTTCATGCAAACTACCAAAGCCAACCTCAGTGTAAGTTCAGTGCCATCCCAGACCTCCTGTGAGCAAGTTCAGGAGCAAGAGGAATACCTTATGACTGTAGACAATGCTGAATGGTGGACCATTGCAAGTGAACTTCAGCCCTGTAGTCAACGTCTGTGTAAAATAATATTCATCCACATTCTTCCCATGGTCATCTATGATTTACTATGTTTTAAGTATTCTGGGCTTTGAAAATTAAAAAATTGCAAAACAAAACAAATTCAGACTCCCTCCCACAAATTAAATAAATAAATAAATAAATAAATAAATACAATTTAAAAAATAAAGCACGTCACTGTAAAAACACTGCAGAACAAAACTAACAACCAACCACCACCAACAAAACAAACAAAACAACAAGACCAGCAGAAGTACAAACACCCTCCACACACAGACACACAAAACCAAACAACATTCAGATGCTCCAATGTGTACATTGGTGAAACCAAACAGGATCTGAAGTTATCGGTTGAAGGGTTCCTTCCTCAGCTACATAAGAGTAAAACTAATCCATGGTACATCTAAATTAGATCTTGCGGATTGACACCAATTGGGAATTTATTCCATCATATAAAACCTTTCATTGCTTGATTTAACAATAAATTTTAGGTGTTTGGTCAAATTCATGTTCAGCCTGACAAGTCATTTGTTAGATTAACTGAAAATGCCCTTTGATGAAATGAAAAAACAAAATGATTCTGAACAAGAGAGTTTCAGTCATTTAACTGAGCATCTTCTTCAGACCTTCAGCAAAACTTAGCTGCTAAGGTTGAAGACAAAAATTGCGGTGTGAGCACCATCATACATAGACCTTCGGGATCTCCCCATCTGTGGCTTTATGAGTCCCAACATTTCCACATGGAGAATATTCCCCAGCCTAGCTGATTGGGTTTTATACTCCAACCCTAGCCAATGGGTTGCTTTCAGTTGTCTGGATCTTTTATGCTTACATTGTTTTGTGTATATTTGTATATATTTGTATATATTAATATAATGTATACATAAATATATGTATATATTTGTATATATTAATTTAATTAAATATCTTCACCTCTAGTTACAGTGCTTTTCACACTTCTTAAGCACATTTGCAGGCTCCAAAGCAAATAATTAGCATTGCTTCTTTCTTATGTTTTTCTAACTCTGGCTTTGGTACAGTTATTGTTTTACTTCATTTGTTCTCTCAATCTGTTGACCAACTGGTTTAGATTTCAGAGAGGACTTCTATCAGTATCATAACCTACTCCAGCAGAGAAACTTTCCAAAATCATACCTTTACAGTCCAAATACTAAAAACAATGCATTATATTACTTCTAGCAAAGTTCCATCCACCTCTAAGCAAAGAAACAAACAAACGAAATTACCTCTTTACTTATCCATATTTCCTATAAGTTCAGTAAAAAAAAAAAAAAAAAAAAAAAAAAGGCAGTTCTCCGGGCTTCAGTAAAGGCCACGAATTTAATGTTTTCATTTTCATAAAACCTCAACATTTCTATTCTACTGTCTCTTTGAGCCCTTATAAGTCTGTCGAGGTTACAGCTATAACAGCAAATGAGAGCAGTTCTCCCCACCAACTTCTCTTGGCTGCAACAAATCAGGACCTTATCACTGCTCCCATCACCCAGCACCTCTGTCAAGAGCTCAGGATTTAATTCATAATCATTCACAGGGAGGCCCTTTAGTTGCTCTGTGGGAGGATCTTCTTCTGTAACATACTATTAGACTTGCCTTTTTCTCTCTGTGCAGTGTTCACTCAGTTCTGTCCTACATGAGGACACAGAGATGGAGGTGTTTTTGGGGTGCTACCTTAAGCCAACTGTGGCAGGGGGGACTCAGTATATTCTTGGAACCTGAAACCTCTGCCTTGCATGGTTTAGCAGCCTTACAAAACAAATGCGGGCCTGTGATTCAGGAAAAAAAAAATACAAAATTTCTTCCTTCCCTAATTTTACTATTTGGATTATTGCCCAGATAATTCATATGAAAACCAAATCCAAGCAAGCAACTGTCTTGAAAATCGAGTAACCTCAGGTTCAACTGTATTAAAAAACATCAGCTTCAGGCAAAACTGATGGAACAGTTCATTCACAGCACTTTCACCAAGCTCTGGCTCTCATTTTATGTTTTTCTGATTATGCATACATTGTGCTACAATTTATCAGCCGCAGTACTGTATTATAATATATATTAGCACTAGCTGACTCTGACTGTATGCATTCAGCTTCACTGACAGCTAAAAACCCATGGTTCAATGCATATTCATTGCTGCATTGCCATTTCTCAGCTGTTAAAACAGCTGCCTGAATCAGCAACAAGTTTCACAACTTAAAATAGATGTAACCCTGCAGGATACTCGGGCTCGATGCTCATTACGATTCTCACTGGTAGGCTGGTAGGAGCTGGGGACGTGGTGCACTTACTGCAGTATTTCACCACTCAGGCATAGCACTACCCCAAGTGTGTAAGCTACATTAGAGTTTCAGTTTGGAGCAGAAGTGTGCTTTTGTAATAAATCTCCCGATCATCACCACTTACCACGCTTTGGTTCACATCACGGAGCGGTCTTGGGATGGATGAACCCAATTCCTTTAGATGGAGCTAAACCAGAAACGCACCACTGGCTTCGACCTGCTAATGGCACGCAGTTCTGGGGACCAAACTACATGTAGCGAAATGCAAACCTTCTTGAAATGCACAGAGGGTAGTTTGGGACCTCAGCACAAACTGTTTTGTTCTGCACATCTGCTCCTCTCCGCCCATACCACTTGCTAAATGTAGGCAGGGCTGAACACAGCTGTCCAGCTTCCAGAGAGGAGCTGGCACTTCAGGCTAGTCTGCAAAAGAGGCAGACATTCATGACATAAACCTTGGAGCTGGATGGTTTCTACCCTCAGTGAACAGAACTGTTTCCTTCACATTAACAATCATACCTGGCTTTATGAAAAAAAAAAAAAATCTAGCAAAACCGTAGTGTTCTATTTGGAGGCCACTCTTCATTCTCTTCCAGGTTCTCAGCTCTAAGAGCACATGCTCGATTATTCAGTCAGCAACAAATAAACTACCTTTGCTTTTATTCATTTGCTGTACCAGAAAACCATAAAGTCATTCATATGTATTTACATTATTGTACTTTTAATATCTGCTAGTCCTTCCCCCATTTGAGGTATTCACCACCGACTATGAAGGAAAAACCAAGTTTTATGCCATCCCCACGTGTTTTTATTTGTCATTATCAGGTGCAAATAAATGTATATATTCCTGCAAGAACTTGGTATTTATTTTATATTACCACAATAATAAGAGAATTGCATTTCCTTAAAATAATGTAATGCAAAATATTTAATATGAAAAGGGATTCCTGAACATACAGTTTGCTCAGTGTCTTTCCAACACAAACATTTTACTGCTACTGCAATACCACGGTAGATAATACTGTAGATACTGCTGTTGATAATACTGGAAACTGTATTTCCTCTAGGAATTCCAGTACATATTTGCTGTGGTTCCTTAGCTGGCAACACAGTCCCTTCCTTCCTCCTACTTTAGTGCAAAAAAGAAACTATGCATGTGATCACTTACAGAGTTGTGCCTAATTATATAAATGCACTGATTATACACACTTTTCAAATGGTGATAGACTTCAAAGTAGGTAAATTCTAAATTGTGCCATTAAGAAAATCTATTTGATGATGGAAATTTCTGTAATATCGTATTGCAATCTCCTGCATTGCAATTTTGCTTTCAAGTCAGTATTAATTTAATGACAAATAACAGCTGAGAATAATAGAGTTGGGAAAGCAAACTGAAAGCTGTAAGATTTATAGTGTGATACTGGTCTGCAGATGTTAATGAAAGGCAACTAAAAATAATTTGGAAAAGCAATGGATCTAAGGTAAATAATGAGTAGAAAGAAGTTCTGCATGACAAATACGAATACCAAGTCTTCAGAAACCGCTGTTAACAAAGATGTGCACCTGCAAGACTGACTTATGTCTGTGTTCAGTTACTCAGAAGAAAACATACATGCCACTGAATACTTAACTTACATATATTGTGATATGCATGTACAAACCACTGGATGTACAAACCAGTCCCACCAGTGCACACCTAGATCAGCCCACTGATGCCACACATGCACTTACAAAAACCAAGCTGCTGCACAAGAGTTTACTACGTGCACTTCCTTTGCATACCTGGTACACACTTCTGATTGATACACCCTTATCAAAACACAGCTTTTTATTTTTGACATCAGATATTCACCAAATCCCTGGTTCTCCAACATAATAACACTTTAATGGAGTCATAGGACAAGTGAATGCATGAAAGCTCATATAGTCTTAGTACCACCTAACAGTTACTTTACCTATTGCATTAATGCCCAAGGTGAGTAGATTATTTCAAGTAAGCTACAAGAATTTCTGTTTCTACTGTAGAATCTGTATGTTGCATTGCAAGACCACAAGGCAGATCAGACAGTAATTACAATGCAACAACACTATAAGACACGTCTACCTCTCTGCCTCTAGTTAAAGCCAGGTCTATAATAGCTTACATAGCAGAGACAGAATCCATATCCAGAGAAAAATAGGACTGCATATTGAAAGGAAAAAGTCAATCTTCTCTCGCACAAATCCTAGCATCAAAACAAATGGTCTTGTTAAGTCACTGACTGCTACATTTAAACAAAGGAATTTATGGAGTATAAGCAACTTATAATCAGCAGGTGAGTGATGCTGACTTCCCAAGTTCACAGATTGATCAGGACTTTCCCCCAAAGTTCAAGAGCTCGGGTCTCAGACTTTGGCTACACCCTTCAGAATATGGGGCCTAGATTCACTTCGGTAGCTTTAAGATCACTGACTTTTACTCTGGTGCACCCACATGAAAAAATCTCTAAAAGAGATTAAATCTATCACTGCACAAATAACAAGGTATTTTCTTTTTGCATAAATTTATCAAAACTATTCACACATGTTCACACTAACCTTTTCAGAAAAACTAGAATTTAAAGCAAGTATGATCCAATTTCAATATTTGGATGAGGAGCTCCAACAGCAACACAGAGAAAGCACATAGCAAAGAAAGTGATGTTGTGCTTATTGGCAACTTCTTTGACCTCCACTCATACGTGAAGCAATTCCACACCCTGCCCAGCATTACCTTTTGATATTCTTCCTTAGATTTCAAGGCAGCTTCCATCTGTTCCTGAGAAAATGTGTAGATGGCCGAGCGATACTGTGTGCCAAAGTCATTACCTTGTCGCATTCCTGGAGAGAGAGAAAATAGACCACACCATGAGGATCATGCTCCAGGCAGACTGGGTTGCAATGCATAAATTTGGTGGGCTTAAATTTAGGACTTTCCTTACACCTGGGTTAATACAATCTCTTATGTGCATATTCATTGTGTATGTTTATGAAGTCCAAGCCTTTCTTTGGTTGAATAGTCCTTAAGATACTCAACTCTAATATCTCTTTTTAAATGACATGCAAATAAGATGTGAACATTTTACATTTTGGTAAATCACACAGTAGTCACAGATGTAAAACCTTAAATAATCAAGCTGCAGTTACTGTAATCAAGGTACTCTTAAAATACTTATTTTGAACCATGCAAATGCTATTAAAAAAACTTTGATTTTACCAACTGCTTAAAAATTTTCTTGTGCTGGAGGGTTACACCTTAACGACAGAAAGGTTCAAAATACCCATGGAGATAACTAGCCATTCTCCTCTATTCACAAACAATGCTCCTGCTAAAAGACTGGTATGCATGTACTGCTGAATTAAGGCAGGAACGAAGTTATTAATTCCTACCATCAGCACCACTACTTACGGCGAGAAGAAATGACTCTTATGGAGTCTGAGCTCCAAAAAGGACTCAGACAGAGAAACGTGCTAAGAAGGTTTAGAGAAAGTATGGCTGTTTTTGTACCTTTTTACAGTGAGTAATGCTTAGTAATAGCAACCCTTACACACTTTCTCAGAGTCTGGCAGAAGTAGAAAACAAAGACGTACATACTCCACTAAATTCTATTTGTAACTTACATGTGATAATATCGATGTCAGGAATATATTAATACTTTTTACATCTAACATTATGAAAACAAAACCCTAGTTGTACATACTCAGTAACTCCTAGAAACCGTACCATAAATGAATTATATTGGTACAAGGATTAGCCCCTTTATTGCCGATGTATGTACTCCTTCCAAAAGACTAGTATGAAGTTGCTTATGTATGTATTTCCAAATTCAAAGCTAGATTCTACCTTCAAAAGTACAAAATAATGGGCCGAAGTAGAGGGAAGGCTGCTATTCCCTTCGGTGGACAGCCCAGATATGCTTTGGCTTGGTGCAGTTGTAGGGAGCCACGCTGCCCAAAGGCAACGCTGCCTGGCATCGCTACCCATTCCCATTCCCTCGGGCAGCAATACTGGAAGCCAGTTCTGCTGCGGTTCATTCCATAAAGCCTTAGAGAGGAGCTTTAACACTAAGACTAATCTGGAATTGCAGTTTTTCAGTTTCAGCCTTTCATAACTTTACTTCCAATTTTTCATTTGGAAAAATAACTTTTTGCTTTGCTGTACTAAAATGTATTTATTTTTGAGTTTGTCTGACATTTTCTGTGAACGTGGGTGAGTAAAATACCTTGGGTGACGTAATATTTCTGAAGTAGACTCAAAGCAATTGATTCCTCCCAAATGTCTACAACCCAAGGCAAAATGGAAATCATCAGGATGAGTCTTCCAACCATCACTGTGCTACAGAAATCCCACTGAAGACTAGCATCAACTGTCAGGACTACGGAGACAAAATAGAAGAAAGCTGTAGGTCCCAGTACCCCCTAGCAAAGGGCAGAGGGTGGAGAAAGAGCCTGTGATACCAGGGGGAAGGAAAAGATGCTATCAACATAATACTGCTTATTAAAATATGATAATTTTTATCCCTTTTGTACTTTCAAAGGAAACAGAAAATTGGTTTAAAGGACAGTACAATATCAAATGAAACCTGGCTGAAATATTTATGACTGAATGTGATTCTGAAAAATATTATGGAATTTTCACATTATTTGGGTTACATTTTAAACACCAAAATGTTACATTACTATATGTAAGAACAACAACTACTTTCTTCATCAATACTTAATAGTATGGGCTGCAAGGCAGACAATATTTTGCTCATTACTTTGCAAGTTATTTTAGGGTAGTAGAGACTTCTGAACAAGTCAGTGCTACTGAACAGTTAGGCATAAAATGAATACAGGACAGTAAAGCATTAGTTTTGCCAGGATATGTTAATGCTGATTGATGTTTGTGCTTAAGCATTAGCATTCTACAAATCTATTTATTGCTTAACAAACTACTTAACAACTGACTGGGGAGCAGATTACAAAAATCTCTATAAATGGATGATTCCTATATTAAATGCCAGAAATGCAAGCATTTCCAGAGTATATTTTAGCATGAGTTCCTGTGCATGCTGAAGGCAAACATTTAATATATGCATGTGCCACCATTACATAGCAATAGGAAGCAGTCAGCTTAATTAATTTATTGAAAAGAAAGCTCTTGAGTCTTGCCAAAATTGCATAACTAGGTAGGGCAATTAAAAGCCAAAGTACACAAAATCCAGATGGGAAATAGGTGACACTGAAACAGCGAAGAGCATTCATCACCGTAACAATGTACCAAGATCTACATCCCTTTCTTGTGAGGGCATTACATTAAGGCTATACATTTTCCCCAAAGTATACTATAGCTTTATGAGCTCAGTGATTAAATCATAGAGTTAAGGATGAGGTCAGATGGTGCAATAATAATGGCCCCTCCTAGCAATGAAGTGTTGGCTGCAATGTTACACCATCCAATAGCTACGAAAAAGACTGAACAGGTAGTGTAAGAATTACCCAAAAGTGTAGCCTAACTGTGATCAATCAGCTAGGCTAAAATGTCATTTATTTTCACTTGTTCCTTAAATCAATTTGTACCTAAATCTCCCACAGTAAGTAGCTAATGCATTGTCTAAGACACACAGACTACAAAATACTAAAATAAAATAAATTCCATGTGTATAGACATAATCAAGTTACCACTGTTACTGCTGTTATTTATAATGTACTTCATATGTGCAAACTTACTTCTCAAGGGTCCATCACTGATTTTGTAAAACCCTCTGGCAACTCATACTTGTTGAGATTCACTAACTCAATGAGTAGCAAACAAGACAGGAAATTCAATTTACAAAACAACAGTGGTAGGATGAGTGAGCTTAACAATCTCATCTTTGTCTCAAAGAAAGTCAACTAAATCAAAAATGATCTCTGCTTGGCTATCTAAAAATTCCACAGTGTCATCTGTAATTAGCTTTCTTTCCTTTTCTGGAATGTCATTCTTACTTTGTCTGATTTTTTTTTAATTATTATTATTCTGTCCCTCTGTGTTAAAATAATACCACAGTTATACACATTAGGCTTCAGATAAGAACGAGAAAATATGACTAATTAATTTAGTACGGATGCTAAAGGTATTGGAAGATATTGTGTACTGCTATATCAAAAAACATTCTTGTCAGGGATTGTCAACTTTGCTGCCATTGATTCTAGCTAAACTGGGTACACATTAGATTCTGAAAACGTTCTATGCTGAGACGAGTTGACTTCTTATCTATCGTGTACCAAAATGGTTCCACTGAAGTCACAACATTTGTTCAAAGTTTTTAATAATACAACTGAAAACACAAATAATCTCCATCGGCTTCAAGTTATTCACCCTATGTTCAAGTTCCCAGGTAAATAAACAAAACTGACACCTTCAAAATTGACATCTACTGCAAACTGTAAACAGACATTATAAAAGCATCAAGATTTCGAAGGACTTTGAATGACCTTGGATGCATTTCAGTATCTAACTTCCTGCAAAAATTCTCTACAAAGAGTTTTATCAGAATGAAATACTTGCCTTCTTGAAGAAATTTATTTCTTTTCACCTGTATCAGATTCCACTTTCAAGAGACACATATAATTTTGTTTTAATTCCAAATCAAAACAGTGCATCAGGTTTGTCTAAATCTTCATTACTGGAAGAAGGAATATTCCTACAGAACATCAGCTGAACACCTTCAGAGCAGCAGGATCTTCCACGCAGGGCAATGCTGACTGCCTCCAACTGTTCTGCAAGATATCTAAAAGTCACTCTGTTTGCAAAATCTGCCGGTTTAGGGATGGAATTTATAGTCGATACTCTTTTCCTTCAAGCATTTAATATATGGGTAGATGTGTCAGTAGGGCCTGACCTTCCTCAACTTTCATTCTAGGCTGAGTTGATAACCAGATTGCTTCTTAAAGATATTAACAAAATGTATTACACTGGGAGATAAGGCCTCTGACAGGAAGAAAGATCTTCACCCACTCTTTCAGAAACTGCAATGAGAGAATGAAACACTAAAAAACCCTTCATCCACAGCTGTAACCATTAGATATGTTGATCTCAAGCCCATTTCTCTTCAACAGGTTATTTAAGGAAAAGCTTCCAGGGGCCTGAAAGCGTAAAGTCATCTTACATGTCCCATCCTACCTGGGCCACTTGGTCACAAAAGCCCACCCGGAGGACTTGTTCCTAGTGCTGATCAGAATCTCTTTAACTAGAGATAACCAGGCAGTGTTTCAAGGGCTACCCAACGTCCTTGCCATGAGGCAGAGGAAGCCAAAGCCTAGGTGATTTACCTGATTTTTATCTGCTGTAAGAAGACCGAGAACAGAAGAACGTCCTTGAGCCCTGTGTTGGATTCTACAAGAGACTGAAACCAGAACCCCCATGGCCAGCCTGGGGTTGGCAAGATCACCCTGTTTCATCTGGCTGTACTTTAGAAATGCCAAAGGTTGCAAGACAATAACTGGCAGAAAATGTAAGTATCTGTCTCTCTGACCTGATGATCAGGAACGCACCTGTCAGTAACAGGAACAAACACACCCTGGAGTCAAAAGGCTGGCACTTGGTGTTGATACCTGAGGCAGAGAAAATCAGCTGTCATGCTGAAGATAACTTCAAAAATCTCCCGTCATAAGGACGTTTAGATAGCCTGATTTCAGAACTGATAGAAAATCAGAGGATAAAATAGATAGATAGGTAGAAAAATATGTGGTTTTGGATAAGGCTGTGTGGTGCCAAAGAGCGTCAGCCCAAAGCACAGTGCCTGTGTGAGCACTGGCCAGTCCTTGTAAGCTCTTGTCTCTAGAGAACCAGTGTAGATGAGGGCATTTGGAGCTCTAAGTGTGTTTAGGTCTTGGAGATGGATCATATTTGGGAATTTCACTATGGTTGACCGAAGCAACTCAGTGCTGCGCAGCCTGGACCACTCTGGAGACCATAAAATTTCCTCACTCTGCCAGCAGAGATTAGAACACCAATTAATCAAAAAATGCCCTCAAGAGCCAAGCGCTTGCTCTGTCTCATGTGATAACTAGGAGAAACAGAAATTCGTGGCCACAAAATGGATGGTAGGTGGAAAGGACAGGGAGTTGTGATGCTATCACAGTTTCTGCAAAAGGAACAACTCCCAGGTTGAGAGTGCCGCGTAATGCAAACACGCAAACAGACTGCCACTGGAGAAATTATTATCTGCCAAAATATAGATAATAAAATAGAGATAATATAAATAACAGATAATATGAAATAAATGGCTCTAGAAAGCCCTCTTACCAACACTTTGATATCAACTGAAGCACCTCCGTAGGAATGACTTTGTTCTGGATCTTGTTGGTATCAAAGTAGCAAATGCTAGTTCTTCTTTGACTCGAATGATCAGAACAACTGAAAAATTCCCTGTCTTGATGCAGCTACTCGGTGCTTTTTCCTTCATAGTTTCTATTCTTTGTGAAAGCTACTGTGTCTTCTTGGTTGGGGCCAAAGAATTGCTCCTTTAAAGCAACTATCCTGCTGTTATGCTAACTTTGAGTTTTTATTGTGCTGCTGTTTAGGTAGGTCATTGTCCTTCCTATCTAACTTCAGGGTATCTTAAGGTCAATAAGTAATAGGTAAATCCAAAGCATTAATAAAAGCACGTATTTCCCAGAACAATACTTTATTATTATTATTATTATTTTCTTTAGAAATGGAGAATTCATTGCATACGAGAAGATTCTTCCCAAAGAGTGATTTCTGAATATATTTCCTACAGAAGGCTGACGCAAAATATACTTTATTTATTTCTTTGGCTAAATCAGGAATTTCTTCTGAAGACTCAACCCTCTAAAGACTTGAAAGCAATACTTATACAACACTTCTTATCTTCTCTCCATTTAAAAATAATAAAAAAATGTAATGGCATCATTCGTCAACCTTGCTATTCTCAAAGGATCCCAAGTATAATGGAGATAAATGACTAAAGTCTGTTACTCTCTTCTGTGCCACCCAGTGAAATTTTAAAGGGCAGTTCATAGCTCTTATTTTTATCATAATTTTTTTCTGTGATTTATAGACTTTTCTGCAGCTGTCACTTATTTTCTTATACCCACAGAAACCTGATGTACTGATTGGTCATTTTCTTTTCCCCAATCAATGCTTGCTGAGTTAAGACTAATAAAACTCCTTCCTTCAGCTCATCATATAATTATTTAGTAAAAATCAATTGCACCATGTCACCCTGGCTTGATGTCATCACTCACTGTAATGATTACATCCATACAGTTTAAAAGTTGCCAAGGGAAAGTAAAACTCTTTATAGCATATGATTAACGGAGAAAAATGTTAATAGAAAAAGTGTTAGTTACAGTGCTGTGGATTGAGAGTTCTTGATGATTTTCAAGGTGCTGGGGTGCAGGAAGGATAAATGAAATATAAAAGCATTTCTTCAGAAGGTCACAATACAATAATGAGTTTGTACATATTAAAGGAAACTCATCCTATCAATAGAAAACAAGGTTTACAAAGCTTTCAATACTGAAGGTTTTCAGTGCCAAGAAGTACTACAGTTTTGTTCTTCCCCTTTTGCCTTGGAATCAAGACAAAGTACCAGCTTTCCCTAAAATTTCTGACTTGCATATGTTCTTAGAACATCATGGCTAAAACAACGTTTTTAAAAATTTACTTCAGCTACAAAAATGTCCGATGAAAAGTACTTTTTTGTCTTTAATCTCCATCAAACCACAAGATTACACAGTTCTCTGGTGTAGCTTGGAAGGTAAAACAGAATCACAGATTTGCAGATGTTGGAAGGAACCTGTGGAGGTCTCTAGTCCAACCCCTCTGCCCAAAGAAGTGTCAGCTAGAGGAGGCTGGCCTTGTCCTCTTCAGTTTTGAGTATCACCAAGGGCAAAGACATCACAAAATAATTACTTCACATTGCCAACACTAGTGTTAATAAGAGTTGTTGATGACAGTCAATACAACACTCACTCGATGAAATACCAGAAGCTCTTGAAGTAAAGAGATTTTTTTCAGACATCAGATTCATTAATGCCATAACACACCCCAGAGTACTGATGGACACACAGGAGAACACACTCCATCACTTTTTATTAATGACATTTTGTGGGAATGGGATGAATTGTTGCTACAAATTTGCTGCAACAAGAAATCTTGTCTGCTCCCACAACAGATGGCCAACACACTAGAACAACAAAAGCGAAATAATGGTAGTATATCCACTGAGGCTCTATCTTTAACCAATTCTCTTCACTTGTTATTAGCATTATTATTCTATAGTTATAAAATGCATCAAATTGCTTCTCAAGACAGTCCAAGTATTTTACGCAATTAGAAAGAAGACTTTGAAAGAAGAGTTCCCTATATGCTTATTTATTAATTCAGACAGAACATTGCTTAAATGCATTTTGGAATGCTCTTTGAACTTTGAATGAAATGCATGATCTACCTGAGCCCACATAAAACCATAAATTATTTTTTTATGAATGTCACAAAGTATTAAATGCTACTGGAAGATGGGAATTTTAATCCATCTCTAATTATTAATTGAAAATACATCTTTACCACTAGTGGATAGAACAGGCAAATGGAATGGTGAATATGTACATGAGTCATCCTTAATGGCATCAATTTTACTGTAGGGGATTTTTTTTATTATTTTTTTGCTTAACTTTAATCAAAAGTTAAACGATTAGTTTTTGACAAGTTTTTAGACTTGGATGAACTTGGGACAGAAGTGAAAGTAGTATCTTTTAACAGTACTGAATGCAACTGATACAGCTGGAATTAAGCTTGCAGGTTTAGGCAACCAAAAGCTGCCCAAACACAGATGCCTAATTTGGGGTGAGTCAGCTGTGTTGACCAGACTTCCACTGACTCTCATGGAAGATGAGACACTCCGTGCCTATGGAAACATCTACATTTAGGTGGCTTTACCTCAAGCTTTATCTCACCTGACACGTCTATGGTGGTCGGAGAAATCTGATCTAAGATACTGATAGTATACAACACTGAATAAATGCATAGAGGACAGATACCTGTAAGAGACTGGAGGACGAGACACACAGCATATGGGAGCCCCACACTTCCTAAAGCACAGTAGGAAGATACGCAAAGTCCACACAGAATCCAATGTGGCAATATATGTTTCTCGTTAGGCATTGGTGTCGAGCCCTCATTGTGTCTCTTCTTCAGAGATTAGCTCTGTTGCAGTGCTTACAAAAAGCTAGACAACTACTGATCATGTGAGAAAACATAATTAAAAAACGCAGAAATTCTGATCATACACTATAAAGAGCTCAGCTATGGAATCACACAGATTTCTTATTGTTTTCTTTATGTGCCTTCTCCTTTCTCTTCATTTATCTGTTACTCACTAATGTCATGCCTAAATTTTGGCATGTGTTAGCAGTATGAATCTAAACCTACTACGATCCACCAGGTGTTATTGCGATAGTAATAAAAATAATTAGAGATAATAAAAGTAACAGTGTTGTCATTTGCTTTTATCAGCAGATAAACTCATGGGACACTGCTCTCTCAAAACACAGACAAGTATGCTCTTATAAATATGCAAGAGAAAATTGCAGGCAGAGAAAAACAGTCATTCACTGAAAATATTGTTGTTTAGAAGAGAGTCAGCTTTGACCTCCTGTACCTAATTATACATGAAAACAAAGATTAAAAGCCTACTAATAATCACCATAAACTATGATTAATGATGTCATGCTTCAGTGCCTCAGATTTCTAGACCCATGTACAGTAAATTCACTAGTGGGTTATTTGAAGAAGAAAATAATGTTTGGTACTATTTTGTTTAAACTTTCTGTATTGCTTTCCTAGTATAAAGATTGGAACAGTCCATCACAAAATTCTGCAGAAAAAGACCTTCTTATGTTGCTCTTTTCTAATTGTGTAAATGCTCATGCAAATCTAGCTGCTGTTATTCACACCACATACCCTTTGATTTCATGGATATTTGAAAGCTACTGATGACAGCCAAGCATTGAGAAGTCTGGATTTTCATTCAGAACTTCACGAACAAATGAACAAAGCTGCACTAAAATGAAGATCCCCTTCCTCTTCCCTTCCTCTTCTTCCTTTCATCTACTACAACCATAGCTATACTATAATTGACAAATAATACAGAAGTGACCCCAAGGAAGATTGTAGCAGAATAAAAGCATTTTCCAATTGTTCTTAGCAGTACGGAAATTATGAACAAAAGGAATCCCTTCAGGTGAGTGGTAGGTGCATGTTTACTGCAGCATAACAGGCACAGTGTCATCTTCAGTGGAATAAAAGACAGATGCCATGGCTTTTCTCATCATCAAGTCACCATTGTCCCGACCTTAGCAAAACTGAAAGGTAAAGTTAGTTTCCAGTATTTCTGGAGAACTAAATAACACATCTTTGCCATATATGAAATAAATAAGCTAGAAGTGGTTTAAAATGAAGAAGGAATCAGAGCCCGGAAAGAATTTTGCCCTTGAGCCAGAATTCATTCAGCAACACTCACTTCGTAATGCAAACTATTCAGCCATCTCAGCAACCGCTGCACTGGCTAAGACTCCCCTTCATTGCAAAAGACGCAAAGTCAAATCTCAGCTTTTCACCACGACATGGAAAAACAACAGCTCCTTAACTGGAAATTTAGGTCAGAAAAAGTCCATTCTAATTTGTATGTATAAAAAGAGTCTAATATGCAAATAAGGTCATGACAGCTGAAATTCCTGGGGATGCAAAACCGCCAAGTAAAAAGTATTTATTTTTAATGCATATTCAGTTCTAGAGAAAGGGCAAAGAATGGGAGCAATGTAACATTAGGTATTTCAGATCACGGAATAAAGGATATTGCATCCAAAAAATGCAGTGGTGGTTAAGCACCAACGGCAAAGAGTATCTTCACTACTTTGCAAAAAGTATAGACCACAGGTATTTAGGAACTGATTATGGGCAAGGGTCCACTAAATTGGTTGCTGGTGAGATTGTTAGGAACCAGTCTACTGTGTAGCACCATTGAAACTTCATTGCTAACAGCAGGAGTTAGAAGGATGTGAAGGTAATACAGGACTCTTCTATCAAACAATTCATAGAGTGCGTATTACTATTGAGTATTCACTTCTGCATGAACCAATATACATTTATCTGTTTTTATCTCAGTATATCAATTTCCATGGCTTTTTTAATTTATCAACACAGAGCCGTGTTTTATTTGTTTCCTCCAAGAGCCTTCTAGCATTATCTTTACCGCAGATTTAATTAGTATCCTCTCCACTATAGCCTCCACGTCATTAATGAAAATATTGAAGAGTATGGGACCAGGAATGGCTCCCTCAGGGGTCTGTAATCCTATTTTGAATATATTTAATATGTCTGGTGGCAATAGATTTGTATTTCTACTGTATTTTTGTTACACCTTGCAATAATGCAGAAACTATTAGGTCTCAATAACATTTGAAATACAAGACAAAGGTGTTTTGTGCTTTAATCTGAGACTTGCAAATTTCTTTCAAATTATAAAAGGAAGAGACTCACAGAAATGTAAAAAAAAAAAAAAAGGTTATATTTTACATGGAGAGATTATTTTTTCCCTTTAATCTCTAAATGAAGTTACAGGCCTGTAGCAGAATGCATAATGCTGGTTTAGGGTCGCTATAGCATTTTTTATGTGTACAGCTGTTCTTCCACTGGTATAAGTAGACACATCTGCTCATTAGCAATACAATGTCATTTCTAGTGTCTAATTTTAATTATTTGCAGATGATAGATTCCTTATGCAATGTCTAAAAAAAGTACAGTCCTTCAGAACTGGTGAGAAATAAATATACCCTCTGCAACTAAAATGGGTCAGCACAATGAAAACCAGATATTAATCTGGAGAATTCATGTATCAGCACTAAGGCTAAATGCCAAACTATTTGGAAGGTCACAGGGAGGAGAAACAGCTCATACATCTCTTCTTTATCGTGGATACACAAGACATATGGACTAAGAGGTGTTCTGAATGAATCTGGCGGGTGATGAGTTTGTTGTAGTACAGATGGTCCTCAACTGCTGGAAAAATACCAGTTCTGCTTACATTTCCTGTACAAACACAGGCAAGATAAGGACTTCATGATGGAAAGGACAAATGAGATTACTTACTAGTAACTTTGGTTTTCTGCGTGCCCATACTCAAAGAATCAATATGGCTAAAAGCAATTTTTCATAATCTCCTCGGCCGTAGTGGCCATGAATATCTTTGCTCTTCACCCCACTGCCAAAGGTATGGAGTCCTGCCTTCCCCTCAGCTCCTTCTGCTATATCAGAATTATAACCAAAAAGCCAGAAGCAGCAATGAGAAAGGATACAACCTGTGTATAAAGAGGCTCACCCCAAAGAACTGTAGGTGTAGCTGTTATTTTTTGTGGGTGGGAAGGACTGAGTATGCTTGATAAAGACAGGGAGCAGAACTACCAAAACGAGCATCAGTTTTGGCTTATATTCAAGACAGGAGAGAGCTAAGGATGTGAGTGGATTTTGCTTTTGCCCCAAACATGTTTCAAAGAGAAGGAAATAGTATTTGCTTTGTGTTCTGCTAAAAAGACACGTTCAGCTATTGCAAGCAGCAACGAATCTTTAAAGCTGCTTTGGATAGGGCTGAAATCTCTGACACATGTAGGACTTCAACCTCACACAGGATCAGGGTAATTATGAACAATAGGACACTTAACGGGAATCACATTTGCACCATGACTGACTCCTCTGGTATCAGATAGATTTTTCCAAAGGCTTGGAGAAATAGACTCCCCACAGAGTGGCCAAACTTTCTGATCAGAAAAAATATGACATCTTCTTCCCTGAACATGAGCAAGGTGGTTGGGTTCCCCAACTGGCTCACATGCCGCCGGACAGTGCTAGTGCCAGAAGGGCCGTCCCACCAGCAGCCCCTGCTCCTGGCAATGCGAGTCCTGGCTGAAAGCTACACTGCAGTTCGTGCAGGGTCAGCTTTCAGCTTGATCCGAGAACTTTGTGACTGCCAGTGTCCACACAAAGAAAGAGGTGGCATCCTACAGACAGGTCAAGGAGACGGAAGAAAATTGCTCTTTCTCCCATCAGCTAAGACAAGGATTGGCTTAAAGCAATCACGAAACCATAGGCTGAGGCACAATGCAGACAAACTGATGGCCTGAAAGTCCACATCCCTCTAGACACGCAGCAGAACCATAAGGATGCAGTTTGAAGGAGACAATCTTATATCTTACAAATCTCGAAGACTCTGAGAATGGCCCTTTTAGTGCAAAAACAGGGCAATACAGATTCTGCCCTATGCCTCTGTAAACTTTACAAAGATACATGATGCACAAAGCGAATAGCCATAAGATTCTTTCGCAGTATTTTCAGCACACCACTTTCATTCCTTTTTTTAGTATCGGTCACAAAGAAGCAACCACCTCAAGCACTTCTAGAGCTACACAGAGCAATCCTCTTATAGATAAGATTATTCCTAGGAGAGAAGGAATTCTGGTCTGTGCATTAGAGGCTGAACAGAGATGACAACCATATGTCACTTGGCAGAAGTCAGGGGTTTGTTTGTTGCTTTTTCAGTATCCCAAATGTAATGAATTATAAAATACAGCCTAAATTAATAGTCAAGGAGGACTTTATCAGGGCCCCACACTTAGGAGATGCTCATCTGGGAGAATCTCTTTCAACTCATAGACTGTTTGACTTGATCAAAGGTTCCTGCTTTTCAGTAGACTTCTGTATAATACTCAGACTCGAGAGCTTCATGAAACAAGAGCCAGGCTGCCTCCCAGAGAAACTTTGAATCCCAGTGAGATGTCAGCCTCATTTTGAAGGCAGGAGGTCCAACTGTTTGGAAAGCAGGAACTTTTGAATATTAATATGCGCCTACAATAATGAATGGACTGCCAGTCTGCACTCTTTAGCAACTTGGTACCACCTAGATTGATATTTGAAAGGTCTTTAATTGCAACAGAATCTGAAACAACACATATGAATATTTCCATATTTTATGTTTAATGACATTATAACAATTAGACAAGTCCATTGTCTCTGCAGGGGGTAGGAGGGCTTAGATGGCATTAACCTGACTTCTGGGGGAAAGATAAGGCAGTGCCACAGACAAAGCTTTTATACTTTTGAGTGAGCACTATTCTCAAAAAGTCCAATATTTGCTGGCTGTATGAGACATTGGATTCATCTAAAGAGTGTGCTGAATTTCATGAATAAGAAATCTCCCTAATTTAACTGCTTAGTAAACACCTTCTCTTTGACAGACTGAGCTGCATTCATGTTAGGCTGGCTAAGTAAGACTTTGCACACAGCTGAATTTAAGGAAAGAATAAAATATCTTAGGTCAGGGAGATAATTTTCACTTTCAGTATCTTTACATAAAACCACATTTCCCATAGCAAGATACAAGCAGGGAGTAGGTATAAATCAAGGTGAAGAAACAGTTCCACCTTACCTATCTCCTACTGCTAACTGTGCAAACTTGAAAAACATATATAAGCATACCATCCCTATCTTATAGAACAAAGAAACTTGAAATTGGGACCTTGTGGTTTATCTTTCTCAAATGAAGAAAGGCCATACAGATGTAAAGAACTTTACAAAGGCCTTGAACAGAATTTAGCATTAAGTAACCATAAACATGCATAGGTAAAGCAATCTGTCCACATCAGCCAAGTCTGGAGGACACAAAAGCTTTAGTGACGGCCAACATCTCCATGCAGAAAGTGATGTTCTCACTTTTTCCAAGTTATTACTGAAGAACCATGTTGAAATTCTACAGAACCAAGCTTAGATAAAGGCTTAGCCATGTTTAGACCACGCAGTGCAGTGCCACGTAGATGCCTGAGGTAGCTGTGAATGACTTGGGTATCTACACAGCACAGTGTCATGTGGAGATATTAGCTTACATCCCAGAAGGAATACAGCCACATTAGTGTGGCTTTGTGCCCAGGCTAATTAGGTGATGTTTCCCTAGTTGCCAGAAATCAAGAAGTGAATCATACATCTGCCAGCATCCAACCTTCTTCTGAAAGCACGGACTGGAACTATTTAGAACCTCAGTTATGGGAGGATTCAAAGTGAATACAAAGATATAATCTCATCATATTACTTTATTTAAAGCCAGAAGGAATTACCAGCTCATCTGGTCTGACCTATGTGTAACAACTACTACACCTCGCCCACATACCATTAAGTCCAGCACAAGTACTTCAATCAATGCAAAGCACTGAAGTCCTCTAGAGACCAACCTACTGCATGTGTGCCACAGGCACAGACTAACCATATGCTGTCAAAGCCAAGACTACAAAAATGACAGAGAATGGTAGTTTCCCAAATCATTGCAGCAGAAATCCATTCCTCATGCTGCTGGTTGTTATAGTCCTGGTTGTTAGCTCCCAGCTCTGGCAATGAGGATGAATCCCAGCATGTGAGCAAGACACATGGACCAATTACCTAGAAATAGGATTCTCTGTGCTACTTCAAAACAAGCAGCCCATTACTAAGATGCCAGCATCTGGTTATGGCTAATCCCTGACAATCTAAAGAAGAAAAGAACAAAAGAAAAAAAAAAAAGACCAAAAACCAACCAATGATAAGATGGAGTAAAACTTCCCTCCTGATCCCTAGAAGCAAACCACAAAGGCCCTGAAGCATGATGGACAGTCTTAAAGCAGAGCTGCGAGAGCTTCAAGGATGGTGCAGGCAAATTGTTCTGACACAAGTGTAAAGGAAGGGGTTGATCAGGGAGGTGCATAAATCAACAGATCCCAGTACAGGCCATCATGCTTCATACACAGACACAGAATTTCTTCTCGTGAACTGAATCAAACACCTTTTGTGAGATGATAAATGACCTCATCTTAAAGCCTCAGAATGATGGTGATAGAAAAAGACTCCAATGCTTAATTACACCGCTAGCTGCAAAACTATTTTATCATGCCGAAACTCTGAAACTTCAATTTCCAGCTACTGAATCTCATCCTGGCTCGCCAGTGGTTGGATTGTCAACCCCACTATGAGGCATCAAGTGTGATATCTCAATGAGTTGAATGTGTTTATTCACAGCACCAGGCCAGTATTTTAGGCTCTACATCCTTTTTATGTCTTTTCTTTGAATCCCCAGCAATATCTCTATATAATTCTTAGTATGTCAACACAGAAACTCCACAAAATGGTCTGAGATTTTACTGGCTGCCCCCAGGAAACACTTTCCCCCTGACTAAGGCTTCACTGTTCATATAGGCAGGAGATGCAATAGCCATTTTTTGTCTTTCCGTTGCACTCTGGGCTCAGTGGAAGACATTTATCTACAATAGCCCCTGGATCCTTCTCAGAGGTACTGCTTCCCCGGATGGTATTGTATTTTGTAGGTATCATCTGCATTTTTTGTTCCCAGATGTGGTAACAAGTGGCATAATTATGATAGCTGTTAAAATATTGAAATGAGTTACTGTGTGTAATATTTCTGGAAAATGCTGGAAAGCATGATGTTTATTGAAACTATATAAACATGTAAAATGTTTTCTCAACACAGTTTCCCATTTATGTTTGCACAGATGTGTATAATGGCATCACAAAACCTCTTCCAAGAAAGATAAATTAAATCAAAAGGTTTGAATAAGGCAAATAGCTACAATGCTCTGCTGGTGCCACAACATGCCACCTCTTACATCTTTTTTTTTTTTTTTTCTTTTTTCTAAACATAAAAGATAGTCACTGCCACTGGAAAATATAACAAACAAACAAAAAATTTTATGAAGGATAAAGGTCCTCAGCACAGATAAAATGGTCAGCTCTGAAGCTGCAAAGAAATATGCTTTAATTTAAGAGACAAAAGATAGTATTACAGAAGAAATTGTCATAATCAAAGCTGAAAAAAATTCTATTGTCTACTGTGCCTCTCTGTGGGAATTTTCCCAGCACAGACAGCTGTAAAGGAGGAGGGGTATTGTGAGTTTCTGTACTCTCATTCTCTCTCTTCCTCTCTTTCTCTGTCAATAAATGTCTGCAATCATATTCTTGAGCTCCAGTGTGATTTCAAGGTTCATCTCTTCCATGCAGCTCAAACACTAATTATCCCAGCTGTAATTAGTAAGATAATTAAATACTGGCTCACTCATCACTCTACCTTGTGTCGGGTCATGATTCTCCCAGAAGACCTTGAGCAGTTTCTCAAAGCTGATGTTTTCTGGCTGATATACTACTCGTACAGCCTCTGTGTGACCAGTTTTACCTTAAAAGACAAAATAAAATCAGATGTTATTAGCAAGAATTAGCTAGTGCATGCCCAGTTTTCTATATTGAGATCCAAAGCACAATTCTTTGTTTCCCTTTTTATTTTTTAAACACATTTTGATTTACCATCATTTGCATTTAAGCCTCTTTACAGAATGTTTTATATAGAATGTTTTATATACGTGTCAGCTCTAAGACATCTGCAAGTTTGGACAAGGCCATCATGAAAGAAACTAGCTAGAAAGGCAACGTAAGACAGTCGTCTTATTAGAGTAGTTTGTCAACTTTCAGGAAAAAATTGAATAGTTCTTAAATATTTGTACCTGACAACTAGTTAAACATTATTAACTATTCTAAATGGAACATTAAAATAAGAATTATATATCTACATCTTCAACCGTTATACATAATTATACATATACATCTATAACTTAAACATCTACATTGTCTGTTTCATAGGAAACTGGGCTTCACCTGGCATGTGGTGAGATATGGATAAAATAATTGTTTATAAAAGCAAAATTCAAGAGTGTTTTTACACAAGATCACACACACAAAAAAAATCAAAATTTCACATCATCCAACCTACTGGTGCCAACGGGCATTAAAAAGAGTCAGAGAAAGCCTGATGGAATTTATGACAGCAGAGGCGTTCAAGCAAAATCATCAAGTATTACATCACATTCAAATACATTATTCCTATTTTTCAGTTACCTTATGGCTCCGATTTTTTCATTCTTTATCTATCTAAACACATACTATTATTGAAAGATCCAGCTTCATAAAATATAAAGGATCTGGCCACATAATTTTCTTCAGTTATAATTAAGTTAGATTGATGAGCGCTCAGACGTCGCAGGGTGAGTCCATGGTACTGAGTGCTACAAAAGCACACATGAAGAATTTATAAATGTAGCTATTTTCGGTTGTCATAATAACTCCATGCGTGGGAAAAAATATATATCCTATTCTCCATTTAAATCATAACAAGGAAATATTCAACAAAAGTAAACTGGACAGTGAGATTTGCTTTTTGGTGGGGATATAATAGACTACTTGCTCAGACTATGCCAGGTTTTGATTTCATTTACACTGGCATAAATTTTGGATTTACTCAACCACCTTCAATAGAATTGACTGGAATTTCATGCAGTGCAACAACCAGCTGAATCTAGCCCACTGATGGGTTCTGAATTAGCTGTCACCAAGTAAGAAAAATCAGAGTCTATGAGTAACTGAAGAGTGTTCAGTGAAAATACCAATTTGGTACCAAGAGAAATTTGGAAAAAAAAATAATGGAAAGAAACAAAAAGAATGCTAGGACATATTAAAGAGATGTATCAGGGAAAAGTATGACAGCATTTTATCAGTTAATTGGGCCACATGAAATGAAGAAAACTTAAATGAGGCACAGAGGGGTGGGCTAGCAATCAAAAGAGATTTTGAAGAGTAGGATTAAATTTAGCCTAGAACACAGAGGAGTAAAAGGGGACACATCTGGGATACCTGTAAAGAAAATGTTGATAAAATCAAATTGCTTTCTATCTAGTGTGCTTCACAACACAACAAAGATAGGCTCACTGAGATTAAAAGGCAAAAACGTGCGAGTTATATGTAACCCGTAGCTACAGCCATGTCACTGTCCACCACGATACAATCCAGGCAAACAATGGCCCAATTCCTTTTTCATATGCACTATGCCTATTGAAGACAGTAGAAGCAACTCATTATCTGAAGGCAAATTTTGATGGCAGGTTAACAGAAAGGGATCATACATTTAGTAGAACAAAAGTAAAAGTCAGAGGTAATTCGCTTGATAATAAAGTGAAATGGTCTTTCTATATTATGGTGTGAACTGACGGCCAGCTTAGGTCAGGGAAGGAGCTTATTCCAGATTCCATGGTTTGAACTAGACGATTCTATGGTTTTGGTTATAGACTATCAGGGGAAATAATGTATTTTGCCTTAGATGAAGACCAGGCTGGGAATTTTGTTGTTGCTTGAGATAAAGCAGGAGAGCAAATGGACAGTGGATTGCCCAGCTTTGTTAAACCTACTTTGTGTAACTAAAAAGAGATTAAGGAGTGGCTTCTGACTTCAATTTCTTTTAAGCCAATGTGAAACTTATGAAAGGTTCTTACCACTCAGGAGCAAATTGCTTGTCTAAGATGAGTAGCTTTAGATCACAAGAGAGTTTCTTCAAGAACTTCAAAACAACAGAAGCATTACCTTTCCTCTCAGTTGAAGCAGCAATTACATCTTGTCAACACTGTCTGCTCTGACTAATCCAGAAGTTCAAAGAATCAGCTTTCTTCTTTTCCTCTGAATAAGGAAATAACAGTGCTACTCCAAGAACTATAGCCTGACCTCAAGAAAAAAAAATCCTCAGATGTGTGGCTAACAGACTGTTAGAACCTAGAGCATATTTAAAATCAATATTCGTTCTCGGAGGAAAAGCAAGGAGCTAATACCTGCTAGTCTTATCAGATTCACCTTTAATTTTCCTCAAAGCTTTTCCACAACCCAGTGGATTTTCTTTCAGAATATGGCGCAGCTATTTCCACAAAGAACAATCTTTGTCATTTGTGGTGAGCACTCCTACTTCCCAACAATTTTAGTTGAAACCATACCAATCAACTGGGTACACGTGAGCAAATGGAGAGGTAAAAGGCTTCATGTGGGACAGATTAACCACAAGCTTTCCTGGAAGAAGCATGGATAGAAAATAGTATCAGGGGACAGAGGAAAAGAAAAGGCACAATCTCTCTTCAGGTACAATGTGCTTTACAACAAGGAATCGATAGCCCAACGTTACCCTGAGCAGCACATGGAAACTGGCAGCCCACTGGTGCTGAACACAACTCAGCTGCAGGAAAAGTGACAAAAATAAACCAAAATTGGGCTCTCCCTGTTTGCCTTCTTAGTTCACTTTTTGCATTAGGCTTAAGTTTGACTACAAAAACAGAATGATCACATTTTAGCTTGGATTTCATACGTTTGCTACACTGCAGCACCAAAAGAACAGAGCAGGCATCAAAAGATCTAACCACTCCTCTGTATTGTAAAAAAAAAAAAAAAGAAAAAAAAAAAAAAGAAAGGAAATATTTCTAATCAAATCTTCTTTGTAAGATTTCTTAAAATGGAGAGGCAGTAATCAAAGAAAAACAATAAACCCATTTAGTCTCAAAAAAGCTGTACATTTTTCAACAAGAAATTGAACCAGCTAACACTGAACAGCTGAAACAATTCAAACTGATCAGTGATGGATGCTATTCTCTCAGTAATATCCAGCTCTCAGAATTTATCATGAAACGTTCATTTATATTAAGCCAGAGTCATGGTGTCCTCAGATCACCTATTGGTTTTAATTAGCTGATTTTTAATATTCTACAGTAAAAGCATGCTTCATTTTAAGTTCCAAAAGTTTTAACAAGTATGAATATTTCTAGAAGCCCCCTCTCAAAAAAACTCAAACTTTGAACCATGTTTTTTCAATAATTTATCGAATCACTCACTATAATTTAATTTGCTGTTAAATGGGCAAACAGAAATCCTTTATTTATAGGTGCCATTATCGGATTTCCAGTTATGGTGCTCAGTTCTCCTTCAGCTTTAGAAGGAGCTTAGCCATAGAAGAACCTCGCTGCAGATGATAAGACTTTATTACACCATAGCAGAGAGGGCTGTGTGCCAACAGCAGATTGTCTGTTTATCCTATATCCATTTCCCACTTAGAAAACATAGCCACTCTCAGAGGATTAGCTACAGCGAGCTCTTTCAGTGGGGATTCAAACTCTGGCAAAAACGTTCCTGTAAAGAGCAGTGGAAAAAAGACATCTGAGTGACACATCGGTGCTTCTTTTCATTTTTTTTCTTCCTAATAGTGTTTAGATTTTCACCTTCTTAATCATCTCCCAGGTGAGTGCTCAAGCCAACGGATTATAGAAGCGAACTCATTCTTTTCAAGTTGCTGCATCCAGTAAGCATTTAATTATTACCTGCAAAGTGGAACAACTTCAAAGGGCTGGCTGCAAAGCACTTCACCTGTGAATACCCAGCCACCCAGCTGCTATGGCACTGCCACGTGGCACATGGGCCTCTCCAGCTAGTCCAGCCCTGGCTGAATTAGGTTAGAAAGTTCAACCAATGCCTAAACTATTCCCTCACGTCCCACTTATTTAATAAAAAGGGCTTGTGTCTCTTAACCCAATGAAATAAGGGGCCTAAATCCAGGAGATGCTCTACAGGGTTTTAAGTCTTGGAAAGCACAAGGCACCAGAGCTTGGCAAAGGGCAAAGCTACCAGGCTCCCGCAGAGGTTTCTAAATGCTTTCTTAGAAGTAATAGCTGATGCACCACCCATTTGGAATCTCATCTTGAAGCATCCGTCCCTTCCCCCAAACAACAGGTAACCCAGGAACCCAGCTCGTTGCTGCCGACTCCACCGCGGCTCCACGCCAATAAATCCCACCAAGGCACGGGCGCTGGGATTTCCTCACCCGCACTGCTACATGGTTAGCGTAGTACCGGCCAAGCGCTGGCCCGTGCAGTTCCCAGACTTGTGTCCAGGCTCAGCACCGTCCATGGCAAATCCCCAGCGGGCAGCTGGGATGAGCCACTGCTTGGACACACGGCTGCGGGCAGCCCATGCCCCTCAGTCCCTGTATTCTGCAGGCAGCACCTTTATGGCTCAAGCACTTTGGCGTTGAGGCGATTGCAGCCCAAACACCGAAGCTAAGAACTGGACTCTCAGCTTCAGCACTTGTCTACAGTTTTCCCTTTTTGTACAACACACTTTTCATCAGCTTCATATTTTCTGACACAAATGTGAATGTCTAAATATAGCTGAAAGGAACGGGCAGCAGATTTTCAGCTGACGCACATTTCAGAGCTTATCGATTTCGGAGCTGAAACTATTTGCGCTAGCTAAAGCCTAGGCCCTAGTGAATATGCAAAGTATTACATGAAAAAGTAATAGCTCTTTTGAGCACCTGCTTCTCCAAACCACCCTGGGAATTTTTATTTTGTAGATATCGCTAATAACATCTCCAGCTTCTCCGTAAAATAGCAGTGTGTTAAATAAACAAACAGGTTAGACACGAACACACCGAGAACCCACAGTCTGGGGATCTTTTTATCTTTTCTTTTTTTAACTTTTATTTTTTTACCTTTAAAGTAATGAAGGTGAAAAGAACGGAAATAACCATACACCAACAGATTTTTTTTAAGAGAAGAAGGGTCCTTTATGGCAATATTATTTGACTTCCCACCTAACACAGACAAGGGAATTTCTCTGGAGCAGGCTCATATTTAGTAATCTGAAAAGCCTGTGGTTGTTTGGCGTGAAGAGATGGTGAGCAGCCAGTCCCTGCACACTCCTTCTGCAACTCATCATTTTCTGGCCACTATTCAGTTTTTTTGGGGTGATTTTCCTATTGTTTGGAAGATAACAATAAAATATATCAGGTATAATATGGCACCAACATGTGGCTACTGTTTTTTCACCTTCTTTATGTTTCCCAAAACACTACTGACTTTGTCAGCGTTGAAATAAGAGATTATGTTTGGCTCCTTATCCACTGTGAATTTCTGATTCACTGCTTTACAAAACATAACGCTTAACTTCCTCAGTGTGATCCACACTGTTTTATACAGCTGTGCTAAAATATATGTCAGTCCTATACAGCAAGAAACTGGTTTATCACCATGGGCCAATTCTGCAGTTGTTAATCTAAATAAACATTGGTTTAACTGCTAGAAACTTCTGCCTGAAAAAGATCGAAAGATCCAAGGCCTCTTCTAGTGCCTGCAGAAGGTAGCAAGTACTGCAGCTACAAGGCGGTACATACATCCGAAGAGAGAATTTTCTAAAAGTTTATTTAGTTGCTTTGGGATAGGACAGATGAATGACACAGTAAATGAAAATTGAAAAAGAAAAAATTTGCTAATGGAACAATGAGCCTGCTGTGAAACGTGTTCTGGTGACTATCACGGTTACTGAAGTTTTTACTCTGTGGTTTCAAAATAAAGAGAACGAAGGCCACAGTGAAAATTGGTGAAAGCGAAGAAGTGAGCCCACAGTGAAAAAGGGCACTGGGGCTGTTACTGGTTAAAAGGCTGTTACTGGTAATTTTTTCCCAGAGATTCAGTAGTAGTTTTAAGTAGACCTAGTTGGATATGTTTAAAATATAGATTATCAGATTGAAAAAAAAAAAAAAAAAGAGCATATTTTTCTAAAAATCTATGAAACAACTAGTAAATTAACTTATTTCTTATTTGCAAGTATCTAAAATGCACGTGGTGTAGCTATAAGTTCTTACTTTGTTTGCTAAACCCTTTTAGCAGCAAAACCACTATTACTGGGACTTTGTTCACAGAACCCCAGCACCCCAGGATGGCTGGGGCTGGGGACACCCCTGGGTGCCCCTGTGCCTCCCTGCCCCAGCAGGGTGCCCAGCCCCACGTCCCCGGGCTCGGGGAGCTCTCCAAGGAGCAGCCCCCGGCCCCTCTCGGGGCAGCCTGTGCCAGGGCTCCGGCACCCGCCCGGCCCAGCAGTGCTGCCTGAGGGGCAGGGGGAGCCGCCGGGGCTCCAGGCTGGGCCCGGGGCCTCTGGGCCCGGCCCTGGGCACCGCCGAGCAGAGCCCGGCTCCGGCCTCTCCGCACCTCCCCGCGGGTCCTGACGGCCATGGGGGAGCTCCCCCGGAGCCTCCTCTGCTCCAGGCCGAGCAGCCCCAGCTCTCGCAGCCTCTCCTCACAGCACGGGGGCTCCGGGCCCGGCAGCACCTTCTTGACTGACCCTCCTTCCTTCAATTATACATGGAAGAACCCATTAAAAATATAATAAATTAAAATTTTATAGCCTGTAGGACAAAAGGAGACAGCAAAACTTTACTATCTTGTTCACTATGTATACGTTATGTCCTCGTTAGGCTGAATGTCCACTCTACCTGCAGACGTCTACACTACCAGCACTTCAGGAGGGATTACCAGACCAGACTCACTCTGGTGGACTGTATGCCATTCACAGCTGGAGTGCAGAAAGCGGATTCCAGGAGAGTATATTCTGATTTAATTTCATTCAAAAGGAACCTCAGCGTCAAAAAATATTCCAGTGATTTCTCATAGATGTCAGTGGAAAGCTTCTTTACCGTGTGCGTTGGGAGGAACATCTGATTTCCAAGGCAATCTGGTTGCGGTGTGTGATACAGGTTATCTCTGGTTGAGTTGTATTGCACAGCAGAGATCAATGAACTGGATGAGCAGCATTGCTTTAAAGATTAGTCTGACATTTTTCCTGGACAATAGAACAGAACATCTCATATGACATTCAACTGAAGAAAAAATGTTGAAGATAGGCATATAATTAATGCCAGTCAACATGGTTGCATGGAATATAGGTCTTGTCAGCCAAACTTGATTTCATTCTCTGATGAAATTACAAGTCTAGTTGTAATAAATGTGGAATGTAATAGCATGGATGTAATAGACTTAGACTTTATTAATGCATTTGACTTATTACTTCATGACAGTCTGATTAAAAAATTAGCACCATACAATATCAATAGTGCACGTGTTAAATGGATTAAGAATTGTCTAAATGACAGTTCTAAAAAAATTGTCTAAAGGGAACACACATTGAATTGGAGCATTTTTATCTGTGCTCTGCAGGGACTGCTACAAAGCCTGTTGCTTTCATCAGTAATTTTAAAGAAATAAAAAAATCTCAACTTACAAAATCTGTCTGTAACTCAGATGAGGAGGCTGAGAGGATGGTCTTAGAAAGTGATCACTTGCTGTGCTGGGCCCATTCAATCAAAAATGTGTTAAAAACTGTCACATTTAAAATTGTACTTAAGGGAACAAGTGACACACACCACACCTGCAAACAGGGAACAATCTTAGAGGAAAGTGCAAGGGTGGCAGTAGACAAGTAAGTAAATATAGAATTCCTTTGCAATGTTAAAAAAAAATAGTGCCTGCATTGGGATGCCTACGTAAAAATGATGTTGGTTGGAACAGCACTGGTGAGATCAATCCTGACATTAAGTAGACCCTGAAAAATAGTTTCAGTGACAGCCTCAAAAGACATGAAATGTTTAGCTTTCAAAAAGAAAATCCAGAGGTTTTTAATTAAAGGATATAAGCATCTTCTCAGGAAGAGAATGACTGAGGGTCTTTGAACAAGAAAGAAAAAGGCATCAAGAGCCAGTGGTAGGAGCTGAAACCAGGGAAATTCAAATGGACTAGATTGCACATATTTTTAATACTGAAGATGATTATCTGCTACAAAACATTACACCACTGAATTACACCATTTGACCATTCGGTGTTTCTATATACCTATGTCTTATAAACCAAGGGAAGTGGTGTATTCCTCATCTCCTGATACTTTCAAATGAAGTCAGATTTCCTTCTGGGAGAGATGCTCAGACAAATACCTGTTAAACTTAAAGGAAAAAGTTATACGGCTTAATAAAATAGTAAATGGATAAAATGTAATGACCTATGATATAAAAGATATCAAATTAAATAATGCAGTGAGCCCTTACCAGCCTTAAATGCTGTGAATATATGAGTGAATTTCCCCTCTTTTCCTTTGTTCACTTAACTTTAATAAAGCCTTTCTATTCCAAACTGCACAAAGAGTCGGGGCTTCCGTATTATCTTCTTTTCATCATGGTCGATGAAATAGACTATAACCTAACTACGATTTCTATATTATCTTTATATAGGTGAGTTAACATCTTTCAGCTACAGTGTTGGGAACAGAAAGACACCTTACTGCTGTTTTTACAAAGTTATTTAAAAGCCCAAATTTAACTCTAAACTTACACATTAGATGGACAGAGCCTTTACATATAAATAAATTATGTTTACTGACAAACCAGTTATACTTGGCACCATGGAAATGCAATGCCAGGCTTCTAACATTTAGCGTGTGTGACACTAAACACTACACTAGGTGAATATAGAACAAACCAAGTGGTTGTGCACATCTTAGAGTGAGAAATGCTGGCTTTAAGTTAGGACCCATTAATTACAAAGTTAAGTAATAAAATGAAAGATTAAATATGGAAGAAGTAATGGGAATTGCAGAACCCTAGCCTCATAACTAGCAGCAACCTCATATTCTCTACAGCATCTTACACTGCTGTAGAGTCAAGAGTTCAGGCATAACTGGTTTATATGTGAGCTTTCTGTAAAATGGCATGCTAAAATAACCATTGCTCTAACAGAAACTTTGCTCTTGGAAACAAAAATGTATTTCATACACTTTCAAATAACAAAAAACTGCAATATATCTCATGAAAAGCAGTTTGCACAGTTATAAAAAAATGAAAGAAGGTCAAAAATATGGTCATATGAACACACAATGAAGATATTGCACAGAAGACAGGTGGTTTTGAAAACTGTCACTGAATATCTTCAAAATATATGTGTGAAATGTGTCGTTTTCCTGTCTGGGACTGAAACACTCAATAGCATAAAACAGTACAAATCATTGAATTTTCTTTCCTAGACTAGGATCCAAGCCATGGAAGGCTACAAGACAGAGTCCATCATTTTTCATTACAGATAAATTTATTTCCACCTCCTCAAAGAAAGCACAAGAAAACCTACTACTTGTTCCTAAGCCTTCATAACAACACAATATACAGTTTTGATATAAGTGTATGTTAACACTCCATCTTTTGTTTAGATGATATTTATAAGAGGAGCTAAAATCCACAATAGATTTGTTTCCCTCACTCATGCTATGATAATACAAGAATTTTCTTTGATTTTATCACCCTCTACTTTGATATTTCTCAAAGTTGTTACATTATGCATGTTCTTCTCTGCCCTGTATTAGATAATAAACAGTCATACATTAAAAAATATATATCAAAAAAAAAGGTAAGAAAGAATTCCACCTTTCAACAGAGAGTCTCATTAGGAAAAAGCATGTCCTCATGTGATGAGCCAGACGTCAATAGAGCAACATCACTAAGAGAAATTGAAATTCCTGGAAAGTTTTTTTTAGTAATTTTTTTTTTTTTGGTAAAAAATTCTAGTCCTGACTCTGGAAACATATCACAAATGCAAAAGTACCCCTCTGATTAAAATTATTCATATTGCAGGAAAGATTTAATGGGCTGTAATTTTAGATTATGTGTTTGGGGAGAATTCAATCTCAAACTGCTCAGTTTAGGTTTCTACTGGGTACTTTGGATTAAGTGAATTTAGTCTCCTCAGAAGAAAAAATGTTGTCATTCAGAACTTAAGTCCTTGTATTCTACAACCCTGCTTGTTCACTGCTTTTGAATTCATTCTTTACCTGGCGCATTTGTGCCTATTAGATCAGGTAAGAATATGCCTTTTGAGAAACATAATGAGGCTCCTGTACCAAATTTGCGACATACTGGAATACCATAAAAGACTGTTTTTAATTGATATATATGCTTTTTATAAACAATAATCACATTCATTCATTCATTGATATACATATTATTACAATGATATATGTTGATCGATATACAGAGTGTTATGTATAGAGGACACTCCTGAACAACAGAAAAAAATGCATGGAAATAGAAGAGAACTGGGAACAGAGCACAGCAGGGTAAGACTTTGGGGCATCCAACCTAAACACATTGCCCTTTGCTATGTGAACAGGACCTGAGCTGAACCGCAACTCCAACTTTGGCCAGTAACTAAAGCACAAGATTCATTATCCCACCGCATTACATTCCATGCAACTTTATGTCTGGTATCATTGGTTTCTGCTGTCACACAGTTATGAATTTAATAGCTCAGAAGCTAGTCTTATTGCAAAGCTCCTTTGAAAAATTAAATTAATGAAATGATGTTGACATTTTTTATCATAATAGATAAACACAGTGAATAAACACCAGCCCAGAAAATATATCCTGTTATCCATGGGCATGAAAAACTTTGAGGATAAAAGATTAATACTACGTCACAGTTGCACCATGCCTTTGTCCTAAAGACTTCAAAGTACTTTCTAAATTTTGATTCCATTATCCCCATTTTGCAGAGCGAAACCCGCTAATACATTGTCTTCTCCATAATTAATTTTCCAAACATGCAACATAATTTATTTGAAAACTATAAGCTCTGCCAACAGCATTTTTATTCATTTAAAAACCCAAGTGCACAGCCATACCTAGTATCAATATTTAGTGTTGGGCAAAGGGAAGCAATATTACCATCCTTAGATAATAATTAAAAAAATCAGTTATGTCGTGATGTGTGGAATATATACGGTGATGCAATTTTGACTTCAGGTAAGAATTTCATATGGTAATAATTTGACTATACTGGCTTCCATTTCCAGAACACTTATCCTTTCTAACAAGCTCAATAAAAAGGATGTTATCTTCAACTAGATGAAATTAAGATTACTACCACTAGTTCAGTTGTGCCACAAAGGCATCTAGCTTATTTGAGATGACTTAGGACAAATCATCTGGACTTCAGCTGCTGCTCCAGAAAGCAGAAGGTCTCCTACAGGTCCAGTGACAACTTGTCAGCCCTGCCTGGATGGCTCAGATATCTTACAGCATCTAAATGGCTCTGTTCAAGCAACTAAGTAACTCCTCCCTATTTATTTTATTGTAAAATCCACAGGCACAAATTGCAGCCGTCTGGCTCAGTTTTGGTCCAGCCGTAGATACCCTGTGTCACCTTAAGCAAATAACCTGATGTGTCCCTCGGGATTTTGTTTGTAAGGCGTGAAGTTGGCTCCAGATACAGTCTGTTTCTGTGTTTGAGGTGGGAGACTGTGATGATTTCAGAAATGGAATTAGGTATAATGACTGAATCCTGACTGATTATAAAAATACTTCCTCAGTTATTGCCTTGGTGGCATGGAAGTTGGACAGTCTCCTCGGGACTTGTGTCTTGGCTTTCTCTGATCAAAGACAATCCAGAGTCATAACACGAAGAGCATGCAAAGTGAAGTACTGCAGGACTAGAAGATGACTGCAAAATGAGGTGAGATTGTTGGAACATTGAAATTTTCCTTAAAAAATAGTGAATAAACCAAATGTTAATACAATCCCCTGAAAGATCCAATAGGCAGAGACACAAAGACCAAGTCTTCAAAGAGCAGGAACCTTCTGACCACTGAACCAGCCAGGGATAGAGAGCTGACCACAGAGGGCAAGAAACAAAATGAGGAACTTTTCAGAGCCCATCCTAGTGGCACAGACTGCTGTGATTCTATGATTAGGAATCTGAAGCCATTATTTCCAGATCACATTTTATTTTTCCTGAATATTTATATTTCATGTAGTTCCTAAAGCAAGGAAAAAAGCTTGTGTTTAAAAAAGCCAAAGAGTAAGTCTACAAAAGCCTGAGTGCTGCTGTCTCATATAAAGCTTTACTTGTTTGTTTCAACTATGACTTGTTCCTGAAAAGGCCAATGGAAACCAAAAATACCCTGGTTGGGAAGGGGGTGATGTTCCAGGACAACTGCGAGCAGGATCAGGAGTAAGCAGCTGTAAAGACCCAAGTCTCCAGAAAAGAGTCTTAATGAGAGATTTGTTCACAAAAATATTCACAAAACTCAGAACAGGTCTCTGCTGCACTACTGAAAAAGCAGAGATGAAAAAGTGGAAAAGTTAAGTCTAAGGAAAATGCCCGGACTCAGTACTGCGATCCAACTTCAGTCTGTAATGGGAATATTTTTTCTCGTGTCAATTTAGCAGAAAATACTGATTTTTTGGGAAAAAAAAATACAGCTTTTATCTGCAAAGGCTCTGTACTAGAGTTATGCAATACACAGCATTTCCTTAAATAAATGGACATAATGGAAGGAAAAGAATTACAGAGATGTAAAGAATATACCATGAACTGAGAACTTTAAAAAGGAATAAATGGAGGTAAATAGAATGCCTAGGGACATTTATTTATAGCAAGTTCCACGTAAGGAGTTGGAAAATGTTAAATAATCTGGAAGATAAAAAGGAAGAAACAAGATTTATTCTTTTCCACTAGAATAACAAAAATGGTTGTTTTATCCCTTTTCTCTCCAGAGTGATTTCAGTAAGAGGTTAGTACTCCGAGGAGTTCTCTGAATACAAGGTTAGATTTCTGAAATATGCCAATTCTCACTCTTTGTGAATCTGAACAACAACATAGCCCTTGGAAGAAAGCTGCACATATCTAAATGCTTAACACCTGAGAATTGCAGGCTGGAATGAAAAAAATAATAATAAAGAAAAAGATAGATTGCAGTATTAGTACTCTGAAAGCTTCTCTTTCATACATAACTATTATTAAACTGATCTGACAGTTATATGATATACATAAATATGATTAGGATCATTATTTCCCCCAAACAAACACGCAAAAACAATTCAGGCAACCTGGTTTCACCAGAGACCTCTCACAGACATCAAACTGAAAACAGCAACAGAGCAGAGACCTTGGTGATGACAGACAGACATTCAGACGGTTTCCAGGGAAAAAGGTACTAGGATGAAAATTCAGAATTAATTTATGCTAGCCAAAGGCTTTAGACAAATACTTTTAAGTCCGTGAAAGCTAACAATAGAATTCCAGAAAGTTCTAAAAATGGCCAAGCAACCTGTTTTCTGCAAAAGTCTTTAGCAGAAACAAACTGCAAGTGAATAAGAGGCTAAAAAGATAAAACATTGACAATTTACTTATCTAGAATACAGCTATGAGAATGCTGGGAAAAACTGAGCAAGCCGACATTAGGTGTAGCTGATGGTCATTCCCGACAGCTCAATAATAACAAAAATCCATGTTATTCTGTTGGATATGCCATACGGAACTGATGAAAGACCAGCGACCGGGAAAGAGGCAAAACAGGGCATCCTTCAAAATGAAAGCTGAACACAGACATGACAGAGGAACTGCAGAGAAGTACCTTAACGATCAAGAAAAAAAAAATCTCTAACCGAAAGCATGAGAATTATTTCCTTTCCAGTGCCTTGGTGAAACTATACCTTCCCTTTAAGAGCTTTTGAAATCCTACTATTTATTTCAGACATAAACTATGGTATTGCCTATTTTAAAGTGATGCTCCTGAAGGACTGTTGAGGGAGGGAGCTAAAATTTGCCCAGTATAAGTACTAAAAATTGCGGTGAGGTCAGAGACAGGTCAATAATCTGGTGGTGGGTGGTGTAACTGTCTCTGAACAGTGAGAAAGGTGAATGCAAATGAGAAAGTTGGTCGGCTGTCTGATAAAAAAGATATTTCAAGGACTTAAGAGAAGGACAATCAAATGAGTTTGAAAGCAGAAGACCGAACTGGCTGAGAACCCGTAAAGAAGAACCATGAGACAAAGAGAAGGAAAAGGATGAGCCAAGGGCTTGCCGAAAACAGGTTAGCTACTACAGCTTTAGGTTAAACACAGAAATGTGCTTGCCATCGAAGTTTTGCACTCCCTCATGAAGAATCCCCATGTGAGGAACAGAAACCATGGAGTTCTTGTACCTGGTCTGATGTCCAACATCACAAAGCTTTTTGACAAATGATGGCAGAGCCGACAGGCTGGTAACCAGAAGATGAAGCAGCCGTTCTACCACCTGGCTCCGGGCAGCTCTTCATCCACCTGGAGGGAACCACAAGTTGTTCTCCAGTAACTGTAGAAGGTGTTGAGGCACATGCAGGAAAATGTTTTCTTTAGTAATGACGATAAAACAGAAACCAATGACATTGGCAAGGGGTTCCCTGCAATCACAGCTCCTCCTGGGGACCCTGCTGAGTGTGCACTGGAGCAACGGGTTGTCCTTCTAGAAAACAACATCTGCTCCCGTTACTGCCTTACTTCATTATTATAATGCCCGGACATTACACTGCAAATTGTGGCTGCCATCTCACTGTACAAGGTGCTGTCTAAATAGAGAATAAAAGCCCTGTCACCCACGAAAGCTGCTGGAAAGAATTAACAATTCCTAGACTACAAGTTTGTTTTTCCCAGCCCTCCTCATGCACATCCCTGCAATGTGAAGAGGCAGCTTGTTCTTTGGCCAGCATCATCTAAAGCTACACGAACATTTTAGAGTATCTCACTTCTGATTACGGTAAGTGGGAATTTTTCACCCCTAGAATCTCACCCTGAAGCATAAAACCCCACTTAGTGATGACGAGCATCTTCTTAAGGACACTGTGAAAAATATGCTACCTAGTGTCAGAGGTTGCACAAAGACCATTAACCGCTGCAAACAGATCAAACACCAGCTAATATATTTCTACAGCTGCATGACCCATATTTGAGAGCAGGTTTAAAAAATAAAGGCAAGTAGATCAATCATTAGCCTTTAATAAATCTTTACAGATATTTCACCTTTTTTTTTTGTGGCAAACCCTTTAGACACTATTAATTCTCACCCCAATTTTAATGAATGGCTGTGCCAATGCTTAACCTTAAGAAGCCATGTAAAATGAATTATTACTGATGATTAATTATGCCATAATAGACCAATAAGAGCAACCTTTATTTCAGCCACTGATTAAATTAATTAAAATTGACTTCAGTACACAGTTTACTGTTTATACTGCTACTTGCACGTAACAAAATCATTTTTGCCATTTTTGCTAAAATGTAAATGTCGTACTTCACACTAGACCAGTGAAAGCATTTACCTCCTGCTTAAACCTAATGAACATTCATTGTATTAGACTATCCATTATTTCTATCCAACCACTCACAAATCAAGAGTTTTAAATTACAGGTCACTTGTATCCTTTCTAAAATTCCCATTTAAATGGGAGCATTTAAGAAAGGCAAAGAAATTATTTTAATTCAAATGAAACTGGTATTCCTTGATATTAATTCATCCAACAAGAAACGCCCAATTTGGATGCCCAAAAGGACTTAGAAGACAATGAGGGGAAAAAAATAGTAATCATTAATATCTATTAAAAAACAAAACTCAAGGAAGTCATATATTCAAATAATATGAATCACTGTGCTCACATTTAAGTTTATTGCACCTACAACTGTGAGATCTATTTGGATTTAATAACTTCAAATCTGGCACAATGAGGGGCACGTATTTCTTTCTTACAGATAACACTCCTTGGAGAGATTTTTCCTCATTCTGAAAGGAGCTTTCCAGGCTTGCTAAGGGAGAGAGACAGGACGATCCTGTGGCTGAAAGCACAAGTCACATAAATTCAACCTGGCATAAAATGACGTTTCCTAACTGCGAAGGATAAATCCCTGACATTATCTATCTTCCTAAAATACAATAATCCAAGATTCTGGGGTGAATCCTGGGGTCTGCAGGTGCAGGAGGCCATCAGAGTTGGACATGGTGGTGAATCCATGAACCTATGGCTCTGCCCATCATTCCTGTCCTGTACAAGCTTTACAGAGAAGATTGTTTTTGTAACATCCAACACTCGTAACGGTTTCCAGCTCTCATAAAAGCAATGACTAGTCAGCTCTCACACTTTGGAGCTTCAACTGCTCAGCAAGTAGGATCCCCCCAGCCCCTCTATAAAACTAGCCAGAGGTATTCTTTGTCTTTCTTTCATTTTTGCCTTCCACTGGAGCACGGGCTCCCCCATAGCACAGAGTGCTCCCCTTAGCATGATGGCCTGGTGCTCTGCGTCTGGCTACCATGGTCCAAAAAGCAGATGAGGGAATGAAAAGAGCAATTCACAAGGAGAAGTATAGGTACGGGATCGTGTCCTGCAGATGCAGCCATTTGGGTCTGAAGGGTAATAGAGTTCAATAAGCAGATACCTGCTGTTCAGTGTGAGCCAGCCTCAGTGCCACAATATGGTCCCAGGCATATTTAATTTATCAATGTACAAATTAAAATATAAACAATAATAAATATATATATATAAACAATAATAAAACCTTCTTTCTAGCCACTTAGGTTTTTCAGCATCCATATATACCTGTAATTTCATTTGCAAAACACACTTAAATATGAAATATCTGAAGTTCTATGAAATATTGAAAGTTCTTTTAACCTCCATGTCTAGAAGTGTCAACATCTTGGCTGGGGCCATGTTGTTTCCCCTGACTGCCTTCTGCCCAAACTGAGGATGCGATGTGTTATGTCATTTTGGATTCACCCCATCTAACTTCCAAGGTCTAATAATCAGGCATGCAGTAAAAGCTAGTCACCTAGACTCCTAGATATATATTATATCTCTTAAATGCTACTCAGTAAAGCCTTATCTGTAGTATTTTGGACTACAAAACCTCTCCAACTCCAATCTACCTGTTCTGATTTCTTCCATGACATTTGTTAACAAACACTGTGACAATTTAATTGGCAGTTTACCCTCCTGTGAGACAGTCTTGTTACTTTGTCGAAAAGTACCCATTCCTTTAGGGCTACATCATAAGCTTGCCAAAATCAAATCTTAAATAAAAAAATAAAAAGCTAATTCATTTAGAAGAGCAACTTACTGATTTTCATTCTTTCATTAGTCTTAAAAATACCTCCTATTAATGTCTCTCTCCTCTATACGTGTGTGCATGTGTACATTAGTACATATATCATTACTGAGCTGGGAAATAAATAAGGACCACATGAACCCTCCCCAAAAACGGAGTATAACTGTGCAAATGATGGACTCTGTGCATTATAGGTACATGAGCTAGCACACACGCTTTAAGTACCTATTACGATTATAAGATCAGAGATGTATGTTGTTGGAGGATGTATGGATATGTATGCTCATATAAAATTAACCTCTGTTAAATTTTATCTTTTCCTAAGCCTGACGGAAGTCTAGACTCCAACTGCACTATGCCCTGGACCAGCTGTTATCACTCACATGAGAGACTCTCCTTTATAAATACAATGATCTTGTATATCAAATGCTGACTTAAGGAAGGGATAAAAAAAAAAAAAAAAAAAAAAAGACTTTCATTTAGCAAGCTTATATTAAAAATTAAAGGATGTTAATAAATACTGCGTCTATAAGCTGGTCTAAATCTATCTAAAATGCCCCACAGTGAAGTCTTACATCAGTTATTATTGAAACATTAAATGCTTTTCTTACAGGCTTACAGCAATCAATTTAACTTTCAGTCATCTTGTACCCATATGTGCTGCTCCTGTTGATGAAATGGCTATTAATAAAGGAATAGATGGCTATGAATTAAAGCAAGCTCTACTTAATCACATTAATCCAAAGTATGTTAAAGGCTTCAATTTTCTAAATAATTTTGGGCTTAATGCCTCTGAGATGGGCAGACTGTTCTATTGATGCAGCATCTGGTCCAATTTAAGCTGCATTGTGAAGGAGGAATTGTTAGGCCCTTGCAAAAATAAGGAAGACTGACAGTTTTAGGGATGCAACCAAAACTGCTACAGCTGAGACAAAAGATACTGCAAGATATTGAAAAAGACCTACAACAATTAAAAGGCGGCCCACTGCTCTGCAAATGCAACTCTACTGTTCAGTGAATTGTATATGATTAACTTACTCTTACTGATGGGATGAGTACTCCATACACTTAACCATCACTGTATTTTCCAGTCATTGAACATCCAACAGCTGCTGCTGTGAAATATGTTCACTTACCCATTACATTGGGTTACCAATTAGAGAGGAATTATTTAAAAGGGAATGGCACAACCACTAACACTACCCTTGCATAAGCAGTAATTTCTGGCTTCATTTTTTTTTCCCTGAGGTTCTTTTTTTTTTATTATTTTGGTTATGTCAAAGTAGTAGTTTTACAATGAAATAAGATTTACCTTGTCTTGGAGCACTGCAATACTGCTGCATTCAATTAAAGAGACAGAGAAATAGTGTTTTTAATACTTCTAGGGGAATAAAAACCTTCGTAGGAGAATTAGGTGTTTTAGAACATTTCTGCAGCAGAAGGATCTTTTTAATATGGAATCTTCATAAAAGGTCTTTAATGAAGGAGACAGTGAATATGATACAGACCTTCCAGCCGGGAAAAAAAGTGTTACTTTTCCTTTGTAATTACATTTTTCCTATATTTCATATGAGAAAATACTGCAACTTTGGGGGAGCAGATCCAGATCTTTTCCTCAGTAGCTCAGTTACAAATGAAAACAGTAATTCCTATGAAGCTAGTGCACCTGCAGAATACATTCAAGTACAGAACTAAGCCATCAAGTTGCATTCTGCAGATGTGTAAAATTCTTTGTCTGAAAATGTATTTCAGGTTAAATTTCCTCTTTTCATGAAATAACCAGAGAAGACTTGGGAGAGAGGGGGAAGGGGGTACATAGGTATCATCACCTATTGTTAAATTTGCACAATTAAAAAGTGCCCAAGGAAGATTTTACACAATACACTCAAGTATTTACTTCTGCATCCTACAAGACTAGAAAGAAATCAGAATTTAAAAACAGAGATTGAAAATGAATGTTCTGATACATAGTTCCTTTTTTCAGCTGAATAAAACTATGTAGATATATAAATGTGTACATGCATCAGTTTAAATCCTCTATTACTAAAGGCAGTTAAAGAAAAAAATATGTATTTCTTCTTGTTACCTACTCTTTCCTCCAACACTCAGTACCAGAAAAATCCACATAGCTGTAGATTTCAAACCACTTTATATGATAAGATAAAATATTCATTTTTTTAAAAATGAGGACAATAGGCAGGAAGAGTTGAAGGTCACCCAAGTCAACCTTGGAGCCAGGGATAGAACGAAATCAGCTGAGTCTCAAGGTAACAGCCCAGCTGAGGCGCTGCTCCTGCCTTCTGCAATATGTTCTGCTCCAGAGAGCTGCCAGGAAAAGACCAGCATTCAAACCACTGCTGAGGAATATGAAAGGCAAGAGCAACAAAAGAGAAGAAAGCTCACACCGACCAAGACTGTGGTGCTGCACGAGTGAAACTTCCATTCCTGGTTTGGGGTATGAGGGTAATTAAATGGGAAGATCTTCCCCTGCAGCATTCAGGAAGAAGTTTCATTTGTGGGAGAGGTTCCAAAAGAGGAGAGGAAGGTTGTGTTGTGGGTGTAAGTGACAACTGCAGTGGCAGTTCGGGGATTCTTGGAAGCAGTGAGAAAAGACGGAGTTATCTTCTCATAACTTTCTTTAAAAAGTTATCTGAAAAAGTTGTATGTGATCTTTACCTGATACAATGGGAGCAATAGCTCTGCTAGGCAAGATGTTCCTTCAAACTCTGTCATCCTTCTAATTAAGAGCTATTAAATATGCCTAAGTACAAATAAATAACCACTTACAGCGCCAGTGATATAAAAAGAATTCATATCCAGGTATAACACTATGGCAACTGCTTTTGTAAGATACTCTTTGACACTCTGGCAGAGCATCTCCTATTTACCAATTCTAATGCAGAAAGATGAGAATAAAAGAGGCAAAAAGCAACTGAGTGGTATCACTGCTCACAGTTCAATTGTTTTGATGAATTCTGCCCTCACACGTTATACAAACATATCGTGTGTAGACAAATTCTATTTCATGGTAACAATGAGTCTGCATGGAGAAAAGTCTATTATCATATTGAAAATAAAGGAATTAGAGAAGAATCCAAGGCAGTAAATAGATGAATATGCAGTAAGACACTTGGCTCTGTAGTAAATAGGTCTGCAAAATTTGCCTTCCATATCTGTTGTGACACTATTTCTGCACGTTTAATATAAGATCAAAATGGCCTATTACAAGAGCAGTAGCAACAAATGAAGTTTTGCTGCAATTTTTTCCCCTTTTTAATTATTATTTTATTTTCCATCGCTTCCTCTAATAATCATCCTTCCATCAGGCTTTAGAAATAATTCTCCTTTTTTCTGTGAAGTTCCTCAAAGCCACACTGCTGTAAAAAAGATACTGCTAATCATTACAAACTATGGTAGGGTTTGGTGTGCGTGAATCTCTGGGAAAGACCACGAAGCGTATTTTGCTCCTCCTAGATAATTCGATCTGAAGCAGTAGGAGCTGGTGCAAACACATTGCACACCTTTGGTGTGATAGCCCTCAGATCAACTGCCTGCTTAGGAAGTTTGAAACCTGGATCCCAAACATCCCACAAAATAAAGGATCTACATCTCTAAAGCACATCCTACATACCAGCCTAGAGGATGTGCTCAAGAAACATTTTCATTACTTGTCTTTTTGAAGCAAGGCCAGTGTGTACCACAAATGCAAGATTCATAGAGCTAGATGGGAAGCTTGTTTTTTGTTCTGATGATTAAGACAATCTAACACCTAACCCTTTTATTTTACAACAGCTTCATGCCAGATATACTGTGGAGAGCCAAACCTGGAACCTCAGTTCTGCCTTTTCCTAGGTGAGAACCTCGTCTCATGTCATCATGCCTGACAAATCTGGTGGCCTTTTACAACAGGGTTACAGTATTGGTGGATAGGGGAAGAGCAACTGACATCATCTACCTGGACAAGTGGAAAGCATTTGACGCTGTCCCACATGACATCCTTGTCTCTAAATTGGAGAGACATGGATTTGATAGATGGCCCACTCAGTGGGTAAAGAATTGTCTGGATGGTTGCACTCAAAGAGTTGCAGTCAACGGCTCAATGTCCAAGTGGAGATCAGTGATGAGTGGTTTTCCTCAAGAGTCAGTACTGGGACCAGCACAGTTTAACATCCTTGTCAATGACATAGACAGCAGGATCAAGAGCACTCTCAGCAAGTTTGCTCATGACACCAAGCTGCGTGGTGCAGTTGACGTCCTGGAGGGAAAGGATGAGATACAGAGGGACCTGGACAGGCCTGCAAGGTGGGCCTGTGTAACCTCATGAGGTTCAACAAGGCCAAGTACAAGGTCCTGCATCTGGGCTGGGGCAATCCCAAGCACAGACACAGGCTGGGCAGAGAATGGATTGAGAACAGCCCTGAGGAGAAGGACCTGGGGTTGCTGGTGGATGAGGGAGGGGATTCTCCCCCTCTGCTCCGCTCTCGTGAGACCCCCCCTGCAGCCCTGCGCTCAGCTCCGGGCCCAGCACCAGGAGGACGTGGAGCCGCTGGAGCGGGCCCAGAGGAGGCCCCGAGGATGAGCAGAGGCTGGAGCCCCTCTGCTCTGGAGCCAGGCTGAGGGAGCTGGGGGTGTTGGGCCTGGGGAGGAGAAGGCTCCAGGGAGACCTTATAGCGAGCTTCCAATACCTAAAGGGGACCTACAAAAAAGCTGGGGAGGTACTTTTGTCAGGGGGTGTAGTGATAGGTGAACAGGTAATGGCCTTAAACTAAAGGAGAGGAGATTTAGATTGGATATAAAGAAGAAATTCTTTACTATGAGGGTGGTGAGGCACTGGCAAAGGTTGCCCAGAGAAGCTGTGGAAGCCCCATCCCTGGAAGAGTTCAAGGCTGGGCTGAATGGGGCTTTGAGCAACCTGGTCTGGTAGGAGGTTTTCCTTCCCATGGAAGGAGGTTGGAATTAGATGATCTTTAAGGTCCCTTCCAACCTAAATCATTCTGTGATTATATGATTTGCTTCTGTACCCATCACATTTCTATTTTGGATTTCATGTTGCTGCACGTTCAGAAGCAGAAGAAAGTAGAGGTCCTCTCCCCATCCAAAATCTGACCTACTTAATTCATGAAAATTAGATCTTACTGTCTGTGTGCTTTCAAGCTAGGTGCCTAAATTCAGCCCACAGATTAAGTACACCAGATCCCAATCTGTATTTTTTTCATCTAATTTTAGCTTCACTTAAAGACTTCTGAATGGATCACAAAGGCAGGCTGGGAGACTGCACTGTGAGTGGAGAACTCATTACACATTACTTCTGTCTTTGAACACCTTTGAAGACCTGCAGAAGGGCTAAACTGTCCCTGAACAAAGAGGGATGAGGAAAGAAATAAAATGAAGCCATTTGTTAAATCAAAATAAATGAAGCAGTGAAAAATAATGGTCCCATCTGCACCTACCACTGGTTCAGGGTCAGTTCTGTTGAAGAAAAGTGCACTGCCAAAAATTGAAAAGAAGAATGCAATAGAACCCTGTCCATTTTCCTCACCATACATAGTTCATAATAATAATAATAATTAATAATAGTAATAATAGTATTTAACTGACTTGCAACGCTGTGTGTCTTCAAAACATTGCACAAATAGGACTTAATCAAGAGTGTAAATTATTTTTCCAAGATTTTCTGCTACTTGGTATCCACTTTTCTCCTTTATCGTTACGTTAACAGACTGAGACATATTTTTTTCCTGATGTAACACCATTGACAACAGCAGAATTATGTCTAGGATCAATCTGGCCCAATTTATTACTTTTTTAATAGACGATAAGAGTATTATAATGGTGTTCCACTTAAGTTGGAACAAAGAATTTTCACAGCATTCAGCACACATAATGACATGATTAAACCCTGCATCCTTTCCAGGAAATCTAAACCACTATAAAGAAAGAAAAAAAAAAAAAAAAAAAAGGAAAGACGTAAACAACGTGTAATCATGATTGTTGATGATATTGCAAACTTTTGGTTTAGTACGTAGTACCTGTCACCTTCCCAGGATGAATAAAGAAATGTTATAGCCAGAACAAATTATGACCTCCTGAATAACACACACCTGAGAATTTAAACCACAACCTCTATCGGAGGAGAAAAGTTTTCTTTCACAGTTGCAAACCTAATAACTGATGGCTAAGATTAACATATTTTCGAAAGGTAAACAAATCGTAATTTAAAGCTTCACACTGATGGCAACATTTTAGCTTTTTTGCAATCCCTTCCAACCTTTATAAGTAAGGAGGTACATCTTAGCCAAGAACGCCAGCTATGATGCAAGCTTTAGCCTCAATGCACATTTCTACTGCTTCGCTGGCTCCTAAGCTGAACAGAACAGCTACTCTCCTTGCAGAGAAGCAAGGTAAAGCAATTGCCACAGCTCCCTGCAGCAGTCACGCATGAGTATCTGTAAGCAGCTGAAAGGATCTCCATTTGCTCTGCCTCTAGAAAGACTGAACCTGAAGGCAGGCACAACAGGGGAGGCAGAGTTGTTATAATGGGGTCACGAAGAGCTCAGCAGTGCCCAGAGGCAATGCAGCCTTTCTGCTTCTCTCCCCAGAGAGCACCGTAAGTTGCCTAACATGCACACCTACTCCCTGCTCCCAGCAGCCTCTCACCTGTGCTGAAAAACTTCTACCATCTCCATCCAGTTGCCCATGTGAAGTTTCTGAACTGAACAAAGGAATAATTACCATACCTCTAACAAAAGTATGTTGAGTTTCACCCATTAAGCCTCTACTTGGTCCTTTGACTTCTTCATGCTGAAATCTTACTACCTAATGACAGGCAAAGCCACCCCTCCACTGGGACATCACGTTCTGCACCCAGCCAGCTGAACGCAGGCTATCGGTGACAGAAGCCCTCTTCTCCCTGCCTCTCCCAGAGGTGCCACAACTGGTGTGATCAAGTGCACAAGAGGCTCAAGTAGCATTAGAGACGGGCGTGCAGCCTGTACAGAATGGTTTGGGTTGGTAGGGACCTTATAGACCATCTCATTCCAAACCCTTGCCATGGGCAGGGACACCTCCCACCAGACCAGGTTGCTCCAAGCCCCATCCAACTTGGTCTTCAGCACTTCCAGGGATGGGGCATCCACAGCTTCTCTGGGCACTGGCTTATCATAGACGGCAATGACAGCTTATCAGAGTGATTACAGTTCTCTTATTGTTTCCTTTAATTTCTCCAACTGTCTGTAGCAATCTGTTGTCTTTTCTCTTAGTTTATATGAAAGCTTTAGGGATAAAGGACTTTATTTCTTCTCTGTGCTTTACCCAACAAGGTTATAGTCTGTGCCAAGTTTAATATTCGAAACATTAATGACATTTTTTTTAATATTTTTGCTCTACTGCTGTACTATAATAGCAGAAAGTAAACTGTACAGACTTTATGGAAATGTGACATTCGAACAGAATCACTCAAAGGCATTTCAGCTACAATTAACATTTTTCACTCCTTGCAAAGAAAATAAAAATAGTTTCTAATTGAATTGCTTCCCTGAATAAACTTTGTGTAAAGCCAAGTGGGGAACTCGTAGACAAAAAATAAGGTTAGTCACGTCTTTTTTTTTTTTTCCTAGACAGATTTGATCTGTGCATTAGCACTGTGGGCACATGTGTATGCAAGCACTGTCGCAGTATATTTTTGCACTCAGTAATAGGTACAAAAGTGTCTCCAGGCATGCAACCACATGCAGAGTCGAAGGGGTAAAGCTGATAATTCCTTCTTGCTTCTTCACAGCCAGAAAACTCCTAGGATCCCTGGAGTGAAAGGGACTGGATGTAAAGGGTTGTCAGTATAAACAACACACCTCAAAAAAGATCAGAAGAAGAAAAATATGGTGGGGCAGTCCAAATTGTCCACTAATTTTCTCAGTGTAAAATAATTGCTAGTAAATAGAAAAAGCCTAGGATTACTCTCTGGCCATAAGGTCAACTGCACAACAGAACACACCTCATAACTAAGCATTTTAACATTTTATGCTCCAAAACAGGGTTTGTGCATCTGCATTGCTTTTGGGTTTGAACATCTCTACCATATTAACCATCAGCTGTGCCTGGGAATTGTCCGGGAGAGGCTGCGACCACGTCAGAGACAGCCAAAGCAATCTGGTGGTATGGCTGATCCCGTACCGATGCCCAAACCTGTGCCCTGTTCAGTTTGCTGACATAAATATAGCCTGTGCGTAGCCATGACAACTCTTGCAGGGATGTCACTGGTGTTGATAACAAAGAATCCGTCTTTAGAAGCTAAAGAGGAGACATCCTTTGAGGAGACTTCACCCTGCTGATGTTTTTAAGAGCGTCTGCAGCTCCAAGTGGACTGTCTATCTGAGGCAGGCAGCTGCTTCTCCTTTTGAAGTACAGGTTTAAGGCCAGATACCTTAGATGGGCCACTTTGTCCATATCAACAGGCTGAAGAGATTTCCTTGATGTGGAAATGTCGTACAGATGTCGTACAGAAGTCTTTCAAAGCAGGAACTGCTCAGAGAAAAAATCAAAAAAATCTAGTATTTTCAGATCCCCTACAAAGGATCTGTTCTTTATTTTTTTCCCCATTACCTTGCTTTTCCCCATTTCCTAACTAACTTGTTTTGTGCTCTACTGATAGTACAGAAATGCAGCATGTCACTCTGGAATACTCATTAACAAGGCAGAAGGTTTGTAAAGCTAACAAATCTCTTCTTACTTGCATATACTCCTCAGAAGAAATACTTAATTCCCAGACACATTGATGACTAGCTGCTAAGAAATAACCTTTAGCAAAATCTTGGCTACCTACAGCAATTTCACTTTGTAACTTCCCGAACAGTTTGAGCACTAGAGTCAATAAAACCACGATTTTCCCCTCTATTTGTGAATGCCAAAAATAAAATCATATTGAATAGATAGGTAAATTACTACAGAAAAGGTCATCAGCAATTATTGATACGAAATCACTAATACCTGGAAGCTGGGAGGTACATGAAGACAAACTCATGCTTACTTCTGCTGAAGCAGATTGCTCGATTAAATGGATCCTTGGTGTGAAACAACACAGGAGTCTCATTTCAACTTGTCAAATACTTTCCAGTTTTCTCCCTTTTTTCGAGTTTTTATATCTCAGAAATTTCCACAGGATAGTTTAAATTAAAGGAGATTTCGTTCCGGATTGGGGTCCCAAATAAGAGTTGGAGTGACCTAGTTAGTCAGGCAATGGCTAACGTATTTCATTAAACAAATCCTGGATCCCTGAGTCAAGAACGGGTGCTCCAGCCTCTCCCTGCCCAAGCTGTAGGAGCAGGTCCCACGCAGCAAGATACAATTTTTGTACATTGATCTTGAAGTCAATGAATAGAAAGCAGAAAGAGCCTGTGTATCAATTTTGCTCAGCTACATTTGTCAGAAGCATCTTGTGTGGTTTGTGGACTATCCCTTGAGCTCTGGTGGTAAAAAAATCTCTGCTGCAGTGTTAAATAGATCCAGCTGAGTCCTTCTGCTGATCTGTGATGAGGGCTGTTGCACCCTATTACCGTGGGGAAGTTTCCTACTAATGGAAACGGCAGATTTTTCATCACTTTGGGTCTTCAAATAAAAATTGGATAATAATCTTTTCAGAAGCTTGGGCTTTGTCGCTTACTACTGTAATTACCGTAGTACTTCGGGCATCCAACCAGACAGCATACAAATGTAAAGATGCTACCTAGCAGTAAGTTCCAATGCTCCGTGTAGAAATTTGTAGGCGGCATCCTGCACCTCCTTTAACACCAGAAGTGTGACTCCATCATAATTTACAGCTTATCCCAGCTTTACCATCTCTGCATTTTTAGTGCATCAAACTATTTCAGACATTTTTGTCTCTCCTAAAAAGAATACACCTGCAGTGGACATACTCAAGTCCTAACCCACAGCAAATCGTCACAATTAAATTGAAAGATGGCTTCCCTGAAGGAGCCTTCGTTTCTTGCTTTTACCAAGATAAGCTAGGATTCCGTAAACAGACTGCTTGATCTCTCTCAGAAAATGTTTCTTGCTGTGCGCAGTTGTAATCTTTTCCTATTTTATGAGCTTTTTTCTCCTAAAATGCAGCCAGAGGCTGACCCAAAAAATTAGACATTTTTTGATCATTCCATTTAATGGATGCCACTGTAGAACTGTGAAAAGTATGGCCTTGTCCTTTTCAAAATTAAATCTTTTGATTATTTTTTTCTCTGTTCAAGCCAAGTTGCCATTGTAAAATATAGTTCCATTTCTTTAATCCATCCTGAAAACTTAGGAACAATATTAAAAAATTGTATATTTTTTCTTAATTTTTGTGAGCAATGCTGTGAACTCCCTTGCATTCTGGCTTTTCCAAAATCCTTAGGATCATAGAATCATCTAGGTTGGAAAAGACATTCAAAATCATCAAGTCCAACCTCCTCAGAGAGAGAGCATCCTTTACATGATGTTACTTCACTTCAAATGCAGAAAATGAGGCTACGGTGCAATACAGCTAGCTATGAGCCCCAAGGGCTCTGCCTCTCCATTTACTGGACCAAATTCTTGTCTCATCCTGAGAAACCATTGTAAGAGAGAGCTTGAGTCCACAAATGCTGGACAGAGCAGAACTCAGCGATCATAAATTTGTTTATTATAAACTGAGATATAATACTCTTCTTGGGCACAGCTGAGCAAAAAGAACAAAGCTAAACTCTTGCAATTAGATTTTCTTCATTCATCTGAGACGTAAAAACTGTGCAGGTCCCTTGTAAAATTATTCCAAATCTGAATCATCAGAGTGAGACAATATTCAATTTACAAACCTTTACATGTCAGCATAGGAACACATTCTATTAAGGGAGTAAGACAAGGGGGGTTGTGTTTATGCACAGTAATTTCAGTACTCTCTCAATTTCAGGAAAAATATAGTCTCAGGAACACCCATGTTACCTCCACAGCATTTCAGCCACGTGCCACTAAAAGAATGAAGGCTTCAGCTTGGGGAAAGAGCAGTAAGAGCAGTAAAATAAAATAAATGTACCACAATAGACAAGAAATACAGGGAGAATGCAACCCCCTTCTACCATATGCTTTACTCTCCCAACAGCTGTAGCTTCTCCCTGGTTTCTTTAATCTCCAGTCTCTGTTCCCATGACATTCTCTTGCCTGTTTTTAATCTTCCTTTTCACTTGTAGTCTCATTTTATGCATGATACTTAAATATTACATACCAAGAATGGTTATCATGTGTAGGAACACCCACACGTAACCTCAATAGAGTTACCACCTGTAGTAATCGGTACTTCTGGGAGTACAGTGTAATAGTTAGTCTTTGTTTTTTCTTTTCAAATGTCTCCACAGCAAAAAGAGAACACAAAGAAAAAAACATTAACCATAATAGAAAAGGTGAGCATTTTTGTAATATCATTTTTTCACAAAAATTGTTACCATAACCGTCATCATTTTCCCGTGCCTAAAATGAGGAGCAGCTTCCTGGTGCATCCTGCTTTCAGGCACAGTGACATGGTGAACATCACGATCTAAACCTGCACGGAGTCTTTTCTGGAAATGAAGGTCTTTGGGGAGCTTAGTGCAGGCTGCAGGTTTTGTCTTTGACTTGTTTTGTAATGTGTCTTTCAACCTTTGGGGCTGTCGCATTTTCATCTTATATATATGTTTAATAAAACCAGGAGACAAGAAAGATGGAAACAACACATCTCAGTGGAATACAATTCAAATAAAGTTGTTAATAATAAATAATATATTTAGTATTTATACTGCTTCTACTACCTAAGCCTGTGATTATAGGCAATGCTGAAGTAAATAGATAAAATAACAGAGAATAACAGTGAGGCTATTAGGATTTTAAATTTGCCACAAGGCACAAGCAGGTATCTAAATAATAAATATCAGTTTAATTTCTTCAAGCCTGAATTGGCCAATATATTAACCATGAGAAGTCAAATTCTGAAATGGAAATGTTAACTTAACCTTGAGTAAAGATGCAGCAGAACTCCCTAAACAGTGGCCACCATCCCTTGTGGACAGGGAGCTTTTTGTTTTTCAGATAATGACTGGTAAAAATATTTATTTTCCATTTTATTTTTAAACGATGAATTCACAGAACATATTTCTGTATCCTGGTATACTAAGGCATAATGAGTCAACAAGAAACTCTTTTATTGAAAAAGAACATGTCAGTCCTGTCAACATCATCAATTTTATAGGTAGAGATGCAATACAGCAGGTAACTGAAATTCAATGCATTTGTTATATTTCTTGTTGCCAAGGTTTTAACATTGCAGCAGCATCTGCTATCACCTTTCCAAATGATTTTTTTGAAGTGAATTGGTACATTCATTTTATTTCATGACTTAGCAATTGCATTGAGGACAAATTATAGATTACGGGGTTATATCAAGGTTTTTTCTGCACATGTAGGAGGATTCCAGGACTATAATCTCACAATTATAGAGACACAACTTACTCTAACTGTGACCTAGTTATTAAAAATTATGTATTTTCTGCTACATCCTGTTCTTTGATTGCTACAAAAAAAATTACATGAAACGTTTATATCCACATTATATGTCATTAACTTTGATCAATTCAGTATTTTGTACTTTGCCTGACCTTTCCTTCCTTACAGGTGAACTAGGCAAAAAAAGGGGAGAGGTGGAGCAATAGGCCAATCATATTGAGGCACGTTGTACAGATCAAGGCCATGGTGAACACCAATATTCTTCACAGAATTTATAAGTCATTAAAATTCCTATATCCTGTTCTTATAAGAAAAAAAAAAGGAACAGACAAAGGCACAACAGGAATCTATTCTCTTGACAGAGATTTAATAATAAAAGAAAATGTTCTGAGCCAGTCTCATTACTGCTTGGAAACTTTAATCTTGTGGACTTAGTTTCTGTTCATGAAAACCTTCAGATCCCTTTATAAGCTACAGAAAGTGAAGGGAATATTTGTAGTTTAATTATACATTTAAACACTTTAGAGAGTCAGGCCCATTTTGCAATGGTGTTGTGAAGTCTAAATGAAGGGCTTTTCAAGTAATATAAGGCACTGTCTCAATATACTGATTGTTTGTTGTAGCGCATTCATCTGTATTATGTAGAGAATGGGAAATCCGAGACAGAAAGAATTATTTCCCCGTATTACATTTCCTCTAGATTGCTATAATAACTTGTGAAAATGCTAGATAGATTTTCTGCTGTTGGTTTCTCTCTTTAATGATCCCGCTGTTAACACACAAGTATGTCAAATAAGCCCTACGTCACAGAGTCAAGCCCTCTGCATGCATTTTCTTAAAGCAAAGACAAACTAACCATCAACCTGTGGTGGACTTTGATGGTGGCCTTGCCCTCTCTTTCATGTATAACTAAGATGAAGTAGAGATGGAATTACTTTGTAAATCACCAACTGACCAAAGGGATAGGAGGTAACAGAGCAAGAAATTAGCTTTGCCTTTCTCCACTCTCTTCCATCAGCTATTTAGAAGTCTTCCAGGTGACCTTTGGAAGTCTAGACATCTTAAAGAGAACTGGAACTCCTACATATAAAAATCAGTCAAAAGACAAGTTGGTACACAAGAGGCAACAGTATTCCCGAGAAAAAAAAAAAAAAAGAAAAAAAAAGGCTTTGCTGCATACAAAATGTAAAACAACTTCACAATCAAGTTATTTTATGTAACTCAACAGAGGAACTAATTCCATGTGGCACAATTTTATATTACATTGTTAATTATTAAGAATTGTGTACAAGAGAATATGCTTCAGAAAAATATTGAGAATTGACAAGATTATAAATGGGTTTGACTAAATAAATATAGTTATGTTCACTAAGCCTTATAACAAATACAAGATAATAAACAGGCATGTTCAGTCTATTTATCTTACATCATAATCACAGAAGATAAACAAAGGCAATAAATAAATAAATAAAATGACCTGCTTACATGTTAACAGCTTGGACGATAAGCCGATATACTACCTGGTTTTGAGAAAACCATCTTTAACTTCAGATTTTATATGGTAATTGTACACAACCAGTTTATGAATAACAACAGAAGAGTTTTTCCCTTCTGGTTCCAGTTCCACTTGAGCTATGCAGATTTCAAAAAGCTTATGAATACGCAGACAAACACAGAATTGTTCTGAACATCTGTAAGCAAAATATGAAAAGATATTTTATTGTGAATGAACATCCTGGGCTGTCTAATGCTGGCCAAAACTGGTGTATTTATGTACTAGGTTAATGCACCAAAAATAGCTCAAACCCTTTACCCAGTCCAGAATGCCTTTTCAGATTTTCATCTGTATAGTTGTCACCATACAATGTAAAAATACTTTTCCGGCACTGTATTCACAAGCTGCAAAATAACTCAATTATCTCTTGAACATCAATTTAACAAGGAAATACCACACCATCTGATAGGAGAATCTTCAAATGACCTGTCCTACATCTGAACAGAATAACACTAATTTAACACGAGCTGAATCATCACATTTCTACCTCCCCAGCAGAGAGATGAATATTAGTGTTCTTCAAGATTTATGAAGCTGGAGGTTTGATCTTACAGCCTTGAGTTTTCATAAGACACCAACAGTGTTGAAGCAGCACAGCCATCAGCTGTCTACTGTAAAGGAAATGGTGCCCCCCCCCCCCCATAGCTTAATACCAGGTCTGCAGATCATTTTTGCTTCCCAGCAAAGTCCATCAGATGAAAATCATGACAGAAGATTGGAAAACCACCAGTATGGAAAACAGACCTGCATTCACTTGAAGCAACACAGCACTTTCTTTCTAGAATATATACTGAAACCATGAAGACAACAACCATGAAGAAATCCTAAGCTTTTTCTTGTTTCCCATGGAAGAGACTTACTAATGCTAAAGATCTAGTATGAAGAGTGAAGCAGCATATCAAATTGCAATCAATATGCTCAAAGCCTCCATCTCAGTAATTCCTAAACATACAAGTATGTAAATACAAATGTTAGCGCCATGTTACTGTGGACCTTAAGATCAATTATATTTAACGTAGTGCTCTCCACAGAGGGCTCCAAATAAGATGTTATTTAAGATCATTATGGAACATCCTAAGTACACAAGAAAACAAAAACCTTTCCAGTGTACATGGAAAATTTTCTTGTCCCTCTTGGCTGCTGGTAAATCAGCAAGCAGGAACTTTTATTCTTGCAGTGTAAGAGAGATCAGCTTTCCAAGTACATATATAACATGCACAGACCAGCTACATGGTCAAGGACTAGAACTGTGCATGCACCCAAGAACAAGAGATGGGAAAATCCTGTGCCTCAGCATGCACACACTCCCTGGCCTCCACATCATGTAGGCAACATATGTGCACATACATTGACAGTGCATGGCCCGTGTCCTTAGCTCCAGGTAGAAGTATGAATAGTGAATATACACACGGGTACCACAGATATGAATTAGTTGATGGCATCCAATCACTTCTGAGATGTCCAAGGGCAACTGGGACAACCACAGAAAGCTATCTGATGCGACTATATTGTGGCAGGTGGGATATGCCCAGACATCTCAAACACTAAATCCTACATTTAGGCAACAGAGTCAAAAAAGCACCATTGGCTGACATGTTTTGAGTGACCTTAGCTTGGGGAAGAGAGTAAACCTGCACCATTTTGCCTGGGGTCTAGCTGATGATGCTTTTGGAAGAAGTGCTACTTGTTTAATCCAAAGAATTGTTGCTTTTTTTCTTCAGAGCAGAATGCCAGGAAGGTGTTGGAATAAAATACCTTTCCGGCACAGATTCTCAAGCCTGCATGGGTTGAAAGCAAAGCTCAAATACTTGCCAAGTGGATATTTTTTAGTTGGCATTAATGTTCTTTCTAGAGCTGGATTTAGAGGACATGACTGTTAAGTGTTTACCATGGAAATGACCTTGTCAGAACAGATGAAGAAGAAAGTGGCAATCACACCATGAAAAACTGAAGTCTACTATTTCATAAGTACTGTTCTTCCCAATGAAAACTATGGCAACTAGAAGCAGCCAGATGGCAATGTCTTAGGGGGGCTTGTGAGAACTCTCTCTAAAGAGAATTCCAAAAAGTATGTTCAAAGATGAAAAAAATCTGCCAGGAAAAAAAAAAAAAGGAAGAAAATCAGAATAAAACATGGCTAAAGGAAGCTAAGTAGGAAGAAAAAATCAGCATGCAAAAATCAGTAAATTCTCCAATTCAGCTCAGATGCTCAGCTGAGAACACAAATGTGTAGCACATACATATCCCATTTATGTTCACAGAGACAAGGCTGTGAAATATGTGCTTATCCTTCCACACATCTCTGAGCAAAAAATCCTCCAGTGTCCAGTATCTTGAGGCATATAAACATCCATAATGCGAATGTGTAAAAAAACAAGCACTAGAAAAATAACTTCTGCTGTGGTTTTACACTACAAATCTAACTAAAAAACTGTCAGAAAAGACTTCACAGATTTTTTTTTTCCATTTCTTGATTCCACGATTCTGATTATTAAATTATGATTGTTATTTTTGTTCACTATTGATGAACTACCACATATAGAGTAGCTTCAAAAAACTTCAAAGCATCTGAATCAAATGCAAAACATGCAATAATGTGGAGCCATTCTGAAATATAAAAACCAGCATACACCGTGCAGGAATAAAAGATATCTCTACTTCCCTTACTACACCACCTTGTCCTGTGTTCAAATTTCCCTCTGGCCAACAGCCAGCCCTCACTATCTTTGGAGAAACACTCAACAGTCCATCATAACTACACTCAGTGTACTGGAACCATGAGTGCATTGGGAAAGAAAAATTGTACTGCACATCACTATCGATATAAACAATCTAATTATTTAATGTCCAGGTCATTAAACAGAGTGGACAAAAAATACCAGACAGGCCTGCAAATATACATGCTATCATGCATTTTTTTATAAAAAATTACAGATAGTGCAGGCAAATTATGAAAGTACATATACAAGACTGTGGAAAAATTAGGAACCAATGGATCATACAGATTAATAAGACAGGTATCACTGATCCATCCATAGGTGATACTTACCATTTCTATGTTTTGCAGGAGTTCTGGGTCACTCTGCATCTGTTAAATGCTAAAGGCAGGGTGTCCTTCTTTTTGTTCTAGCTATTTTTAATTTTCTACAGACTAAACATTTGCATTCAGGAACATGCATACTGCTATGAGTTACCAGCAGAAATTCTCCCTAATCTATGTTTTCTTTAGCTCTTACATAGCAATTTCTTATGTGCTCAGAATTGTCTTTAAAATAACACTTTAAGACATCTCTTTCCACATTTTTTACTATTTCCATAAAGTTTCTGCTTTTCTGGGTGCCTTTCAGCACTCCTCCATAGCTTCTAAAGTATCCATTATTTGTTTGTGTCACTAAACTTATTATACTCTATCAAGCCTACATGATAGATTGTTATTGAGAACAGTATATCAACTTCAGCATTTGGCATAAAAAGTGTTAACACGAAAATAAACTAAAATCAAACCTTCAAGTTGTTCTCCACCAGTGAGTATAGGAAAGCAAGAATATGCTTTAACAACAACATTAGTCAATTGGCTGCCAGTGGTTCTGTTCTGGATCACAGAAAGAAACTGTATTGGGTTATCAGTACTGTAGAAGGATTAGTATTGGAGTGCAATGAAAAATAAATGCAATGATTTGCTTTGGAAATTATAGGATGCTGTTCATTGAACTGTATAAAACTTTAACAAAATAATAATAAAAACACAAATGAGAAATGTAGACTTTTTCATATATTCTCCCGTTATACAGAAAGAAAAGGAAAGAACGTGTTCTTTCTGATTTTTTTCCACACTCAAATATAGACACAATTTAAATTAAAACTCATATGTTTTCTAAAAGACACATTTGCATAATTTGCAACAGAATCTATTTCCTGAGGAAATTGTATTAAAACACAATAGTCAAATAAGAAAATCTGAACTTTCTATTTTTCTCTTTTTCCTCGGAGTATTTGTACATACATTAACTCATTAATTAGTAGGAGATGACAATGGGATGGACATACCATAGATTTCATTACAGTTTAGGATGCAAGGTAAGTGTTCTGTAAATAACCCATCTCATGAGTTGCTGCGGTCACTCATTTACTCTTCATTGTCACTCATAATCTGATAGGATTCTACTCACAGTCCTTAAAAAGCAAAGAGAAAGGCTTACCTGAACAGACCTCTTTGTAGGTAGGATTTGGAGTATACCCTCCTGCATAACCCACTTGAGTGGAGTAGACTCCCTTCTGTCTCCAAAACTTCCTCTCAGCTCCCCAGAAACAGCCCATACCTGAATATTACATGAAGTATATAACATTATGACAAAATCTGTTCAATGCTAAATAACTCATTTGCACATTAATTGATATAGTCCATACTGGAAGTAACATCTATAGTCAGCATGTGATGGTCAAATGTTTCCCAAGACTATACATGGAGTAACTATACTGAAAAATCCATTCTGCATCAGTGCACAACTCAAATAAAACTTTATTTTATAATGCTTCTGAATATCACAGAGGACAAATCCTATACGGGTTCAAAGGCCCGAACAAGGAGAATTTTCATGCACATAAAAAAAAGTTACTTAAAAGGCAATTGCACTATTTGTACAGCACCATTTTTACTTTAGTTGATTAGCAAGTTGTCAAAACAATAATTTGTATTAATGGCAAACAGTTATTTAATTTTCTGCTTTCAGGCATATGCAGTCTTTAAAGGTGGCAGTAATAATGGATTAAATTATACGCTATACAGAAGGAAAAATGCTTTGGTTTAACAATTTATGTATGCACATATTTGATGTTCAGGCAAAATTTCGGCATTCATTCACCCACATGGCCAATTATTTAAGGACAGCAGATTGTCAACAGGTGTAAATTAGCAAAAGTCTCCTGGTAGCATGGAATCAAGCACATTGTATGAAAGCCAGTGGGAAGAAATAAACAAGCCTAACATCCACAGTTCTCTGATGGCTTCAGAGTTATGATTTGAAGGACTCCATAAAGCCATAAAGCTGAAACATGTCACGTACACTGTACTATTATCTAGCTCATCCCTGATTACAAGTGATGCATCTTCTCTCTCAGTGATAACATATGTCCTTTTCTGATTCCCTAATTAAAGCATTTGAAGTCAAAACTAGTAAAAATAATAAGCTAAATGTTAGGTACACTTATAAATCAATGATCCATGATGGGTTTTCTATTGATAACAATGCAGATATGACAGGTTAAAAAATTACAGAAATGCTCCTTCAAAGAACAACTAGAAGAACAACTATGATGGCTCACAAAGGCACATTCTTTCTTTGAAACTTCACAGATTAGCTTCAAACTAAAGTAAATTATTTTGACCAACTCCTGAAGTAACGCACAAAAATACAAAAATACAGAAGATTTCTTCTAATTCAGATGCTCAAGCAAGCCACATAACTTAGGAGCCTAGCCTGTTCCTGGAGACCATGGAAAGAGGTGGGCATCTCCTGAGGACAACTCAGCTCAAAGAAGATTTAAACTGCTGACCAAATTAGAGCCATTCTCCTAGACTAGAGCGATAGCTAAGGCTATTAGACTTGGGTTTCTCACCTAAATTAGGCTGGTGGCAAACTGTTGTAGGACCTCTCAAAGCCTCCAGGCTTTGCAGAAGAACAACTGAGAATTCTTATTTGAGAGGAATTTTTCAGGTACTCGCCTATCTAACGGTGATTTAAAATAGAACGTGTTTCTGTAGCTGACATCACTATTTTATTGCAATTAACTCTGGGAGGCTTTCCAGTACTTATGTCACCAAGTCTAGCCAATTGATAGAGAGTGTAGAGGAAGACAGTTTTTACTCATCACTTTGAGTACATTCCAAACAGCAGCTTTGCTTTAACGATTTATGGTTTGATGATTTATTTTCTTCCTGCAGAAGTCAGAGCACGTATAAAGTGGACAGTGCCGTGAACATACAGGTCTCACTCCCAAAGAGTCCAGTCACAGAGAGTACCACTCACCCCTTCACTGTAACGAAACTCAATAGACATTCATTTAGTAATGTCAACATCGTAATTTTTCTCTTGCTTTCCTTTTTATTGAGAATTTATGTCTTCAAACATTAGCGAGGTGGGGACGGGGCTCTTCTCCCAAGCATCAAGAGATAAGATGAGGGGAAATGGCCTCAAGTTGCGCCAGGGGAGGTTTAGGTTGGATATTAGGAGAAAATTCTTTACTGAAAGGGTTGTGCGGCATTGGAATAGGCTGCCCAGGGAAGTCATTGAGTCACCATCCCTGCAGGTCTTCAAGAAACATGTAGATGTAGACCTTAGTAGCGTGGTTTAGAGGTGGACTTTAGTACTAGGTTAAAGGTTGGACTAGATGATCTTAGAGGGTGTTTCCAACCTAAATGATTCTGATTCTGTGATTCTGTTACAGCAGTGAGCTGGAAAATGCTCCTTGTTCTGTAGCAAGCCAGCACCGTGCACTTGGAGCCCAGCAAGCCACCCGCCCCCTGGGCTGCAGCAGCAGCAGCAGTGTGGCCAGCAGGGTGGGGTAGGGGATTCTCCCCCTCTCCTCCGCTCTCTTGACACCTCCGCTGCAGCCCTGCGCTCAGCTCCGGGCCCTGCACCAGGAGGACGTGGAGCTGCTGGAGCGGGCCCAGAGGAGGCCCCGAGGATGAGCAGAGGCTGGAGCCCCTCTGCTCTGGAGCCAGGCTGAGGGAGCTGGGGGTGTTGGGCCTGGGGAGGAGAAGGCTCCGGGGAGACCTCCCAGCGGCCTGCCCGGGCCTGAGGGGCTGCAGGAGGGCTGGGGAGGGACTCTGTGTCAGGGGTAGGGACAGGGCAAGGGGGGGAAGCTTTAACCTTAGAGAGGGGAGCTTTAGATCAGACATCAGGGAGCAATTTGTCACTCAGAGGGCGGCAAGGCCCTGGCGCAGGCTGCCCCGAGGAGCTGTGGGTGCCCCATCCCTGGCAGTGCCCAAGGCCAGGCTGAATGGGGCTGGGGGCAGCCTGGGCTGGGGCAGGGCATCCTACAGACCCTTGTAGGATGGAATCTGGAGCCAATTTACCAAACTAACATTTGCAGGACAAGGGCAGCTGGCAGGCTGGTTTGTGAGGTACTTCATACTTGCTACAGAATAGTACAGACCCATTTTTTTTTCCCAAACATATTCCTAGTCCCACACCTGAGTGCAAAGGTATATCCCAAAGATAAGGACACAAACGAAATTCAGGCTTGAGTTCAAACACAGGCCCAAGATCAAATGGAAAGCAGAAATGCTCATTGTTTTCCTATTTATTTTTTAAAATGTAACGGAAATGTCTGAAATTACCTATCAGCAGGTTGGTGGCTCTCCTTGATCAATAACTTTTATTTGGGGTTCTCTCATCAATCGCCCTCTCTGACCTGTTGATTTGAACCAATGACCTACAACTTCATCATGGTTTCTTTCACTTTTTCTTCTCTGCAAGCAGTTTATGTCTGAATTCATTGTGTTCTCCCACCTCTCAGAGACAGACATTTTATTCTTTCAGCAAACTATTCTCATCATTTCTCAAGTACGCTGGCACCTTGCACAAACAATAAATCCTCACATCCACGAGAACAGATAAAATTGAAGTCTTTGTCATAAGAAAACAACCTGCTAGTAAAGGGACATAATTTACAACAATACAATACTAAATTGCTTTCCACAGTATTAATACATTCAGCAGTTGATGTTTGTTATTCTGCTAAAACGGTGCCATGTTCTACAGAGGAAGTGTCACAAGGAGAGAAATATTAAGAATAAAACCCCCATAATATTCTGGAGCTCATAGACTACCTCCTCTTCAGAGCACTGACTGCCTTAAGCCATGTTTAACCTGAACAATAATTACTAAAATCAGGAAGTTACCACAGTTAAAGACTTCGTATGCTCTTGTAGTAAACAGAAGTTTACTTTCCCTAATTACTACTACTCTAGTTAGAAAGCTGAAGATGTTCCAAATAATTAGATAAAACTCAGAGGGAAAAAATCAGTAAACAGTAGGGAAAGGAACATAAAAGGGAAATAAGCCCATACTATAACTTGAAACTAGCAAACATGAATGTGATTTTAAACTATTCATGAAATAATTTGCATAATCCCCAGTACTGGTTAAGTGAGTGAAGCTTTAGAGTTAGATAGAGAGCTTCCAGAGGCATTCCTAAGAGAAAGAAAAATAAAGAAAATACCCGTACCCATTTATTAAGGGAAATACTCTTATGCCCGCCCCCCCCCCCCAAAAAAAAAAAGCATAACTTGAACATAATGGGTATTGCAGAAGAGTATTTAAGCATTGAAGATATTTGTCACTTTTTAATTGCTAATTTGTAAAACAAAAACTATTCTTTTAGTGATGGGTTTTGACTGACTCTTAATTGGAATTTCAAAAGGCATTTAAAGATTTTACGCTTTTGAACTTCAAAAACAAACAGATTCAAATGGCAGTCTTTAAAGGTTCATTCATCCCTATAAATAATATTAATCACACAATTTGAGACTAAATGCTAATACTCCTATTCCTTTCTAGCATCCACATCCTTTTTCTCAGACTATTCTCTTTATACATGTACTCACATATATATCTTCTGAACAACTCTTTTTCTACACAGCCTTACACTCAGTCAAGAAGCATGTGTTTCCATAGGCAACCCAGACCATTAGCATATTTGTAAAAAAGAGTTAGCATAAGTATTTTTCTAAAATAATGAAAGCAAAATATTGCCCTGATAAGAAGAGATAAACATCCCATTGTTAAAGATAATCTGTAATAAATTTGAAATATTCACAAAGATAATCTGAGCAAAATTGAACCCCAGGTGTTTACTTTCTAGTGAGATGAATAGCTGTACAGATGACGTTAACTGTATTGACTAGGGTCTCCACTGACTGTAACAGGAGCTTATACATGTAGGGATTAATTTATTTGACTAAACAGAGACATCCAGGGTCATTTGAGATGCCTTAGGATAGCCAAGACATCTCTCTACACAAGGCTAACACACATGACACAGGGCTCAAGAGAGACACGTGCCCTTCTTGAAAGGCAAGGCAAAATGCTCTTGGACATCTCAAATGTAACTGCATATTTTAAGGCAGGAAAAACAAGCCCCTGTCTTATATGTAGACATTATGAAAACATGGAATTTTTGAATCTGGTTGAAACAAATCCCCCATAATTTAGTGACTGTGTTTGGAAGCTGACTGTTTCTCTTCCATGGCTATAAAAAGAATCTACCATGAGTTGCTCAGTTGTAGAAGTCTGTGCTTCAGGTCTATACACATAAGCCAGATGAATCCTAAGCAAAGTAACTGCAAAGTTATTTCATATCTATCCTGATAATAACGTGCGTAGCTTGTAGCATTATTAAATTCTTTATTTCTTGTACTGCATGCAATAGCCATCACACAGTCGCAAAACCAAATTGGAAAACTTGTTTAAAATTACGCAACGTTCAAGATGTGTTCTCCACTCATACAAGAAACTGCGTGATCCTGCAAAGGTAACCTTTACTCACCCTCACTGCGATCGCCTTCTCCTACATTTCTTCCTATCACATCTTTGAATATTCAGTTTCCATGCAGGTTCCCTGATGTAAAGCCCTATTCAGGATTCCATGATGTAAATCGGCACAAGTGGAACATTTGCATCAGAAGGGCATTCTTGATCCAAATTAAAACCTAATAAGCTGCACCCATGCTGTACTAATTAAAGTCTATTAAGTTCTGAGCTCCATGGATGTTAAAGGAGGCTGATGCTTCAGGGACTGTCAGCTTTCCATTTAGGGAAACTCACAGCAGGTGTATTGTATTTATATACGGGCTAATTTTCATATTTTCTCTGAAACATGTATACATATATGGTATTTTTATTCATGGAACGATTTTTTTATGCCTTTGTCCTTTACCTTTGTGGTATGCCCCACTCCTCTGGGCATCAGGTTCATACACAACCTGGCTTTTATCTGACAACCCAACAACCTTTTGCTCCTGCCAGCTCTACTCAGAAGCATTATCTCTCCCCTGCCCTCCAAGCAGTCCAGCAGGACAGCCAGAGAATCAGAAGACTCTTTTTGTCTTATTCTGAAGAATGAATGCATTACTTCCGTGGCATGCCAAGGCTTTTCTGGCCCACAGCCTGCAATCCCTACACCCACACTTCAAGGCGCTTTTCCGTGCAGCAGATTAAGAAGCTGTTTCAATGCCAGGCTGATAGCAATGCTTCACTGCAGAAGATGAACTGCAAAGGATATGGATCCTGCTCCTCCTTCTGTTAACGGGATTTTAGAATGTATGATTCCACTTAGTAGAGGGAAATGTCAGTTTTAAGTGTACACTCAGAAAAACAAAAATGTGCTGCTATGCTGAGAGAACAAAGAGCAACGTGCCCTGGAAACCTCTTCCCTAACCCCAGCTCAGAACAAGTGGCAGGACAGGATCTATCCAAAGCTCAGGAGCACACTAGGCAGAGGAGACCGGCTCTTGTGCCAGCTTATGTTCTGAAACCCTAGAAGCAGTGATTCTGCCAGCTGCTCGAATGCTACAGTACCCAGCCAAAAGTAGCTGGGGGCACAGGCTGCTCCTATACATTGAAGCAGTAAAGGACAGCCAACAGCACATCCCACCGGCCTACCTCAATGCATCCTGTTCTAGCCAGCATCTCTCCGGGAGCTGAAGGCACAGCTGCCAGTAGCCCTGCTTCTCTTGGCCACTATAGGATTTGGCCCAAATTTTGAATACGATTTATTTAGTTACCTCTACAAAATCTGGAGAAGCCTAGGAAATGCTCAGCTGCATTGAACTGAAATAATTCTTTTTCCCCAGTTGGAAAGAATAAATTGAACCTCAGCAAGTCATATATCTATATAATAATGCTCATTACATAGCTTTCCGCCAAACACTAACTGTGTGTGATTGGCCTTTTCTCTTAAAAATTGTGCAGTGCAGTTGGTACAGCTTTCTGACTGAAGTCAGTCCAAGTACTGATATTTCAAAGTACTGAGCCAAAGAGATATTTATTTGTGCTGTGTGCACCTAAACTGTGGGGAACATTAATTTCTCGTACTTCACAGGTTGAAGTGGGTACTTTGGCTTCCTGAAAGGTCAGTAGGGGACCTCGGTAGGCACCATCATGTTCCCACTCCCTCAATCTCCCCCAAAGAGACAATGGGCATGCAGGCAACAAGGGAGCTGTGATGTGACCCAGCAGATCTCCCAGTTCAGACAACCAGGAGATCACAATGTCCTGGTACCTCAGGAAGAATGTCCACTCTCTAGTCTACATGCAGTAGTTGTATCCCTGGTTACAACATTTTTTCTTGAATTTATATAACTCAAAAGCATCAGACATCCAGAAAGTTAAATTTTGTTCTCCACAGGCAAATATGCCGGTCCCTTTGGCTTCACTGTGATTGCAGACACAAATCCAAAAGTAGCACAGGCTCTCAGAATCACATGTAAAGTGAGTGAATGCAGCTTTGTCAAATACATTCATGCTTACGTACTTACACAACAGCAAATAAGGGCTTGAAAATCTAAAATGATCAAAGCTACGTCCTAATACGCACCAAGATCAAAATACCACATGAATTACCTGAGAGTCTTTGTTTTGAATTTTCTCAAATTCTTGTTGAAAATCTGGAGAAAAATCCAGATTCAAATTGAAATGTAATATCATCTTTTACATAACACTGCAATATGTAGGGCACTTTGGTGAGCCATCTGGATGCATATAGGATTAATGTTATCAATCAGAATTTAAAATAAAATTGTATTATTGATGTCTTTAGGGGCTTACCATGCAGCAACCACAGAATACTTGAGCAATCACAGAATATTTGAGATCACTGGAAAACAATCAACTAAGAAATGGTTGGGAGGAATACTAAAAAAAAAAGCTGAAATGGAGAACAAGCTCAGCTGAAAGAAATAAAACTCCTGGTGACAGATGGCATTAAGCGGATGATCTTCCCAGATAAGCGTTGGCTCTAATGCTACAACAGGGTTGATAAATATGTTGAACAGCTTGCCTGGGGCAAGTCAAACAAAGCCCTCGGCAAGAAATTTAAAATGCAGTTTGCCTAACAGAGCAACTAAAGAGGAATTTCTTGGCTCACCATTTTGCCAAGATGTGTTCTGTTCACACTGCATGAATTCCCAGAGAAACTGTTGGGTTTGCTTCATTTTCCATAGGAGAAGCAGAAGCCTCATGTTCATTCAAATTAACAAATGCCCGGGCAATTCATTTATGCCAGTATGGTAGCTGCTGACATTCGAAGAGCGTGTGGGCACATGTGTGCGTATGTATGTATGTTTGTATAAAACGTGCACAACAGATTATTTTAAGAGCAAAAGAAGAATACCATAATAGAAAGGGAGTATTTTACTGTCAACAGAAAAACTGCCATGTTTTCAGCAAGAAAAATATGAATAACATCTCATAAGTAAGACTTTTCAAAGACCCTATAAGACAACAGCACTCAAACTGGGAAAAGCGATAGATAGAAAAGAATTCTTAAAATTTATTTATTCGATCCATCAAAAAAGAATGTTACAAGTTATATTTAATGTAAAATCAGTAGGATTTTAATAAATTTGAATCCAATATCAAGGATGTTAATAAGGCACAAACCATAGCTGCCATGAACTTTACAGCTACAGTAGGAGAGGTTTCAGATTTTCTAATTTAAATGCAATTTTGATCATAACCAGTAGAGAGCAGGGATATACACATCTCAGCTTATTAAAATACTGTCAAAGATGGCCTTATTCACTGCCTCAGTATTTATTCTTTCCCCGTGCAATAGACAGGAATATTTAAACCAATTTTATCCTGAAGGTTAACAAAACTGCTCGCTGGTGAATCCAAATAGTAAGAAAATTCCATCATCAAAATCCTCTGTTGGACATAGTAGAACGAGTCCAGAGGAGGCCCCGAGCATGGGCAGAGGCTGGAGCCCCTCTGCTCTGGAGCCAGGCTGAGGGAGCTGGGGGTGTTGGGCCTGGGGAGGAGAAGGCTCCGGGGAGACCTCCCAGCGGCCTGCCCGGGCCTGAGGGGCTGCAGGAGGGCTGGGGAGGGACTCTGTGTCAGGGGTAGGGACAGGACAAGGGGGGCGGCTTTAAACTCAGAGTGGGGAGGTTTAGATCAGAAATTAGGAAGAAATTGTTCAGTACGAGGCCAGGAGGCCCTGGCGCAGGCTGCCCCGAGGAGCTGTGGGTGCCCCATCCCTGGCATTGCCCAAGGCCAGGCTGAATGGGGCTGGGGGCAGCCTGGTCTAGTGGAAGGTGTTCCTGCCCATGGCAGGGGGTTGGAATTAGATGATCTTTAAGGTCTCTTCCAACCTGAATCCTTCTGTGACTCTATGATTGTATGAAAACTCCTTTCCTCTAGTTTGCAGAAACTGGAAGGTATGGACAACTCAAAAAAATCAGTTATGCTGATCTGAAAGGTTGGCATCACACACTGGAATATTTAAAAAATATTTAAAGAATATTTAAAACACTGGCCAAATTTCCTGACCTTTGAGTGATGCACCAGAATGTCCCTGCACCCATGCCACATTCCTCCACCATGTAGATCTCACAGAATCATAGAATCATTAACGTTGGAAAAGCCCTCCAAGATCACCTGGTCCAACCACCCCCCTATCACCAATGTCACCACTAAACCATGTCCCTAAGCACCACGTCCAACCTTTCCTTGAACACCCCCAGGGACGGTGACTCCACCACCTCCCTGGGCAACCATTTCCAGTGCCTGACTGCTCTTTCTGAGAAGAAATGTCTCCTCATTTCCAACCTGAACCTAAAGATCTGGGAGGACAACTGTGCAACACTGCTTCTGCCTGCCAGCTTCACATGAACCCTTCAGGAGGTTCATCTTGGGTCTAAATCATCAGAGTTAACAGTGCAAATTGCTTCTAAAAGTGAGTAGGATGAGAAGTAGATGTTGGGAGAGTGAAGAAAGCCAACAACTTCTGTGGCGCTGCCTTTTCCTGCAGTCTTGGGGTACAAGCTTTGTTCCTAGTGGCTGTTCTGCATCTATATCGCGTTAATCATGCTCAGCATTTCCTTAATTAGGAGAGAAAGGTTAAAAGGAGTTGGAAAGCACGCAGGATTCATTAGGCCCAAACATATACATACAATTCACGGGCTCTACTGCCCAGCTCCCAGAAGGACACCAGCTTGGGAATATGCCATAGGAGGAAGCCTGGCAGCAGCCGTTTGGATCTGGGGAACCATGTTTCCTGCCTCCTCTAGAAAGCAAATACTTAAATACTAATTCACATGCATTTAGCTCCTTTCATCCAAAAACATCAAAGCACTTCGCACACAATAATTAAGCCTCACATGAACCATAATTTATGAATTATTACTTTAAGTACTCCACAACCGAGGTATGAGTGGTCCCAAAGCAAAGCAAAGAATCCCTTTTGGAAAAATACCAAAGAATCCCAACTAACAGGTCTTTGTTTAGACTAATTCTTTTTCATGCTATGACTGCTAGTTGATAGAAACACCCTTGGATAAAATGATGTATTTTCTAACTTTTTCCTTGCCATATTTTTGTTGATTTATACTCTTCCATAAACTTGATCTAGATAAAATGTAGCAACTTTCATCTTAATCATCTTTTGGCAGTGGAATATACCTACAATACAGTAAGGGAGAAAATAAGACAAAATAAAGAGCTGCCTCCAAAAGTACAGAAAATGCATCTGAAAATTCTGACTGCTTGAACAAGTTGAGCCAGATATACCAACTGGTGATCTTGGCATTTGTTAGGCTGAGGACAGAACCAGTCAATATTAGGCATGGGGCAAAAAAAGAGACAAAAAGTGTTTAACAATAAATAGATGATTCATAAAAAAAAAAAAAAAAAAAAAAAAAAGTTCAATGTCTCACTCTTGAAGATTTCCACCTCATAAAAATTATCTTGTTCTTTTATTGAGCTTCACTCATGAAATGGAACTAATTCTGTTTTCTTGGTATTGTATTAGTCATCGATTCCATTATATTTAGATGTGCAGATCTGGTGAAAATGAGATGAGAAGGCTCCAGGAATTCGAGCCTGAATGCAGACTGTAAAAGATTTCTTCAAGGCCTGTTTCCATCATTAGTGGCATTGCTGTTTTCAGTACCATAGCACATCATATAACAGCCTTTGTCACAGTTTTGAATCCCGTTGTGCTAGGTTCTGGGTAAAAACGCAGAACAATTCAGCAACCTCTCCAAAATTTTAGTTTTCTATTTACAGGGCCATTCCATACACATAAAGGAGAAGTGTCACAAATCGTACAAATCATGGAAACCAATAAATACATGATTTCTTTAATGTTTGCGGATTTGGGAATATGATGGAGTGAATGTTCAAGGCTGGGAACAACTGGGTGTCATTTTCATATGAACAACTGGATCACATATAAAGCAATATTGCACCAAAAATGGATATGATCTGCAGAAAAGAAGTGCTATTCACAAAGTAACAACAGTCAGTCCTTAGGTGCAAAATGTCTGGATTAACACTGCGTGTCTTCCATGTCTAATTGGCTAAAGGGCAGTCTTACAAAGTATTGTAGGCACCCAATATTTCTTGGCCACAAAGATGATGCCTGAAGTGTCCCAAAGACCCAGAAAGGAATTTGTGATAGAAAAAAAGAGCAACAGGGTTTATGGCCAAAATTTTGACAGCATTAACTATTTACTCTTTTCTCTTAAAAAAATAAATTACTGGATCAATAAAAATGCCATATGTATGAATAAAAGCATCATAAGCTCTTTGCACATCTCTGAGGTGTCCAAAAGTGGAACAAAATCTTCATCTGAATTAACAGAACAGAATATCCAAGGATACAGTTAATTAATTATGCCAGCTTGTGCACAGATAAATTCAGTCTAGCCACTTTTCTATCTACTTTGAAGAAGGGAGTAGTTTCTTAATATATTACCTTTCGAAAGTCTGTTAGGGATAAAAGGAACCCCTGGTACAATAATATGTGAAAGAGATTGAGATAGAGCTACATGGTCCTATCATCAACTTGATTATTTGCTTCATTGCAAAGCATCACATCTTTAGTTCAGTCATTGATTCGAGGCTTTCAAATCATTTTGTGATCTTCCTTCGCTCTAAGCATTCCAGCACTTCGCACCAGAGATTCATTTTAGATCATCCTCGGTCATTTGACACACTTTAGTGCTCTGCTACTCAAGTAGAACTTGATGTACACATAAAATAAGAGATGTCATCAGGGCTGTGTAATCCATTTGATTCTCTTGAAACTGTATCTTTCATAAAAATTCATCTCTGCAATAATAGCGAAGCCTTACCCTTGTCTTGTGAAAATCTCTGTAATCTCTCAGCAACCTCAGGGAGCTTGAAATATACAGAGGCAAAACAAAATATATTCCACTATTATAAAAGCAAAGCACCACAAACATTTTCTTACAGGGAAAATAAGAATCATTTTTAGGGCTACACTGCAGAAAATAATAACTTGTTTACAAAGTTTGTTTACTGCAAGGAATAGAAACCTTGCTTTATTCTTTTCTTTTTGGATAACTATTGCTAAGTTAAATTAACTGCCAACACACACATTCAGAAAAAAGTAATGTCATATTACTTATTTTATCTGTAACCTTAGATTTTAGACTACAATAGAAAGCTGTAGGCACCCTGACAATTATTTAAAATTACAATCTATAATTGCTCAGGAGCAAAAAATAATTACATTCAATAACAAGCCAATTCAACAAATAGCCCTTTAGTCCTCCTCTCCCCAGCTCCACGGAAACATACCCTTAACCCTCTTCCAATAAAAGCCCAAACTAATAAATGTCTTCTGAGTGTACCTAGAAGATCATTAAAATTAATCTATTTTGAACCACAGCTGGCCTTAACAGAAATACAGAATTTCCAGGACTTATAGCCAATAGAATTTTGGTACATTCTCACTCGCAAAATAGAATACCTCTTTCCTATCCAGCACCAAAAAGATATTTACTCCAAAAAAAAAAAAACCAAACAAACACCTGGAAATACTGGAGAAGATTATTATAGAAAAAGTAATTTATATCCAGAGGAAGAGAGGCCAAATGGATATGTGGTTAGTCATTCGCCATTTATGCAGTACATGACGTGCACTCATTCGCAGAAAACCTGGCATGTCGTTGTTGAAAATAAAATAACTGTAATAGTGAGGCAGCGTCTCCACTCCATTGATGCCTTGGCAAAGGAGTTGCCATCAAGCACAGCGAAGTCCATGACCTGCTCGCTGTCCAGCCCACTGGTTTTCTTAGACATCTTCTAAACGCCCATGCACTCTGGATGTGCCTGCCAGGATATTAAGCTAGAGGGCATCATGAGGCACACAGGCTGTATTAAGGGCTGTAGTAGCATGCTTTTGCTATAATAAATAGCCTCTCTAATGGTGAAGCTGGCTTTTGGGAGAGCTTCCAACGTGGTATGGACATACACACTGCTGGTTTTTAAGGAAGCACCATGGCAGCTGCCAGCAGCCAACTAAGGTGGCAATGGCCATCTTTGTCATGAAGTAGGATAGCAATCTTTTGAACAAGCAGAGAGAGACTTATTTTTATATGCAGCAGAATTTTGCTCTTTTTTTTTCCACAGGTTTTGAATCAACAAGTATTAAAAAATAATAGCAATGCAATATGCAACACTGACAGCTTATGTGGTACATGATGGACAAACCTGAGATGCAACAGCGTGAATGCTGAAGTGAAGTCAATCAGTTCCTGCAAACCATGGTCAGAGACCCCTGCATTTTGGATAACAGCAACTATCCAACCAGGCCTGGATAACTCAGGTACTGCAGCCGCAGAGACAGAGCTGTGCTGCCCCAGGGTGGAAGCTGCACGAGCCCCCTCCATGCTGTGCCTTCTGCCCACCTGCTTCCCGAGCACAGAGGCATAGACAGCTCTCGGACCCATGCCAAGCTAGACATGCATCCAGAAAGACCTGCCTATTTTGCGGCATTGTCTATGCAATCAGTCATTTTGCCTCCTTTGAGGAAAAACAGGAAAAACAATTTCAGGGGTTTGTTGTTTTTCTTGATATACAACTTCAAAGAGGATTAGGTGAGGCTAGAATGAACATCATTTGAGAAAACTTTCCCACAGTTACTGTCCAGCAAAAAAGGATTCTCGTGCATCTATTTATTATTTCTCACTACAAATCTTTCTCAACAGGGAGCTAATGGCAGCTGTGACTTGCATTTGTACGGTTTTCAACACCGTTTTCAAGAACGACTCCCATACTTTCAAAACACCACACAGGTTCTCACTACGTGACTCCCTACAGCTTAAATTAATTAATGGTAGAAAAGCTGATGTGATATGATAGGTAATATCATACACATGTGATATTTATGACCAATGACATACAGTGCCTGATATAATAGGGATGCATCTCACCCAGTAGCCTGTCTCCAACAGCAGGCACTGAGGGAAGAATAAGTAAAGCACAAATACACACAGTACTTACCATTACCATTACTACTGTCCTTGTCTCTGACATTTGCAGGATTTCCTGTGCTTTCTGTGGTTTGAATAACTCTCAGTGGATCTGTCTTCCAACCACATCTCCTGGCCTCACTTCAAGGTGAGAAACCTTTTGTACACATAAAATCCGTTGGCAAGGAGATCCAGTCTTTTATTTGATTCCAGCTTCTCTGATTCATTTCAAAACTGGCTCCTACATGCATCTTTTGACAGCCTCTATTTCTTTTAAGGGAAGATATTCTGCAAAATCAACTCTCTTTTACATTCCCCATACATATCATCACTTTGTAGGTCTCTCTTATGCCCCACTTTTATCTCTTTCTCATACTGAATAGTTCTAGTGTACCCAGTTGTTCCTTGTGCAGAAGATGCTCCAGACTTCTGATCACCCTTTTTGCCCCCTCTAATTTATTTATTTTTTTCAGTTCTGCTAGATTTCTTTTGACATATGGGGTGCAGAAATGCATACAGTACTCATCATGAGGGAAAACCTTTCCCATTCCACTTTCCAACAATGCATTGACAGGGAAAAGAACTGCACACATACTAGCCATCACTAAAAATCCATATATTACTCTCCTCCACGAAGCTGTGTACATACAGGGAATTTGGGGACAAGCTATGACTGATGGAGTCATCAGCAAAGTGTCCCAGGCTCACAGCAAGTTGCAGCCAGAGAGAATGCAACTGGTTGAGATCTGAAAGACTCTCATAGCCTCGGGTTCCAAGCAACATAACACTTCTGTAAGTTTCAGCACATGCTCCAAAACATTTTGGATCCACACAGTCAGTACCTTGAATTTGGGGAAAGTTATTTGTATATAATCAATAAGCCCGTTAAAGCAACTGTACTGCCTCAAGGCTACAAATGTCTTTGCTTTACCCTTGGGTTTGGTCTACAGCATAATAAAGCACAAATAATTGTAGTCTGTAAATACAGGGGACTGAGATTTATTTTAAAATGAGGTAACTGGCAATATTTAAGCTCAAGATTTAAAAAATTATAGTGTAAACAAACCTTATAAAAATAAAAATTTTGGCCCTGTCTCACACACAGAGGCATTGGTGACCTACTCTAAAGTCTGTTGATGAAAGCAAAAAGAAAGGAGATAGGAGATATTAGTAAGAGGAAATCCATATGAAAAGTTTCCAGCTATATGCAGTCTCCTTTGTCTGACGGTACACTACTAGAACAAGTACAGTCAGACGTATTCATGAATTCTGCACAGATGCCAAATTCTCACACTATAGTCAGCTCCAGGTGGCTGAATATGTCTAAAGCTCTGAGATGGAAAACACGGTCAACAGCCTTCTTCTTCCATTACCATGCAAGACACATTTTACCTATGGCACTAAGGCACAATTTGGGTTATGCCTATGTATGCACACATTTTTTTCAATTCAGGGTTTTGTTTCAAACCCCTGTAAGACCAGAAGGGCTGTGTTTCCATAGTATAGGACAAAAGGTGGGGGCTGAATGCATTGGCGCATGACAGAAGAGCACATCAGGACATTACAGGCCATGAGGCCCACTAGGAGGGTTTTGAGGGCAGCAGAGAAAAAAAGAGGGAGTGAAACTTCATTCTGCCTCACAGCGTGATGAGTGTGGTACCAGGATGAACTATTCCCATAGCCACATACAGGTCTCACTGCAAAGGAACTGACTGGGTCTCACAGGAAGAGAGACTGGGAACAGAGTACACGCAGTAAGGGTGAACAAAAGAGAAGAAGCCGAGTGTGAATTTCTGTAGTAAACTAGAAATAGCCACTAAGAACTAAGCCAAGCAGCACGCTACACAATGGTTTGAGGGGGACTATGCTAGCTACTAAAATCTAAGTCCTTCTACACCTAAAAATATGCCCAGATCTGTAAGGTGGTAGCACAGTAAAACGATCTTGATTTTATAGGTCTCCACAAAGCAAAGCAATTGTTATTCTCTTTATCCGACACAGAGGATAACACTTTCACACTTGATCAGTGTGAGTACAACCATCCTGATGCTTAAACCCACAAGTTTGTCCTCTCTTGGTTTGTCACGTGCATTTCACTGAAATACACCAAGTTGCTCCCATCTTGCTGTGCAGTTGGTCTGTATTAGAGGTGCTGTCAGGGATTTGTCTGGAGCCTTGGGTCACACCGAGCTAGCATAAATAAGACACCAAAGATGGTGCTAATAGCATGCAAGAGATACAGATCCTAGATTTCCATCCTAAAAAAATGAGTCTGTAAAAGCTGGGTGACCTTTAGCCATGAGCAGGGCTCCACGTTATGCCTTTGGATACGAAGAAAGACACCTTGTCCTTCCTGCACCTATGCGTCTTTAGACTGTGTACCTAATTACAAATACATTTCAACATTTCGCTCAAGTTATATCCTTTTGACTTGAATGCGTGACTGCTACTACATAATTCATAACATGATTCTCAATAATTTTCAGTCAAGGTTCAAGCAGAAATGTGTCACACTAGGATTATATTATTTATGAGCATAATGTTGGATTTAAGCCAATGACACACCAATAAATTTTATCTCAAAGCTTGACATATTGCATGCTGTTTTCCCTGGCTCACAAACAAATAACTACGGCTGTTTCAAAATTACTTACAGTTCAGCTCAAATCAGATTTTTTTTTTTGGTGATTAGTGCTTCTTATCTTATTTGAAAAACCGATCATATTATTTCTTTCTTTTAGATGTTGATGGGATTTTTGGTGTTCTTTTTTCTGCTTTCTTTTTACTTTTTTTTCTCTAAAGTATCTCCTGTGCAGAGAGCAAAGACAGGTGGTATTCTGCAAGAAAAACCTGGAACAGAATTCTGTCTGACCCTCTAAAATGCTGGACTCTTCACTCTTTTCTGAAGACAACAGATTTTTGTGTGCTGTCCAGAAGAGGCAGAGAGCTGGTACTAGCCAGCACAGGTTGTCACTGAAGGTAATCTTAATAACGTGGAATTACCCTAAATACAAGGGCAAATAATGCACCTGACATGTACTGGAAGACAAGGGGCTCTGTGAGAAATACTCGAGAATTTAGAAGCAGTTCTCTGCTAACCTCACACTTGAAATAAAAGCCTCTAGGCTTCAGCATGCAGACTTGAACTGCATTTAGGTCTCTAGAGCTGGGTGTTCATGAGTTACACAAGTGTCCAAGCCCCCCGTTGTGGTCGGTGGGGATCCAGGGCTCAGTACAGACAAATAAAGGCATCTGGTGGCACCTGAGATGCCTTCAGAAGCAGTTCTGCACAGGACTGGCATACGAGTGGCACCGTCCAACCTGTGTCCTTGGAAGCAAGAAATCAAGGACAATTTACAGAAAGTGGCACTGTAAACCAAATCTGGGCAACTGTATCCTGCCTGCCCTGCTGACCAGCTTTCCAGGGGCTGTAACAGGAGATCAGACACCTGTCTCACACACAGACACACGCACGTTACTTCTAGAGGTCTTCATCTGCAGATGGCATCCCTAAACTTGGGTACCTGATACCATTTGGGACGTCTTAGATAATTCTATCTGGCTTTCATCTGCTAGTTCAGAAGAGCACAGATCTCCTGTGAGACCTGTATCATCCTTGCCAGCCCCCTGTGGATGCCTCAGATGCCCTAGGATAAAATATTTGCAACACATTTATGCAAATGAATGAATTCCCTCTGGTCTAAGCTAGCTGTTTAGATAGCTTTTGACAGAAGGAGGCACCAACAGAGGGTGATTCATTCCTTTCTCAGACAGAAACTGTTACGAACTGACCTCCAGATGTGATATCTCTGACTAGGAAGGGATTCCTGAAGACCACTTTGGATTAGATGCCTAAAATTTATTGAGATTAATTCAAGCCTGATGAGTTCAAAGAACTGATGAGATCAATATAAAGATTCCAGTTGGTTCCCCTGAGCTTCAGAAGTGTTTCTGAGCAAGTATTGCAAAAGTATGTGAAGATTTTTATGTCTCAGATTTTAAGCAAGATATATAATGATATATTTTTTGAGATCACCAATAACTTCATCAGGAGAGAAACACTTAAAATCAACAAAATCACACTAAATTATCCCAGACCGAGTAACTCAATAATAAGCAGTCTGTTGTTTTTTTTTTTAATATGGGACCCTAATTGCTCTGTCTTGTATCTCCAGTTCTAAAATTGTCAGTCTGTGATGATGCCATTGTAAGGATAAATCCACTACAATATGTAAAATGCACTGAATGTCACAGTATGTCTAAAATTATAAAAAACAACACAATTTCATGCCTCCAAAAACCTCCTTGTATTTTTTTTTCCTCTGCTGTTGTAACTACTGACAATTAGCATCACATTTTTCATGGTTGAATAGAATAAAACATCACTATTCGATGTGTTTTATGTCATGTCACCATGCTCTGTGCTTTATGAACGGGAATCTAAGGATAAATTCTGATTGTAAATGTGTATGTGTGTATATCCCAGCACATAAACACACACACATATATCTCCCACAAAGCAGCATAAATCTGATGAGGGCATCCCCTAGTCATTAACAGGATAATTTACTTCTATTTCAAACTTAAACCAACTCAGAATGATGCCAAGCATATGTTCATCCCAGTCACTGATATATCCCTATTTATCATTGGCAAGAAATTACTTCTCTGCAAGGCTTTTGCATTGCAAAAGTAATCTAGGTGCTCTCTGCTGGCTTTTTGCATAGGAAATCAAACACATTAGAGGCAATTCCTTCCACTGCAGCTCACTGAGCCTTACCCCAAAACCCATGAAAACCAACTACGGCTTTTCTACTTGGCTCAGTGAGAAAGTCCCAAAAATCTAAAACGTCTGTTTTAAGGTGAATGATGTTGACTGAAAAGCTGCATCTGATTTACTCTTAAAAACCTCCAGATCTTCGCTAATGTGCAATACACACTCTAAGTGGAAATCCACACAAAGCTAAATTCTTCATTACCTCAAGAAAGCTAAATTAAGGTAAACAAGTCCCTGATGGAAAAGGACAGATATTGTGTTTGAAGGCCACATTACTTCTGTTTTCAGAAGCAAAGAGTCGTGGATCCTTTGAAATAAAAGAATGTTATGAAGGGTTGTGCTGATCAAGGACAGTTTTCACTTTGCATTAAGGATACTTTATTGTCCCTTATTAGTGTTTATATATGTCAGGCAACATCCTTGGCAAAGACCAAGCAGACTTGTACCATTTTGTATTTATCTGGGTCTGTCTCGCATAGTGCTCTGCAATTGCAACGCACAGAGCTGTCAAATCAGATCGCCGGCACTTAACGCACAAGGTAAATGATGTGCTGTAGCACAACAGAAATTGAATATTAAGTTTTTATTTTCAAAGGGTTCCAGAATTATGGTCATTTCTGTGTTTATCACCTAAGAGGAAAATTTTCAATTCAAGGCTACCTGGTTAGAGCCTTAAATCCTAAACAGGGAACATTCCCTGGCAACTGCTTACAGCTGACACAACCCCTGAAGGTTTGACCAGCAAACCAGAGCACTGTACTTCGGGCAAGATTATGAGGAACAGGATGTTTAAGTGCCAGTGGCAACCAGGACCAGATAGTGGAGGCAGGGAACTGGGCTCTGTTACAGTTCTCTGGAAGAGGCACTGAAAAGACACTGGCCATAAATCAGTATCTGGAAGATAAAAAAATAAAGGGAAATAAGCATATATTTATTTAATAAGCATACTTTGAAGGTAAGAGTAGAAACATATTTTTGCTTAGGGACACAGCAGCCTCCCTTTAGACAATCCTTTTCTGTTATGCAATATCTTCACAGGTCTATTTTCTCATTCTAGAACTCCAGAAAGTTCAGCGTCCATTTTTACATTATCTTGTGAACGTGGGACAGCTTTAAAACTTCAACACTGTACAAATCCAGCCAATTAGTACACTTCCTTCACTCTTCCAAGATGTTGAAAGAGAATTAGCATAAGCAACATGAATCCCTTCTGGAAGATGCTCCCTCTGGCTCTCAATTCTTCCACAATCTGAACCTAATAACATCTGGTAATATCGCTGTAGATATTTCTCCTACAATTTGGGTCACAGCACACACACCTGTTTCAACATCATGAAGTCTTATATTCTCTTCAGATAGAGATATAATATCTTTTGACGTGCTGCATGGTTTAAAGATTTTTTCCTTTCCTGAGCAACAGAGAAAAGCTGTTTGATCTTTTCTTACCACCTAAAATAACGGTATTTCTCTTGAGGTCCTAACGTTGTTTCCTATGATTTCCTTTTCATGGTGAGAACAACAGAACTCATTATAAAACCACAGTAACTGAAAACTGAGTCGGACCAAAGGACATCCTTAACACACTTCCTTATCTGACAGCGGCTATCAGTAGCTGTTTCAGGAACGAGTAAAGAAAACTTATATACAGTGATCATAAATAAATACATCTTAAATACATCTTCCCACCTCTGAGTGATCAGCAAAATAAATAATGAATACTGTTGTCTGTTATTATATTTATCTGCTGATAATAACCTCATTGAATCTCATGATCAGTTTTTTAAAGCAGAACACACACACAAAATATTCCTTTACTGGTCAAGATTTCCCAAATATCCATCAGATCTATAGAGCATGAAAATTTGAACCTGGATTATTCTCTTCACTGAGGTTATGGAATCTATGAAAATAGTTTGTGCAGATGAATGACAATAAATAGTTAATCACAGGTTTAAAGTAGCTCCCTTAAGTCTGAAGACCCAATACAAAGATCCAATTCTGCTCTGGTCTTTCAGAAATCTTGCAATTATGGGGCCATGTAATGGCTTACACCAGAGAATTCTCTGCAATGGTTGCCAAGTACGTCCTCGGGATTTAATTAAAAAGTCCTATGACTTTCAGCTGAAAGGAGTAGCCAAAACATTCTGGACTGTCTGAACAAGAGAAACACATCAATAAGAAATGGAAATGATTTTCCCTTCAGTTGAACAGTTGTCCTGGTGAAACCTTTATTGGGAGAGGTTGAACCATCCAAGGGCAGGTCCCGTGTGCGGAGCTCAGCTCCCCAGCAGCCTGAGCCGTGTCGGGGCTGGACGGTGCGGTGCTGCAGAGGCAGCTGAAGAGGCCACATGTGGAGGCTAAGAAAGGACAACCTTGGTGTAATGCTATTTTAGTTTTCAAATAACCTTTGGAAGCAGTGGGAGTGCATAGGGTTCATCTGAATCTCAATAGGTCATAAAAACTCAGGCAAAATACAACAATAATACGGCTACACAGAATTACTGGAACATGCTGCTGTCTATTAAGTGCAGAGCAGAAGGTGAACAAGCTTGGATCTGTCTGCCAATTCTGAAATGTCTGTAATTAAATCTTATCAGTTACTTAACATCCTACTTCTGTCTATATTTTGTTTACATCAAGAAACCAATTACCCCATTATTAGCCAGTACATGTCAAGCAAATACAACATAACATAGTCCTGTATTTAAAAAGTGCAATAACTAGAAATCTGAACTATTGCTAGGTTTTAGTAAAGGTAAGTAAGAGTTCTTCTATGATGTACACACAATGCTTCATTTTATGTGATACATGGCATAAAGCACAGGGAATATGTAGTTGGTCTGTGATAAACTGGAGTCTTGCAATAGCAGCAGTTGTTTAAGAAAAATACACACTTAAACGTCAGAAACTCTGACCAGAAATGTTGCTGAGCATAATACAGCAGTGCATTTAAATGTGTGTAAAATATCAGTTCAATGGCATTGATGGAAGTATTCATTCATTGAAAGCATATGTTCCGCAGCATTGAAGCACTTTTATCATTTGCATACATCTCCATCCAAAACTTGACTGTAGACTTTAAATTATTTGTTTTCCAAACATTATCAATCCCCTAATCTATGTTCAGGTTTTCTCTTTCTGTTTGTTTTTTTTTTGGTCAAAAATAGTCACTATAGGCAAAATATTTTTATCTGAAAATATCTGTGGCCATAAAAATGATAGGAAAAAAATCTTTACAGGCATTTATTGAATCTCTTCTATTTTACCGTCTAAAACTCAAACACCTAATACCCAGCATTATGTCAGCTGAAGCTGGGAATACACCCCCCTCTTTACTTTAAGGGACAAAATGATTTTGATATAGAATTCTACAGTGTTTTCAGTGAGACCTTGTGCAGTGTCTATGCACCTCTTGTGCTTTTAGTGCTTCATTACTACCTGGAATCTGGATTAAGAGGTCACTGGATGGTTAGCCTTAAAACATTTCCATTAAAGAGTCACCCGCACCCTTGAAATCTAGCTTTTTCACCATTGTAGAAACAAGGACACATTTCTTTATTCTAATGGACAATAGGCATATCTTAGGCAGCTGAGTGATGCTAAACAGACAACCCGAGAATCTCAAGATCATTTAAATAGTCTGTTGAAAACTGTGAGGTTCTGTTATAAATGGGAAAGCTGCAGGAACAATTACCCGTGTACGTTCACCCTGTACCTTGATCAAAACATGAAGTCATATCATAAAGCAAATAGCATAGCATTACTAAGAGCATCTCTAAGGAGGTTTTGCAGAAGATGGAGCTATATAAAGCAATCTAACTGCATTTTGCTAGCAGGTAAAAGGATTAGTGTTTACAACCCAGTATTACATTTTATATTGTATTTTTAGTGGTGAATCTGAAACTATCCAAGTAGTAGGAATATTCACTGCAAGTAGTGAGGATAATCATACAGTTATTTACTATCTTGCAGCTTTTCCAGACATTTTTAAGGAAGAGGGATTACTTCTTAGTAACTACTGCTCTTATGATAAAATCATAAGATTATTTACCATCTTTCAGCTTTTCTAGATATTTTTATGGAAGAGGGATTACTTCTCAGTGACTACCGCTTTTTGAGACTTGTCCCTGTGCAGTCAGAATTAAAGGATTAAAGGAAGAGATCTCACAGAAGAGATTTAAGAAGCACTCTCTTGCTAAGGTAGAGTCAGAGACACTACTCCTACAAATAACTCGCTCAGTTTTTTCCTCCTAGCTACAGAGTCCTAAAATATAAAAAACTTGCTGTTAAGGGGAATAAAATGGATGGATAGGATGAGTAACAATCTGAGAAGAAGAATTACTCACGCAATATTTTTCTTTGAGTACTTCCTTTCATCCCCATTCATGTAGGGCCAGCAAGCACTGCCCCCTCGGAGGTAGCAAAAATGAATTATAGCATCATTTATCAGAATGTGATGCCAATGCCAACAAATGACAACAATTATCAGAGTCATGTTTGTATACTAGTATATTTCAGGTCTAATAGTAAACCTAAGAACATGTAGGTTTTCCATTTATTCACAGCACAGATGGCAGCAGCATGAGTTTTCAGCACCTATCCCAACATTTGCAATCACACTCTTGTGGAAAATGTAGGGCAATTTAAAAATGATATAAGTTATCAGGCTTGATAGGAATATAAGAGACTTCTTCAGGAATGATTACAGCTAGGGTGTTTAATAAGATTTTGAGCTCTTCCAATGAAATTCTGTAGGTAGGATATTAATTTCTATGAAAATGTACAAACTATGTACAATCAACTGTCATACAATCAATAGCAGCACTCATGCCAACAACCCGCACAAACACTGGGAAATTGATCTAAGCATCACAAAGGAGGTAAAGGAAGAGCTCTAACAATATAAATAGTGAGGACTATATCAACATCAGACTGCACCAGAACTCCCTGACCCTGCCTGCTATAAGAAATTATTCAGAGGACAATCTCTACATCCATCTTAACCTTAGAACTCAAAAGGTAACTTAAAATCCTTTTTCCATTAGTTCGAACAAAACTATCAAACAATCTGTCATTCCACCATTCCAAGAATTTTTTGATGTTCCCAAAATCCACAGACAAGGGAATACTGGCAGGAAGACAATACTGAATTAGAGGACCGTTGAAGAGAACTTCAAGAAGTCATGATGATAACTGAATGGCAATACCCACAAACCATTTCTCCTCTTTAACCATGGTAACTACAGCAACATTAGCACTACAGAGAAGTTAATGTTTACTGTGATATTTTGCAATAATCAAATGAAAAGATAATTTTGGGGTGATAAATTAGTGCCTATGGCTAACTTAGCCCTTTGAATTCCACACGGGATTGCTAAATATTTCAGATGTGAATACACCTCTGTTATTTGAAAGTAGATTAAGATCATCAATTCACTCCAGACAGATACATAAACTGTTATTATATATGAACTTTCAGACACTGCACAGGTTTTTTGAAATACTTACACAGAGTCTTTTCTTTTTGTACATTAGACCAGATAGATCACTATTGCCTAACTCAGTGACTGAGAAAACATCATACTGACATAAGCTACTTTCTCCTGCAAAATACAGATTCATAACCTTTAACACAGTACGGATGATCAGGTTATCTAAGGTTATGTTCTGCATCATGTAGGGAAGATAATTTATACTACTCTTCCATTTATAGAGATGAATAACGTGGTTTCTACTGATGTATAACCTCAGCAAGCAGCTGGGGCGAGTGGGGTGCCTGATAAGTGTTTAGGTCCATTTTGGGTGCCCAAGGACTTCCAAGTTATCACACGACAGAACTATAGGAGACCTCCATCCACCTGGTCTGGCAGCTGGCAGCCTAGTGATGCCAAACCATCTGAAGCCCGTGGCTAGGCACCCAGCTAAATCTCTCAGTCCTTGTCTGAAGACAGGATGATATGCAGATTCTCTTAGTTCCTATGATGGTTTGCTTCAGCGTTTCACCTTTTAGTTGCCGTTATTAATAAATTTTACCTAATTACTCAATAGAATGTGAAATATATTTTAGTATCTCTCTTGGAAACGCTGCATATGGGTGTAAAATTGCCTGTTAAATTCCAACTCACTATACCCCTGATTACATATTTAAAGGCTATCTTTATTCTTTTTGTTATATCATATTGGACATTTATATAGCATTGCTTCTCAGAATAACTCCTTTCATAGCTACATCCTCCATTTTTATGTATATCTTCCAGTTTTTCTTGTACATAGTGTGTGACAATATTTATATTTATTTTATTAGAATAGGCCCAGGTCAAAAATAGTGTTGACTGCTTTATATATCTGCCCTGTATTTAACATAATTCACAACTCAGTCAGACTAGATGATATAGCAGGTGTATCAAGTAGTATCAAGACTTACTACAACATCACAGATAGATAAATATTTAAGAGGATATAATAAATTTTCTAAGGCACTTTTGTACCATCCTGTAGAAACTAACAGAGAATTATGTCTTTTCTAAACAACCTATTCTTATAGCTTAAAACAGGTTTAGGAAATTTTTCATTTTCTACCACAGTAAGTTTTAAGAATAATTGTCACAGGAATCCACTTTTTTTTCCCAGGTAAATTCCATAGGCTCGCCCTTAAGGCCTAAGATTAGCACATTCTGAAATGACAGCTCTGACTATTTCCAGATTTGCATGAAGTCCATATCTTGGCAAAAAAAAAAGCTAGTGGTTCTGACTTATTTTAGGATGTCTGTTTCTTCCAGAAGTAATTCCTCATTTCTCCAGAGAAATACTTTTTTCAAGTTTTACAAAAGGGCTCAAAGAACTACATATTCATGCAAAATAGCACAAATACAATGAAATTAAACATCTTCTCATTTACAACTGTCCACTTTTCCAGCTATGTTGTCACTCAGTAGGAAGTCTATGGGATTATTCACAAAGTACACAACAGCAGGCTTGGTTTGGTAACATGTAAATGGTAACAGCTCTGCAAGCACAGTAGATAAAGCTTTCTACCCAACAGTATGACTTAAGGTCTGGAGAGTCAACACCTTCAGTGTTGTTTAAACTAATGAAAAGTCTTACAGAACTTAACATACATAAAAACCTACTATTTGGGAGTTTGTATGATACAAAATAAGAAATTAAATATTCTGTTTGTATAACTCAGCAAAATACTTTCAGTATACTCCTTCTGGGGCATGGACATCTCCAAGATGATCAGTGGCTCTAGCTAATTGTAGTGATTAGAAAATGGCAATAGCAGCCCTGATTCTGAACTCAGGCTGAAAATAAGAAATTTAGCATGCAGTAAAACTATACAGCTTAAAGCTTTTATGCTAAAGCCGATGTCTTACCAAATATAGCCATCTGTGTTCCCTCTGGGAAAGGTTCTACCATTCTGTTTCCATTGACATGATGTTTATCTAGAAGAAAAAAAAAAAAAAAGTCAAAATGTAATAGAATATATACTTTGCATGAAAACACAACTGTTTTTACTTACAATTCTATTGAAACCTGAAGTCTGTTTTGTCAAAGCTCACCTGCACAATTCACTAATATCTGGGACTTCATAGTTTCTGAGCTTATTTCTCAAAAGTACAGCTCTCCACAGATCCCAGGACATAAACCAGAGCTGCACTTCAATTTTGTGGTTAGGACAAGTCAGCTGATACCAAGGTAACACATGCACGTAGAGCATTATCCAGTAGCTATGACTGCCACAGGTGTAGCAGTCATTGTGCAAGCAGACAAAGCAGGGAAATGACAGTTGTCTGTTGCTGCTAGGACATGCTTGTGTTCAGCACGACACTTTTTGATGTGATCATGCATGAACTACCTGTATTTTCCGCCCTGCTGCAGTGGGGTGACATTGGCTGGCTGACAGGCACCCACCCAGCCGCTCACTCATGCTCCCACCTTAACAGGAGAAAACCCTTAATAGGATGATAATAGATGAAGTCAGACACTGTCACAAGCAAAACTGGCTCCACTTGGGGAAAATGAATTTATTGCCAACCAAAATAGGTTTAGATAGTGAGAAGAAGCACAGACAGATCAGAACAACAGCACCCACTCACCCTCGCCTCGTCCCAGGCTTGATTTTGCTCCTTCGTTCCCAACCCTCACCTTGGGTTCGTGGGGCTGTTTCTGACATTTTTCCCCTCACGACCATGCCATGTTTTGCCCTGTCTTATACACATGTTCACAGGGGATCCACCAGCTTCACTGACAAGCTTGGTTGGGCCAATGGAGCCGGCTGCAACCGGCTGAAACTGACTGGAACCAACTGGAACCAGCTGGAACTGACTGGAACTGGCTGGAACTGACTGGAACCACCTGGAACCAGCTGGAACTGACTGGAACTGGCTGGAACTGACTGGAACCACCTGGAACCAGCTGGATCTGACTGGAACCAGCTGGAACTGACTGGAACCAACAGGAACTGACTGGAGCCGGCTGGAACTGACTGGAACTGACTGGAGCCGGCTGGAACTGACTGGAACTGACTGGAGCCGGCTGGAACTGACTGGAACCATCTGGAACTGACTGGAACTGACTGGAACTAACTTGAACTGACTGGAACCAGCTGGAACCAGCTGTGTCCAGCATTGGGTGGGCCCAGCCTCTTTTAACAAAGAGGCCACCTCTGCAACAACTGTGCTACCAAAACCTGGACCTTTACACCCAATTCAACCAGAAATCTGCTACCTAAATTGAATATTTAGGTGCCATATTGTAATGCTACGTCCATTGTGACAGACCACACAAAGTTATTCCTGTACAGTAGTCACACACTGGACACTTAAATTACTGCTGTCATTGAAAACCACAGTTACAGATCAAACATAGCTGCTTTGCCGTTAGCAAAGCTTAATCAAGAAGGGGAAAGGAACATGAATTGCACACAAAAAAGCATCATGCAATGGTCCTCAGTGTGTTGGGGTCAGCAGCTCCAGCATCTACCTGCAATGCAGATGTCCTTCACACAGGATGCTTCTTCTACATTCTGGCCAAATTCCTTCTAGTTTTCTTAGAAAACATGATGCATGACACAAAATTAACAAAACTGCATCTGCTATTTTCACTGAATCTGAAAACCTGATCCATTTGAGGTTTAGTTCAATTAAATTATACTTTTCCAGCCACACGGGCTACCTACTGTCAGGCAGAAGGACATTTTCTACACAGGGCTTTGGGAAACCTTCTGGGCTGTGGAAGCAGGCAGATGCCTATATCAAGCTGAAGTTTAAGTTACACATCCCTGTACAGGTATACAAGGGAAGGGCATAAGACAGAACTCCTCCTATAGGGAGTATTTGCATAAAATAAAGACTGAGATGTCCAATCATACAATGCATGAAGGAAAGTGCAATATTCTGGCATTGCTGGTGCTCACAGTGGTGGTTGCTAAACAAGAAAATAGTAGAAGCCCACTTTGCTCTCTTTGCAACCAGACGGCTCCCAGGGGCTAAAAACTCGGTTTCCAAACTTCTAAATAACTTATTGCTGACATCCCAATGTACTTCTCTTTCATCCCAATGTATTTTCCTCAGCATATAGAAAATTCTACTCCTTGTGATAACATAGGCTTATCATTACTGTATGATCAAGGCTGTATGCAGAACTTGGAAAAGAGGTCTCCAAGCCCTAAGTAAAATAAAATATACAGATCCACAACAGAATATTCCTAATCCTTTTCACTAGCATCCTCACATTCATTTCCCGATCACACTCTTCTAAGAGTCACTGTCAACAGTGGTGGAAATGAATAAAAAAATCGCCCGAACTGAAAATACAGGTTTCTGTCCACAGAATACTTTCCAGGGAGAAAGCCAAGAGATTTTCTCAGTACATGCATTATTTTTCTTCCTTTAGTACAGAACCTGGTGGGGAATAAAGCAGGTCAAAATGAGAACACAGGACTGCCTTACAAATTCCCTGAAAGCAATATTTTTCATTAGCAGGGAGGCATAACACAGTTCTAATCCCAGCTGGCATCAAACATTTATCAACAGAGAGTGAGGGGGGGAGGCAGGGTTATCTGCAATGGGAGCAAGAGGTCCCGTGAACTCAATTGTTTGCATTTATGAAGATTGAATGCCCTGTGCCACACAAGTCAAGAGAGGGGCTTCAGGAAGGAAATTGTTGGGAGGTTCCAAAGTGGGAGTAATATGGCCAGTGCCGCACAAGGTTTCAACCTCGTTAGCTATAGCTTGTATTACCAACATGATCTATAGCCATCTGAGATGAGCGAACAGTCAGAAAAATTATGAAACATCATGCAAGATCAAATAAACTAACCCTGCCCTAGTCTTGATAGCTGCCTTCATTTAAAAAGTGAATGACATACATGATGTACGAAGTAGTTATCATTTCAAATGGTGAGGCTTTCAATATATTAAAATTAGTATTAAACTTTTAGAGGCTAGTAGGGTTTGAAAGAAAATCATATTTTCAGAGTTCTCAAGTCATCCTCCAATGCTTTCATACTTTTGTTTCAAAGATCTTAGCTGAATAAAATAATTAATTTTCCTGTCATTTATATTTGGTTTACATTTTCTCCAGTATTCCCTGCCTTCTGCCTAGATGCAGTAAATAGTAAAATAAAAATAAAAATAAAATAAAATTTACAAGGGTGTTCACAAAACATACATTCTATCTTACGAAGAAAGAAAGAACTTATAAGTATAAAGAGCCTCTCAAAAAAGCACAGCATTCAAACAATGTTGCAGGCTTGTTGTTCGTTTATTTGTTTTTTATGTAACAGTTTTTCGTCTGAAAATAATTAGCTTTAATTCTCCCCTATGAGTTGGATTGAGGAGCTCCAGAAAATCAGCAATACCTTGGCCTGATAGAACTAGAAAAAAAATTAGACAAGCTTTCCGTAACTTGCCAACAGAAACAATATATGGCTTTTCCAAGTCATTTTCATTCCAGAAACAAGGGCTTATAATATGTAAGACAAAAACTACTTTTACAGAAACGTTGAATGACTATCAGTGAACACTGAACTGGCTACGAGAAGTTAACTGCAGCTTCCCAGTGTTGAAAACAACATCTCACCCTAATATTGTCAGTATTTGTCAGGGTTAATGCTTCAGTGGACTACAACATTATCCAGGCCCTTGGAAAAGTAGAGCTGGGAGGACATGGTTGTCTTTAAATCATCCTCTTGATCCTCTTGGCCCTTACAGCTTCAACAGAAAGCCAATTGGTAAGGAATAACTTTTTCTTTCTATGTAATTGATATTTAGGCTGTCAGCATTTTTGTGAACATCGCTTCACAACCAAACAACGTGGGACTTCCTCTCAAAACTGCCAAATGCTGCTCCAGCCTCAACTGCAAGAATTCTCTTTACCATTTTTCAAACTAAGCCTGAGAGATATCTGAAACATACTCTGTTCCCTGCAGAACAGAAATAGCATGCACTGAAAGCAACAAATATCCTGGAGGTCTTGACATTCAACTTTAGCTTTAGGCAAAATCTACTTCAGATGTACAAAGTGCTGGGCCCTTTCTCCTTAGATGCTCTGGATTTTTATAGAAATAATCCTTAGACTCCTCTCCCTCTGTCTGAGAAACAGCATAATATATGGAAAAATAATCAAAAGTAGTTCAGTAGAATAATCAGAAGTTGCTCAGGTCTTCAGCATTTCTTTAGCATTATTCAGTCTTCGAACAGTTTCTAAAAGTCTTACAACTGTCCTTTGCTAAAGATTGACTGAATTTAAGTAAAGTTCTATCCACACAGGTTAAATTCATGGATTAGGCTATATCTGCACTAGTAAAATAAACAAGTCATATTTAGAAACTATTTGAGAGAGTGCTAATCAGCCTAGCCGAAATCACATTAGACCCTATCTTCGCAATCTACCAGCACGGACAATCAAGTTCCAGTGCCTAGACCTGTTCTCTAGCACATTTTAATTTGTTAGTATACACTTCATTTATCTTCACAGTTCCATGTACGTCAATGGTATCTCAACAGTAATACATAAATTTAACAACAGAAGATGTTCAAATGAGAAACTTTTATAAAAATATTTCCTTGCAGACCAACATGACGTGGGCTCTAAACAGATGTACTCTTCTGCTAGTACATATAAGCCCAGAGGAAAATCAAAGCTCCACTAAGTAAAAACTCTCTGCTTTTAAGTTACATTCCTAATAAAGTAATTGCCACAGCATTTATAGCATGTATCAGACCTTTAACAGAATAGGACTTGTAATTACTAGAGAATTAAGTTTGTGCTTTTTTCTTAAATATGCAAAACTAAAGCACCAGTCTACTGCAGAGCAGACAGGCACTCATAGGCAAAATCCTCTCTCACAGCAATACAGATGAAATTAAAGTTACACCAAGAATGAAATTGCAGTGCAGAATGTCTACGGAGGGCATTTTGCGTAACCAAAGATATCTGAGAGGAACCCTACTTTAAGATAACAGATGTCATTAAAGAAGATGAGTTCTCTACTTGCGGACCCAAATGAAGCAGCCTTAAAGAGATTTGGCTTTCACAGAATGCTGATCCAGCACTGGGTGAAAATGAGAAATTTTCTGCTCTCAAAACATTCGATCTCAAGCAATCATAACAGAGATTTAAAAACATATTTTTCCTTAAGAGATTCATTTGTTCTTCATATTTATCTTCTGGTTTTTAAGCCATTAGGGAATATTTAGACTACATACCCACACTTGTTTTATCAGAGTGGCCAGAAAGTTATTATTTTTAAATGAAAACTGAGATTCTCACATAATCAAATTAATCCAGGAATAGGGGTCATATTTATACACAAGGACTGTTAATTTTCCATGGTAAGCACAGCCAGGAATTGAATTGAAAATAGCTGATTAACCAATTACCACGAGCCTCCTCCATCCCTACCAGCTTTTCTGGGCTAGGACTTGGAACACAGCTACGCCACCCGTTCAGCACAAGCACGATGGGTGCGTGGGGAGACGAGGAGGAAAAGGGATAAGCAGTGATGAGGTGAAGGAGGCTGCTTGAACGACTCCTCTCCCCCATCTGTTTTGCCTTAGACACTTTTTCCTACACTTCCCTTCACACCACTGCCATGGAGGTCTTTTCTGCACCGGCTACACCAAACACCCACTTGGCTGTCTACGTGGCAATGAGGTCAGTGAGGAGCTGGAAATTTCTGACAGATGACAGAAGCAGCAGGTCAGGGGGTACAAGAAGTTTATAAAGCAGTTATAAAAATAGCTAAGTGGTTAGCATTTGCAAAAGTGGTCTGTAAGTCACAATATATATCATAAGAGTTTCAAGGTGGGCACCAAAGAAACATAAAAGCACTGCTCACTTTACGAAGTGTTAGCTGAACATGGCATGCACATCAAATATTTAGTACAGTTGCCATATTCATTTTAAGCAAAAGTTTAGAGGCAATAAAGGGGCATAAAACTTAGAGCCAGGGCTGTGTGAAGAAAAAAAAAAATGCTTTCACCTAAATAAGGAGGGGTGAAGAAATACGTTCAGCACTGAATAAGCAAGTTATTTAAATGCCTTCTTCTAAATTTTGGCTGTGAGAGGAGTATGTCATCCATAGTCACAACTCCACCTCTCTCCAGCACAGTAATGAAAAGTAGGATGACAGACACCACTTGAAATCTCTGCTCATAATATGGAGACAGACTGATGGCATTTCACTGTGACCCGTAGCTGGTATGTTCTTTTATTTGGAAATTCATTGAATGCCCAAGTTTAATTTCAGTGTCTGAGTTTGTGCGCTCCAGAAAGACCACAGTAAAATGAATGCTGCGGTGAGAAGATGTCAGATTCATTGCTCCTGTGATGGCTGAGAAAGCTTTACTGCTTTAGGAGAAGACAGAATTATCAGCAGTCTGAAAGCTGACACAACAACAAATCTAGCCCGCAGCACAAGTGAACTGCTTTGTGAGAAGTAAGACATTCAGAAAAAGCTCCTCGTGGCATGATTGGTAACCCACTGCGAGATACATGGGCTATCAGGCCTGTTCATCCCCTACTGCTTTTTCATATAACACTTTTTACTGCTGTGCACCATCAATATACAGTACATAATTGAAGGCCAGTGGGTTTCTTTTCAGTCTTGTAAACAAGAAATTATCTAATTTTTATCTCCAGTGAAAGTCTGAAAAAATGGTGGAGGTCTGGCAGTGCCCTATTGCCATTTAACATCTAATGAGTAAAATGGTAAATGTTACCAAAGACAAGAAATCCTAAGTGAAGGAAGATGAAGTAGTAGTAATAAGGAATTCACTGCCCATGAGTAAACATTTTAAAACAGGTTATACATGAAAACACAGTTCAGAGGAAGCAAAATTAGCCTCACTTACCATTTTTTTCCAAATTATTTTCTTTGCAATATTTTCTAATGAACTAGATACCTGTTCATTGTTTTAGTCCCCTCCTTTACAGTAATTATATTGAATTCTATAGGCAGAACTTAGTTATTAGAAGTGAACTAACTCTACTAAAATGTACACGTCCCTTACGCCACATGGCTTTTTGAATTAAAATACAGTAACAAATGTGTTATTCACATTTTCAAGCTTAATACTTACTCAGTATCTTTAAAACAGAACTCCATTTCAGTACATTTTCATGTTATCTGATGAGAGTTTCATTGCACTTTACTCATCTGGCTTGGAAATGTGCCTAAAATGAGGTATCTGAATAAATTCCCTGATTTCACAAACTTCTGGACTTTCAGAATTTCTATTACTTTCACTGAAAATCACAACTGGGCAGCACTTTTTAAAAACAGGTTATTCATCTATATACTTAAATATGAACTCTGAAGCCTGACTTTTTAAACCTAAGAAGTTTTTTGTTTTTCTGTGTTTTTTTTTAACTGTACTTTACTGCTGTTAAATCTTTTAACAGTAATTGTTAAATCTTTTTAAATTGCTAAATCTCTGATAAATCTTTTAACAATTGATTCATCTCATTTGAAGTCAATCTGACTAAATTCTGGTTTGAAAGCCTGGTTGTCACAGAGCCAGAGTCTTTCTTTTTTTGTCCTATCATTCTCAGTAGTCATGGCTGATAGCTTGATCAAAATAGTTATTTGGATTACTCTGTCAGTTATTCTAGGAGTAAGCTTGATAGCTCTTACAGACAAAAGCATAAATGCAAAACTTCTCACCATCTGCTTATTTCATTATCCGGAAGATATTTCCTTTAAAAAGGTCTTAGTTCTCCTGTATGGTATCTGATGTATATGCCAAGAGGAGTTATGCATGTGCTATGTATTGAAATATGTCATATATGAGGATTTTATAAATTATACAAGGATAATATTTTTCCAGTCATTAATATTGAACCAGATCCTTACTTCTTCAGACAGAGGAGAAATCTTTCATCTTATTTATATCCTTCCCCTCTCCCGAGATCTCCTGGATATCAGAAAATGCCTTTGAGATGGTTTCACAATGATCGGGAAAGGACAGAGGGAAGTCTGACTGGGAAAGAGAAAGATTGTAGGTAGTGCTGCTGAAGGAATAGGAATTATCTACTAAATCCCTCCATTTCCAACACACGCTAAGAAAAAAAAAACAAGAAAAAAAAAAACCACATTCATCCTTGTCCCTGAAGGTGGAGCCTCTTTTCATCATTTTAGGAATTTCAAAAAGCTACTCAATGGAAAACTCCGTGCAAGCACAGCTTCACCTTCACCGGGGGCACGCTTTTAGTGGACTGAAGTGAGGCACAAGAGGGAGAGGACTGCTCTACCTCAGGCCTCTGCAGAGCTAATAGTGATATCAGTTGTGTGATTTATGGCAGAATTTTGTCCATAAATTCTTCATAGCTGGTGATGAAATAGAAGCTCTTCTTTATTTTCAGGTCTAGTTCAATGAGCAGAACTGTCAGTTCTGCAAGCTCCCGTGTAATAAGAAAATCTAATGTCATATCAGATGAATTCCCAAGTGCTGTGTTTCAAATCACTTTGCCTCCCAAAGGATATTTTCAGCACGGGGACATTGCTGCCTGAATCCAGCCATTTAAGTTTCCAAATCTGACAAGTCATTTTGGTTCTCAGCACTGGCAGAGAGATGGCATACATGATCTACTGGGTTTCTTTCACCTCTCATTTCTGTAGTTCCATCATCCTCCATCAGTCAGTAGAGATCAGCTGTCAACCCACTAGCAATTAAAAAGAGAGGTCAGCCCCGTAACAGTAATTCACTGCCTACAACTACTTGTAGTAGTGCGTTATTGTTCACACTGGTGGTTCACAACTATTACGAAAAAAGCATGATGATGTTTAATGGAAAGTGTTAGATTACAAATTTTGTTGGAGAATAAATAACTGTTCACTTATTAAAATCAGTCGTGAAAGGAAGAATGGTAGCTGAAAATAGTTTTGAAACGTATTCTGGAGATGATGTCTCACAATGTGACATGCTGTGTTCTGCTGCATCCATTCTATCAAACAGATTATTACACGCAAACTGATTGATGCTACAAAATGTGATGTGTCCTAGCACAGTGTGTCAGTTCTGAACCCAAAACACATGGACTCCTCAAAACACATAGGTTCTTTTTAACGAACAAAGGCAAGATTATCACACACTGATTCTGTTTTGCATTTCTTACTGCGAAAAGTACCGACAGGAAATGACAGGAAAATAACTTTTCGAAAATGAAAATGAATTCATTTCTTAGAAGAGGGCAGCGGAGGTATAGAGGGAGAGAAACAGCGATTTTGAAATTTCCAATCTACTGGGGTTTGCAGATTAGTGGCTGAACAGCTGCGCCCGTAGCTGTGTGACTGTGCTAATAGGAAGCAGTATGTCATGCGGCTACGGACCACAAGGGAAGCCGACGGCGCGGCGTGAAAGGGTAGAAGGGCTGCGGGGTCATCGGGGATCGCATCTGTGACGGGGAAGATAGGCTGTAGGAAGATGGGTAGGGCAATGGGAAAAGCCAGCTGTAGGAACCTGCATAAGACCACAGAGAGAGCAGATGTAAATACGTACGTGCATACGTAGCAGCTGGGGCAGGGGGCGGTGGGGTGTGCGGGTGAAATGTAAGGATATAGAGGGTGTATGGCCAGAGGAAAGCACCCTACAGACTGCAATAAACGCCTTCCTGCTTTCAAGGAGACAAAGCCATGTACTGTTACATGACTTTCAAACACAAAATACCTGATACCACATATCCTAATTGTACCTACATGTGCTGCTTGACGCATTTTCTGAGTGTGTAGACCAGAAGTTTAACCTTTGAGGTTTTGGGTAGGTACATTAAGGTTGAATTAAATGTGCTCCAACTGGGATTCATGCCTCTTCGTTTAGTCATCTACAATGGTTATCTACATCTGAGCATTCAGCCTTGGATCTTTCTGTTCTCCGGATAGAAACAGCTACTTCTGCTGTGATTCATCTGACAAATTTTGGATGTTTTCTTCAGGATAAAATGAATCATATTTAAAAGTGTCAATTTCTCAGTGCCAATTATAAGGAAACCAGTGACCAGCTCAGATGAATTCCACCTATATCACCTGCAGTATTATCACTGAGATTTATGATCCAGGCAGTGGGAGGATTAAGCCTGTGTATACATACATATTCATCAAAGCAGGGCCTTGACACCAATGGAGATTCTGGGTTATAAACTAGAATCAATAAAACAGACAAATATATATAAACCAGACAAATGTTAACAGTAAAGCATTTGATCAAAATAGCAGAGGAAATGATAGCAGAGGAAAATGAACCTATCTACAAGAGTTGCTAGATGGTACTCCGCTATCACATGCACATGTAAATCTTTTGTTTAGGTTCGATTATCTCCCTACTTTGTTCCCTAAAATTTGCTTTCTTTGCAACTTGACAAATGCAATATATTCTTCTCTGGAAGACTACAACTCCCCAAAGAACATTGCTGCAAAGAGTCCATCAGTTCAAATGACACTCTCATTGTCAAATCCCTTCTCCACCGCACCAAGCAGAAGTCACTCGTCTACTTGCGAGGTCCTCAGCGGGGCCACGAGGTCCAACCATCTCTCATGGTCCAGCTGCATGTCTCACTCCACCTGTGATCACGCAGCGATGCCAGCCAGCACTCTTGATGCTAACAAGTTTCCTCGTTGATTTCTCTGGTACCTCTCTGTGTATTAGGGAGGAGCTCCCGATAAACAAAGCCTCAGCTACCTCCTTATCTCCTTCAGATCCTTCCCCTCCTTTCCTGACCTACAGAGATTTCAGCTGCCAGCTCTGTACGGTAGCCCAAATAAAAATAATTAAATAAGTACTGCATTCACTGTGTGTGACTTAGTGCACGGCTGGTAGGTAACTGGGATTGATAATTATCCCCTTCTACAAAAGGACAGGTCGGCATGCCATCATAAGGGAGAATACAGCAGCACACTATCTTTTCTTCACTCTGTAAAACTCAGCAGTGCATGAAATGCACAGAAAAAGCCTTAAAACAGGCACGGAGTGTGGCACTGAGTTATCGCCGTAGGGCAGACAGCCCATGCCCTTCCTACCACTGCTGCTTTCAGGCAGCGCCAGTAGCATCCGGTTGTTAGTGCAGGAATTGAGTGACGCCGACAAAATACAACTGGACTGTATTTCAGAACGTGAGACAATGCCTTTCCAAACCCCACTTGAGAGCCTTATCTGAACCAGCTTGGGTAAGAATACTGTCAGACAGGCTGGAAAACCAAGAGATCCGAACAAAGGGTGATGATAAACACGGTGTAACCGGGCTGGGAGGAGATGTCCAGTGGGGTGTGGCGAGGAGGATTGTTAAGCCTGGGTTTATTTAGCAGCTTTATTAATGATCTCAAAGACGGGGTGAAAAGCACATGAATAAAACATGCACTGGATACTCAACTGGGACATCATGTGTACACCATGAAAAATGAAAACTAGCACAAAGCTCTAGGCAGAAATTCTGCAGTGAAGCACAGAGAGATGCAAAGTAGCTCCAGGAATAGTACGGTTTTCTTATTACAGAGAAGGAGCTTGCGTCCTCATCTTTCTGGAGGAAAAAAAAATTGTCTAAAGGGGCAGGAAGCAGAACCTGAGGGAAGGACAGGAGATTCACGGGAGAAATAAACTCTTAGAATGGCCAGACTGTGGAAATCCACGTGCCCTCAGCTTCTCCTAAAGAGACTGCTGCTGAGGACATAATCGCCGCCGGTTTGCTTCCTGCCACTGCTTGCCTCAGCATCTCCTTGCTTGTGAATCAGCAACAGCAATGCCAAATTCTGTCATCAGAAACGCTAGCTGCACAAAACAGTGCAGACCTGATGGTAAAATCCTCAAATTGCTTAAATACATTGGCGTTGTTTTTTTTTTTCTAGTTTCCTCTTGCATGTTAGTATTTACAGAAACAATCTTCTAAACGTGTCTTTGGATTTGGGACGCTCGCTTTCTGAGGGTTCAGCCTGAGAGTAGTTACTTAGCTCTTATGCCAGCTGATGCTGGGCATCTGAGCACTGACAAGCTGTTATTGACTTTTTATGTTCAGAGCTTCTCAAAATGAGACTCAAGATAATTTTTGCTGGACGGTCATAAAACATGTTCAAAGTGGGAGAATCCCTTTGAAATTCACGGCTGGCCATGAATTTGTAGATAAATAGTAGAGCAGTGTTTTTTCAAGCTGTTAATTACTTACATAGAGACATAACTCAGACATATTTTTTCCTGTGGAGGGAATCACAGAGAAACACTGCTTCTCCAATATACACTTCTTTGACTAACATTACAGTTTTATAATATTGCACTAAAACATGACATTTGGGCAAATGAGATCACACTAGATGTAACTTCTTTGTGTTTTTTTTCTGAAATACAGCATGACCCAGGGGAGGTTCCTCTCACCTACAGCACTTGGGCTAATGGGAAGAAATATGCAGCATTGGGCAATTCATCTACTTTTAGGCATCCACATTCAGAAGAAATAGATTTTATCCTACAGGTGATTATTTTTACCTCACTGACATGAAGGAGCCAATGACGGTTAGCTCAGATGAAGACTTCTACATTTGGTCAAAGTCTTTCCAATGACAATATGTATTCTCACTTCACTTAGTGAGGCAATCCCAAAGAAAAGCTGCTCTCCTGCCTTCCTCTGTCTACTCGTTGATAGTTTGTCTGCTTCAGGGGCTTGATTCCTCCTTGCACAAATGTGCTCTTTTATACCAGCTTTGCATTTGTTCTCCATGCAAACAGAAAAAATAATTTTCAAGATCCAAGACTGCAAGCAACCCGTACTAATGTAATTTTTGTATCTAAAAAAAATCTAACCAATGTATACTTTTAAAACTACAGCTTCCCAAGAAGTTATGACGTTCATTAGAGGAATAACACAATGGCTGGTCAAATAACTTCTCAAAGTTCACAATATCACCGATAAACCATGTCTTGATTCCCAGTCCCTTATTCCCAAGAGCTTGTCTAACTCCCTCTCCAGCTACTTAAAAAAGTATGTTTATTGGGTTAATAAAACCCAACGGAGAGAATTCAGTAGTCACTTTCTATTAATGAGTTAACATCATTCAGTCACCTACAATTTAATTTTTCTAAGGCCCCGAGATTTTAATTTGAGTAAAACTTCTATTAATTACAATGTCTAATAACAATGTCTAATTCAGACATCTGTTAAAAGTATGTAATGTTAATTTATTGGAAAATCTCCAGCAGTGCTCAATTAAAATGTTCCCCAGTTAAGTTAATGCATATGATTTGTAATGAATAGCAAAATTAGATACTGTTAATAAAAATAATAGCAAATTAAAAACAATAAAACCTAGAGTTTAAGACTGACAAAATTAAAGATGCAGAATTGTTCATTAGGCGACAGAGCAAGAATTTTTGAAAACAGAATATCCTCACGTTGGTTTGGGAGCCTCCCTCACGGAGCATTGCTCTAAATTAGCACCCACAGGAAGTATTTGTTGTACAAAACACTGCAGGAAATGGTATTAATCCTTACTTATTACGTTTTTCTTGGTTTAATTGCAGTTTTCCACCACAAGATATTTTTCACGTTCCTTGAATATCCAGCCTTACTCAGGGGCCTATATTTGTCAGGGCGGGTTTTGCTATTTTTAAATAATTACACTGCTTTGCAGCATATCTACGGTCCCGTGAATTAAACTGATAGGTGAAACAAACAGCGCTTTTTCTCACCCGAACATTGTCATCACATTATCATTTCTGTGCCCGACTGCATGTCTCCACGATGCCGTTAATCTGTTTTTAAAAATGGATCTACACGAAACCATGGAAATGAGGTGCAGCGCGGCTTTAGCGAGGCATTACAATGCACCGCGGTCCCTTAAAGCACGACTGACATTTCTTTTCTTCCTTGTGAAGATGTCAGTAGCTTTGAGCAAGAAGCAGCATGCAGCCTGTGATATAGTATCTCGCTCGTACACGTTCCCCCTTGATGGCAGATTATCTGCCCGGAGGTTGCATTAGGCTTCAGTCAGCTGTCAGTCAGCAGCCGAGAAGGAACGGTCCAGTGCCTCTTCCCCCCCGTCTGACAGTGATAAATGACCAGACCTAATGCTCAGCTGAGCCTGACGGGTCCAGGCCTCCCCTCGCAATCTGTTCCAGATGAACATCAGCCTTTTTCTGCTCCTATCCCCTCTTGGTGCAGCAAGAGGCAGGAGCCGGGAGGGCGAAGGTGAGGCCAAGGGGCTTTTCTCTTTCAAAACGGGGAGCTGTGGTTTTGCTCCTCGAAGAAGCTCATCATCTGATGGGAGAAATAAAGACGAGGATGGAGTCACAAACCAGCACAACCAGCTCTGGCGTCGATTAACTACCTCCTTAAAAAACAGATGGGTCTGACTCAAAGCTGCGGAAACGCACCTCGGCCTTCTCTATCCAAAGTGCTGTCCTTGCGAAACAACGACGTGGTGTTGTGTCTTTTGTTGGCTGCAGAGGGGATGGGGAAGGGGATTCTAAAACAGAGACTTCTAAAAGTGAAACGAGAAGTAGGTACCCCAACTACAAAAATGCTACAACTTCGTCTGGAACAGATACTGCGCTTTAAGGCTGATACTCTACTGCTTAGCAACTAGAAAAAAAAATCATAAAATATTTTGTACTTAGTAAAAACTATTTTTTTCAATTTTATCTTAACTAAAATATATTAGCCCAGAATTTGAGGCTCAAACTATGGTTCTTTACTGGACCTAGTGACCACTGATCACAAAGCTAGCCACTGACCATATCACATAGCAAAACCATATCCACACTTAAAGGACCCATGGCAAACAGAAGCTCCACAGCAAACTTCCTGCTCACATTTTTGTACTTTCCGAAGTATGTAAGTGGTTTAGGATGAGATATAAGAGGATTTGAAATGAAGACGCATTTGTACCTAAGTATAAGGCACACAGTTCCCATAGGATAACAGGGCTAGCACCGATCTGTTTGCTTTGTTCAGCCTCGTCTGGTGTCTACATGGACATCATAAGGTTAGTTTCACTTCATCTTTACTCACCTCTTAGATGACCAAAGTTTCATTTAAAAAAGGCTCTCAACCGTTTCCCAAGGAGTATCACAGATTCATAGGATGGTTTGGGTTGGAAGGGGCCTCAAAGATCATCTCACTCCAACCCCCTGCCATGGGCAGGGACACCTCCCACCAGACCATCACAAAGCCATGCTTAGAGACACAAAGCTAAGAAGTGGACTTAACTCCTCAAGAAGCATTAGATAAGAGCATCCAATATGAAGTCCTGTGTCATATACTTGTAAAAAGAAACTCCTTTGTTTAGTGACTGAGAGATCAGCTGAACAGACTGTAGCCACAGTGGAGAAACTGCATCGGCTGAAAGCAGAGGGAGCAAACTCAGTTCGATTCTGCCCTGCTCACCTGGCTTTATTCCCTTCTGAAATCAACCTCGGGAGAATCAGCTGAATTATTTTACACATGAGGCTGTCCAGTATTGCCTTCCAAGGGAGATACAGCCCAGGACAAAGATAGGAGAGTGGAACAGACGGACATTCTCCGAGTGGTGAGCTCTTCCTCAACACAACAGAGATTTTATTCACTGTAGGGAAGGCTTTATTGACTTTGTGAACCTAGTGCACAGCTGGGAGTTATTTGGTTTTATTTACCTGTAAAAAACTATGCCTTCTCATAGTGATTTGTAAAGCCTCACATCGAGAATATCTACATTTATAGCACTGAATCACTTGACTGAGATTATCAGGCTTTCTTTCAGGTCCTGGAAAGAGCAAGGCACCTCCTTTGGGATCTTTAGCCATCTTTCCTGGTCCAAAGCAAGCCCCATTAAAGGTACTGCATTGCTTAATTTGCGATCTTGAAGTAGATGGAATATCTACAGCCTTTAGGTGTTCAGAAAAATCTTGCTAACAAGCAGATTATACACAGCACTTTACTAAAATACCATCTGTAGAGCGAAGGCAACAGCTTTAAAGAGTGAAAACATGTTTAGTAGTCTTTGCATTCCCTTTGTGAGCATTGTACACACCGTTAAACGACTACTGAATCCAGAACAATTAGATATAATTGGTAGTGAAAGCTTAGAGGAAATCCAGAGACAGAACAGCAGGGGTCGTGTCGCAGGTGCTCTAGCAGAACCGTGCAGGAAGGATGAAGAGTGGACAAGGAAGGACGTAGCCTGACAAAGCCACCCAGGAAAAAAGGAGAGAGCTTGATCAGAAAGGACATTACACATACAGAAAAGTTTGAGCAGGGATTGTCAACACTATACCTAATTATTGGTAACCTAAGTTAATACTAAAATTAAAAAATTGTTGAGTATATCAAGAGAGCGAATATATCAAGAACATATCAAGAGAATGTATCATCTGAAGGGGGGTGTTATTATTAATGCTAACAGCCGCACAGCTAGGGGTTTGTTTCTAAACCCTATTAAAAACAGAAAAGTTTCTTCACTGTCACCACTGTTACGCTTTAGGACCAGGAAAATTGATGCTCCCAGGGCTATCAGGAGTGCAACAAGCACGCCTGACGGCAGCCAAAGAGGACAGGAGTGCCCGAGTCTCACCGCACCGGCAGGAAAAGGCTGCTCCTCAAAAAGCCCAAAGACCACGATGAACCTGGCCCTGCTCGGGTGGGCACGGGCTGTGCAGACCACAGCACGTTCAGCCTCGCCTTCGAGGCATGCCAGGTTTTAGAGTTCTGTTGAAAAGAAGGAAACTGAACCTGGCGGCTATTTTGGCAGGCGTAAGTGGTATATTCCCCAGGGTTAAACGCTGTAAATTCTTCTGTATGATCAACAGGGAGACAGGGCATTGCAGAGAGCAATTCAGACAACCTGAAGTTAGACTTCAGCTCTGAATTGCCTTCTGAAGGAGTTTGCCGCCCACTCGCTGTCTCTCAGTTGTCTGGAAGAAGAAATGGGAGATTTGAGATCTTTTATGCTAAAGTTAGCTTCTTTGCACTAAAGTTAGCTTCCTTACGCTAAAGTTGGTTTGTGGGAGTAGCCTTGCAAATTGCAACAAATTTCATCTCAAAGGTAGAATTTATTTTGAAAATTATCAATTCAACTTATTATAGCAAGAATTATAAATAAATAAAGCACATAGCAGAACAGGTTGGTAATGCCAACATGATTCATCGCACCCTAATGCAGTCATCTGAAATATTCAAGCCATACCTCGAGGATGTTTATCTCCCCCTTGACTGCTGTGGGGTCAGCAACTCAAACAGCAGCACCAATCCTGTGCAAATCTGAATTTTGGACAAACGGATCTAGAATTTATTTATTTTTTTACTATTTGAATAGAAGTGATTTGTCATCGCTGCTGCTAGAACCTTAGTTCAACATAATTTTCCAGTGAATCTTGTATTTCTAAAGAATGTCGTTCCTGTGAGGGGAAAAAAGCAAACACACCAAGCCTAGTAATGGGGCAGACTGCTATTACAGCAGCATTAATTGTACCTCGATATCTATTCTGTCACCTGATGCAATTCCATAATTAACAGTGACATGCACTTTCCTTACATAATGGGAATTGAACCCTTCTTCCAATGAGGAAAGATAAATAGACTTTAAATAACATATATTTAAATAACTTATATTTTTTTATCCAAATACGCAACACATTCCTTTCAATACAAAAGGAATTTTTTAACAATTTCTTCCTCTATTAGCTAATAAAACTCTAATTAATGAACTGCATCTTTTTAGAAATGTAGCATTCTTTCCAGTCTTCTTTTGCTCTGAAGAATCTTAACAACAGAATCTTCAGATCTGTTATGCATTGAAATTAACTGAAATATTGAGCTTACATTGTAATTGAATAATCTGGGGTGTAATGACTTTAGCTGTTATGGCTTCACACGTTCTCTATAAATATCTGGAGCTCTCATCCCCAGCTCAGGCCAGGCTTGCACCCCATGGTTATGGTATGACGAACAGCTCAGTGTGTACATCACCATCATTCCTTTACAATTCATGTAACTATTTTATGGGCTGTAATGAATGAGGGACATGGGAAAATTGCCCGTATTTCAATCCTTTTGTTCCTGGATGAGTTTGTTCAGCTCTCATTGATTCTGAAATGTCCCATGTCTGTGTATCTTCTACTTCAGTGGCTGCCCACAGTATTCCTGCCTCGGTTAAACCAGGAAATGAAAGAGAACTGCTGGGAAAGCCTGCCCTATAATTTTGCCAGTCGCTACTCATACAATTTTATGAGTAATACCTGCTAACATTTGTGATTTCGTGGTAGACAAAGCAGATTTTTGATAGATAAAATGGATGTCGAATTTTTAAACATTTTCCCCTTCATAAGATGACAGAACATAATCATGGCTTTAGTACTTTAATATGTCTTTATTTACAAGAAGTAAATATAACATCAAGTATCCCGTATTTATAATGCCTAGTTTGCAGAAAACTACAACAGCTCTACAGTATTTTTATCTTTATATTGCTGAAATAGCATTGCAAATGTCTCCAATTTGTCACTGTTTTTGTCTTGTCACATGTATTATAACCAGCTGCAACTAGGGTGCAAGGACAGACTTTCAAAAGTATTCAGTGGCTTCCGTCAAACTGATGGCAGATTTTCATAAGAGCTCGGCACTTAATATTGGAAGATATTTCAAAAATCTGACTGTCCTGTACAATTTCAACTAGCAATAAAGAAACATAATTGGATTTTAAAAAGAATTTGTGTGCATTTAATCACATATCCTCAAGAACCTGCCCCATTTCTTCTTGGTCGCCTACAAATCAGCCTGGGTGGCCACACCAAGTCTGGGCTTTTCTCCTGAGTGCCAACCCAAAGATCAAGCGATGCCCCGGCTCGATGTGAAGGTATCTGGACAGTAAGAACTGACATGAGATTAACTCCTTAACTCCTCTGATCACAACCAAGGCTTTGCTTGTTAAATAAACTAACGGCGACAGAGGTGAAGGTGGCCAAACCATCCCGGGAGCCTCAAAGCCACGGCCCTTCGTCTGCTTAGCTTACCTACATAGACGTTGTTCTAAGGCTTAGAAGGTCTTGTAGCACATTGTGGAGGTTTCTCAGATGGCATGGGCTGAGGAATCTGGGCGCTGCTGTTTAAGACCGCCGCAATGAGCAGACTTGATGAGGCACAAGTAGTTTTCAAAGAAGCTATAACCTGTCACAAATGGAGCCATGTGCAAAACTTGGAAGTTATGGCCCTTGATTTTGTGTGAATTTTTAATAAAAGACACACCTGGAAAGAGAAGTAATCTTTGTCTTTATACAAATGTAGATGGAATAGGGTTTAGGTGCTGCCAAGAATCAGGTGGAAACTTCTGCCTGCTACTGATTATCGAAGATTCATTGGGAACACCCACAGATGAAAGGTTTTGTGTGACATTATCAGAGCTCCAAAATATCAAGTTGTTCAGTGAAAAAAAAAAAAAAAACAACTATAATTAAGCTACTCTGACATTCTCACATGAAAACCTTGAACATTTCCAATAACAATAATTAATTATGTTTTTCTCCACACTTTATAATACCTCTCAAAGTAAGATAATGTTTATTGCTCTAGATTCATAAAACACTCTAGACCCAGTTTAACAAGCAGTGAGGGAATAATGAAAATGTAATTGCTGCCTTTATTAAGAAGGTTACTGCTGAACTTTATTTGGTATTTGAAAATTGGAAATCTAAGTTATGTGTAGAATATTAAATATATATATATAGATAGATGATGATTTACCAGGTAGGCATATGCAAGTTAATAAAACAATTACAAGGTCAGTAGTGACCTCTGTGGGATCAGGAACTCCGAGTGGTTTATCCAGAAAGAGGATGGCCAAGTGGACATGTTAAAAAAAATAATAATTTTATAACACTTAATAGTTATATATATCACTTGACTTTTCACATTTCACTGCCTTCCCAAAAGTGAAACAAAAACTTTGTCATAATGCTTCCAATGTAGAGTTGGTTGGATACTTACTGGCAATAATATAAAAGCATTTTCTAATGAAAATCATTCACATTTTGAAATTAATTTGCTTTGACTACGTTCACTTCACTTTTGTATTTGCTTTGTACAAACGTTCAGTTGATTGAATTTTCCTGCTATAACTGTTCGAGGAAAACCAATTTCAAAACCACATAAGTGGCCATTCAAGAAGCTGAATTTAAAATTCATCCTTCCAGTTTGTCTCAGTTACTGTGAAAACCTCCACAGTATCTCATATTTGATAGGTTTTAATGAAATTATTCTCACAACCCTCAAAAAGACAGAATTAAGAGCTACCTGACATACCCCTGGCTACATGTATGTCCTAGGGTCTAAGCTAATGATCCTAACAATATCATCAGCTTCATCACAGTCCACAGTAAAGAAACCTGAAACAGGAAATAGCCAGAGCTAAGCACTACAATTTTTATTTCAAATCACCGTAAACAATGAGTAAGCTGATAGGAAGGGGGTCAATGACTAATATCTAACAAGGACAAAAGTATTTAGCAATGCAAGTACAAACAGGACAACCTCACAAATTCAAATGAACTGCCCTGCATATATTCATATATCTACATTCATGTATGACTGCATAATTAAACTTCAGTAATTAATCTCAGTTGCAAATTCCTGACAGAAATATGATTAACTGTGTAATTTTGAAAATAAGACACTGATTTACAGCATATTGTTCAGACCTTCTTGTTTAGGCTATATCAACACAAACTTATCTACCCACAGGCAATTCAAACTTCTTGGCTTGAAAGGAAGTTACGGCAGTAGCTAACATAAACTGCAACGCTTTGCTATATAACCTCCCCAAAGCCAAAAAATAAAAATAAAGGCAATATTTATAAATGCAATGACCAATAACCACCAAAGTAGACAATGAACTGCCTTCAAATATCAGATGTGTCCTGATCTGACAACTCAAGAGGGATAGAGAAGAAATCCAACTAGCTAATCTGTCCCTGGCTAGGATTATCACAAGTATTAACCCAAAACATGACAGAAAGAAAAGCCAAGCCAATGAAATAATGTGCCAATTCATCCAGACTATAAGAGACTATAACACTATATGCTTAGTGAGATAAAACATCCTTTTTGCCTATTACAGCCAGCAAACACTTAATGTGGCTTGGATGTAAAAATGTTTTTAAAATTAATACACGATATTTGAACAAGACCCATGATACACTCATTCAACATTCCTACACAGATGTTGTACAATATCAGATATTGCCTTGTAGATTCCAGCAGCGCAGCAGACCCAGTCTTGGTATTAATTCATATCTACCACTGCATGACTGGCCTTGAAGGATTAGTCTGTTCGAAAGATGAGAAAAGAAAAAGGCAAAGAATCCCCCAGTGAGCTGAGATGCCCTGGGATTTACTTGTCATTAAAACAATATTCGTGGTTGCAACAGTGGAACGGACCTTCTGAATCCCAACTACTTTAGGCAAGCCTAGCCAAGAATTTATCAGGTTGCCCCAGCATCAAGGCAAATTTTAAATAGGGTAAATATTAAACCTTAAAGGATCAGGTAGCACAAGAGAAGTCAGCCTACTCTTGGTTTACTTAAAGGCAAGGTTTCTGTTACAAGTGAAAAAGTGTTCAAGGGTCTTTCGGACAATCTACGGGGATCACTCCATTATTTAAAAATAAAAAATAAAAATGACATTTCAAATATTATTTACTGAAAATATGAGATTCTTAAGAAGCGTCATCACTTACACTTTTCCTTTGGTTTTAAAGCCCATGTTTTCTTTTACTAGAGAAAAATATAGCATAAAGAGATGTATGGTTCATTTTTTTAGTGATCATGTAAGATATATCTGGTTTATTCTTGGTTCTCATACTGTTTGCTCTGATGTCTTATTTATGACTGTTCACTAGATACACCTAGCTCACTAGGTAAAAAAATATCAGAGCAAACCTGGTAAAATTTCAGAGCAAACATTAGGCTGTGTACATCTGTAGATGATGGATATTATTGCAATTATTCTCATCCTCATCCTTCGAATCTTCCTTCCTATTTTTTACTATACACAGTTGTTGTATCCGCTCTTAAAGCAGATTACAAGCTCTCCGAGCAAGGGGTCAAGTCTCCTTAGATGTTCTCCATTATCCTGTACAGTGGAGCACTACCTTCCTGATTGGGAGTGCTGGCTAATAAAAAATATTATTGCTATCATTGCTATTTGATTTAACAACACAGCTATAGATTTTTTAATAAAGGACTTTCCATGATTGCAAATTAGAAAATTACTTCAGTGGATGCTGAAAGGGAGCCAAATCTATGTCTGCAATGCTACACTACAGTGTAAAGATTGGAAGAAAAAACAGAAGAGCATATTCATGTGAACAGAAAAAGGAGAGAGAAAAGCAAAGTATCAGCGGTCACTTCATCCAGGTTGTGTTCCCTTCTAAATCCCCATCCAAGCACTAAGCCAGCCTGAAACTTCAGAGGGAGCTGAGCCCTCGTCATCCCAGTGGGGGCAACGCAGGGACAGAAGCGATTCTGAGGATGGCTTTCAGACAATTTAGGGGAACCACTTCTTTGGTAGACTGAAGCAGGTTGTAAACATTTCCTGCTAGGGAACAGAACAATTTCTTTCCCATTTTGTCATATAAAAAAGGCTGCCTTGAAACAAATTTCGTTTAATTGTTTTGTTAGGAAAGGCCACATTCCGTGCACTTTTTCTCTGTTTACCACTCGGAATGTCTTCTTTTGACAATATGATTCATATCATTAATTTTAAACCTTTGTATAACAATATCTTCACTTCCTGCAAGAAAAAAGAAAAAAGAAAAAAAAAAGATGATAAATTCAGACACTTTTCTTTTGGACTCTAAAATTTCTGCATTAAACACAGATTTCCATTATTACTGATCTAATAAGTCCTATTCTCATCTGGGCTATCAGCAACTCAATAAGTAATTACCATTCACCTTAGGCTGTTCCAGTCCATTAGACCAATACTGATGACTCAGGGGAGGCAATAAATGAAGAGCACAAAGCTGATAAAAGAACAGAAAGTGATGTGAGAAAATGCTGCAGCTGTAACTCATGACCCATTGCTATGTTTACTGAGAAATGTGCAAATAAGATAAAATTGATACGATCAAAGGTAGAAGAAGTTTGTAAGTTCAGTGGTTTATTTCCTCGTGCGGCTAGATATAAAAGCTGTTCAGTCGGATGTTACAGAGGAACACAAGACCTGTATTTATTTCCAATCCAAGCATAATAGAGACTACCCAAAGTTTTATCTGTGCAAGTCACAGGCTCTGCTCTCTGAAGACCAGGAGCTACCCTGGGCAGCTGAACACCCGTAGCTTTCTACCCTGAATTGCCTGATTCTGATCTTACCCAGACCTACGGAAAGCTGATGTCTGCCCAGGTCTGCTGCTGAGAACACATCAGGAGAAATGAGAGTCACAAACTGAAAGGGGGAGGTTCCAGCTGCACACAAAGGGGCATGTTTTCATTCTGAAGATACTAGGGCCCTGCAATAGGTTGTACAGTGAGGTTGTGGGATGCTTTCCTTGGAGGTTTTCAAGATAAAACTTGACGGAGTCATCACAGCTGAATTCAGTGCTGAACCTGCTTGGAGCAGGAGGTTTGACTTGAGACCTCCTGAGGTTCCTTCCAGCCCGAATGAGTTTCTACAACAGGATTTGTTACGGAAAGAGAAACCGTAGCAGGTGACCGAGATGCCATCTCTGTCAGCCTGCAGTAGAAGTGTATACGCAACACCAAGCATCAAAACAAAATACCTTGGTAATGAACTCCAGGCAGAATTTGCAATCCCATCTCCTGTATGAAAGGTTGCATGTCACAGCATAACCAGGCCCTGTGATTCCCTGCTTCGTTCTCTTACTGATATTGATATAAAAGAATTAAAATTACATAACTGTCAACAAAACATTTACAAAGGATTTAGGCGGTTTTGCTGAGTGTGGTAACAGCATAAGGAATACCAGATAAGTGTCCACATTTCAAAGGACAACCAAATCCTGGAATAGATGCGTCAATATCCAGAGTGCAGTCTTCTGTTTGAAAGAACACAGCCTGGTTGGGAGGAGGCTACCTTTCATTACACAGGCAATTTTATTTTTGACTTCTCTGTGCAAGCTGGCTCATTAGTTTAAGTAAATATAATGATTAACATTTATTTTTTTGAACTGTGTTTCTTCAAATCAAAATAGAAGTTATACTAATAATGCTAGCCTATAATTGCATTTTTCTGAAACAATCAAGGTCAATCACAGGTTCGCCATCATGTTTAGAGATAGGATATTTCTAATCTCAGTATTTAGTGCTCATCAAGGTACAAAAATATTTTTGCAGATTCTTTCCATCAAAGAAAAAAAAAAACTTTTGACAATGTAGCTACCTCAAGCACCAACATCTTCCAAGGATTTCTACAAAAACATTAATCAAAGAATCTTGAGATACTTTAAAAATGTTGTTATATTTTCTAAAAGAAAGAAACTCCCTTCTAAGTAAGGAATTTTGAATTATTGTTGAGACTATTACTTTAAAAGCATTTTCTTTTCATTCTATAGGTAATTCATACATTTATCTAAGTTGCTGCTGAACTCGCAGACAATTTAGGAAGCCCATGCTTACCCTAATCTGTCTTTAATGAATGTTGTGTATGAGAATAATCACAGCTACTTTGCATTTTTTCTTATGCAAGGTTGACTTACAGTTTTTAAGTACGTAAATAATACAAAAAAAAAAAAAATACAATTATGTCTCCAAAGATTCATGAAAGTTTGGAGTCACAACTGTTGCCATACCTACTGTCTCGTCCCTTAAACACCTGCAAACAAAAAGCAGAGCTCCCCAATAACAGTGCACTTCCCAAACATCTTTGCTAGGGTACATATTTGCCAGTTTTACTAGTTTATCAGGCTATGAAAGAACTCCAGAGGAAAGTAAACCTCATATTTTACAGACAGAAGCCCGTGAAACTTTATAGGATCAGTCAAAAGTACTTTGCAGCCCTGCTGATGACATGCATTAGAAAATTTTTAATGAGCTGATCTGTAAGGAAAAATGTCTTTATTAAGATGTGTTGTTCTTCTCTCAGTGGCTAAATGATTGTTTCCAGAAGCAATAATCAGCTACTGATATGAAAGCACCCAGTTAATTAGCTAAAGATTGTACTATTTGAAGAAACTACATTATTCAGTCAACCATGGGAAATAGTTTTATTTTACAATATTATTAAATGCAGCTTTTGAAATTGTTTAGCTGGTAATGCAATTCTTGAAAATGTCTTTCACTAGAAAAATATCTTTGTTCATTAATAATTGCAAAAGAAAATACACAAAATCTAGCAGCTACATTGTGCAACAGGATAGCATCTTTTTGCTGCTCTACAACTTTTAATTATTGTAGTAGAGACTAAAATAATGTCTAGTAAACAATTACATTAAATTATTGGACAATGAACTGAAAATCAAAATGCAATTAAAGAATTTTCCTTCTTATATTTCATACAGAAAGTGGAGTGCAAGGTGTTTTTTAATATACACCCTTTTGAAACTACAGTGAAACACTGAAATATTTTCTTCTGTGCCACAGAGCAGGGCTAAAACTTGGTTTAATTACACGGAGAAAGTTCACTCCTGCTAAGATATCTGCATTTAAGTGTCATAAGTACAGGGGTTTGTTTTGTTTCTTTATTTAAGAAAAAAAAATCTACATCATCACCTAATGGAATACCAGGAAAATAGGATCTGTAAATATGAACTGTGAGATTTATCTAAGCTCACACGCCTATCTAAAACCTTTCTAATGAACACACAAAATTCGTTCAGTGGGCAATGGAGGGCAAAAGACGTCTGAACAGACAAATTCCCCTTTTCTACTTAAAATCTGCTTAACAAAGGAATCTAGAAATGCCTTTTGGCAGCCAACTCCACTGACTTTAGAACCAGCCTGGACCATAAGTTTAGCTTAGACACCTTTTATCCCAAAGCTAGCGTGGAACATCCAACTGGAAATTTGCTTGTATATCCACTATTTCAAATGCAAAGATGGATTTAGATCACTGTGATGAGCATGTTTGGAAGTGAAAATCATTTTTGTCATCCATGGTTTTCAATACAGGCAGAAAACTCGCTATACAGCCTAAACATCAAAAGTTCTTCTAATGTGTTTTTTTTTTTTTTCCAAAACTGTAAATATTAAGTAATCATATAGCAGTACTCATGCCTACACAATAATCTCTAAGGATTTCAAGGTTTATTTTGCTTTATACAAATATAGACATGTATATAGAAGAATAAATTATGCATATATCTATATAGCCAAATATAAATACATATTTTAAAAGTAGGCATGGAAGACAACCAGAATATTGTCTGGTTGAGCAAATGGAAAAACAGGTGTAGTAGGAGGTGGGAAAGCATCAAAAATTGCTTCCTGCTCTCTGCCTCAGTTTGGTGCTTCGAATTTCTGCCACAAAGCTGCTAGCACACGTCAGCATGGAAATCAACAAGTGAAGAATGAAACCACTGCAACAGATGAGAGGTGAGCATCAAAGACCTGTCCTGCAAACAAACCTCATACAAACTCTCTCCATCAATGGCAATTTCTAAGGAACTAAGAGGGAACTGCTGGAGAGGACAAAGATCCTGTTCTGACAAATTTACGAAAAATAAAAAATAAAAATTGCATTACGTATAAAGTATGAAAAGTATCCAGGCTGAAGAAAATGGTCAGAAGCAGAAAAAAGTGTGAAAAGGAAAGCTTTTAACTTCGTCTAAGCCAGGACAAGTTATGCCAGGTGTCCTGTCATCGAGCGCAGCAGAAGTCTCATCTCTTACCGAGATAATCAGAAATTCCCTAAGGAAAAATTAACAATAATGAAAGTTTCTGGACTGAAGTTCACCAGGGGAATGTCCAAGTAAGTGAGCTCTGTAAGGGGAGATCTGATGGCAGAAAGGTAAGTCACCGGTAAGAGAAATAGATCATTTATTTCACCACTGCAGTGGCATGGCAGCAAAGAGAAAAGGGAGCCTTAAAAAGACAGAAGGTGAAAATGTATCATAATATCCTATCACGGAGAAAAAAGGGGGGGCTGACAGTTTGAATGAGTAGTCACAGTTACTGAGGATTAAAAATGGAAAAAAAATACGAAAAATGAGCACGAAGAGAGGTTACATAAGTCCTTCCTCCTTTTTCTCTTCTTCCCTCCGCCTCCCTCGTCCAGACCAGGCATTTTTCATGCATTTCAGTAAAAGTAAAATATGAAAAGATAAGGGAAGTGTAACAAAAGATACTCAGAGAGCTGAGGACCAGGAAACTTTTGTCTATTGACTGCAAATTTTGTGCAAGGAAGCAGCACTTTCAAACACAGCACTTTCAGACACTAATAAGAAAGGATCAATAATAACAGAATGACATTTTGATTACAGTCAGCTGAGAGGTAAAAAGATCTTGACACAGTTCATGGTAGCAGGAAAAAAAGTAGGCACTGGAGCAACGCCAAGCCATTTAATTTAGAGCTACATTATGCCACCTTCCCCTTATGCTATTCCACAAACAGTACGGCTAAGATAAGGGGCAAAGTACTACTTCAACTGAGAAGGGTGACTTGATTCCTTTTAAAATGCTGGGAGCTTTCCAAATCTGAAATAGGCTGTCGGCTTGCTGATAAATTACAGAACGTAACAGGCAATACTTGGTTCGGGAACTGTTCTCAAAAATACCCCTTCCTTTAATCTCTCTCCCTCCTCTCGACTAATCCTGCATCACCATTACCATAGGCATAGGAGGATTGTAAGAAGCTTCCTTTAGGGCCATCACTTTCACTATCAGCCAAAAGAGTAGCTCAAAAGCCATTGAAGGCATTCTCACAAGCCTCCAAGTGTTTTGGATTCCCTTCTGTTTAGTTTCCACCCAAAAAAAAGTCAATCGATTGTTCGCTTATCACCTCTAGCACATTCATATGAGTGCCGAATAAGCTCTCCTCACACAGGAGAAAATGGAGATCAACTGGTAAACTCATATTCATCCTGTTCAGAAGCAGCAATCTCATCCAAGAGGCTGGGCATGGGCACGTAACCTCCGAAAAGACACATTGCCAGGTGGAAGGCACAGAAAGTGGCCAGAATCACGAAGTTAAATTACTTGCTGCATACAGTTCCTCTTCAGCGTTAATTCAGAATTTGGGCAAGATGCTCAGCGGCTCTATGCCAAACCAAAGCACCAGCAAAGATCCCACCCTGCTGGGGGCATCAGTCAGGAAAGCCACGAGGCTCATGCTGTTGGTACCTACATTTACAAAAGTGTAATTAATACAGTAAAAAAAAAAATGTAAGGAACTTACTGTACTCTCGTGACACACTTGGAAATATTCAGGTATGTAAATATATACCTACTTTAAATGCTTAATATATCTGAAACATCCTGCGTTAAATTGTACAAGAAGAGTGACATCTTGAGAGTGATATTGTGGTTATTATGGTTCGTTGTTCACAAACAAATTTTGCATTTCCAGCATCAAAGTGCTACCAGAAAGAGGAGAGGCTTATTGAAGAAAATTAAAGAAGACAAACTACTAAAAGCACCAATTTAATAATATTCAGTTTCAAGAAAAAAAGACCATGAATGAAAGTCCTGTTCAGATCGGAAAGATTCATGAAGTTGATAGATAGATAAAAGGACTGCAAGATCATCTAGTCTAATTAATTAGTGGGCCATTACATTGTATTCATTTATTCACACAGTCTTTTGTCTATGAAACCCTGCGGCATAATTTTTACTGCCACCACAATGCCTTCCCTCCACCTTCCTGAGGAGAAGTCCACCAGCAGACGGTTAGGATGGATGAACGATGAGGGAAAACTATGGACAGATCGCAATTAAATGAGCGTGCTGGGAAGGGACAGGACTCACATTACCATACATAAACCACACTACCACCAGAAAGGAGCAGGACAATAAAGGTGGAAAGGCTGGTGCCCTACAGCCAAGCTGCTGTCCCATCAGAGATCCCACCAGGAGGACTCCATGGCCACAGCAGATCTGCATCATCCCCAACCCAGGTCAGAGGAAAAGCTACAAAGCAGAGCCATTAATATTTGTGCTTGATTAGTGGGTTTGATGTTCAAATCAGTATTAAATGTTAATGACTTAATCAGCAACGGAAAGAGATATAATTTGAATTAGTGCTAGTTCTTGACAAGGAAAAAATTTAATACAGGGAAATTGCATGACTTAAGTAAAGAAGTCACAGTAGCTACAATCACGGATCTAAGCGGTGTGCAACTGTAAATACGTCGAGGTCAGCTTCCTAAGATTGGGATTCAGCCCCTAAGTTTGGCATAAGCAGGTAAATTATCCCCTGTTAGATACTTCCCGTTGGGGGTAATATTTCAGTAGTGTGTGAGACAAAAGCCCTGAAAGGAACACAGAGGGAAAAGCTTCCAGGACACGTATGCCCTAGAACTGGGAATCTGTAAGATGGGCATCTAGGTTTGGACATAGGAACTGAAACAAGACACTTCTCCAACCCCAACGAACTACGCTGTAGAGCACATGTATTCGATGCGTTAAACAGAGCCATTTCTATCATTATAAATCTCAAGGTAATAACTAGAGATGGAGAAATAGGGTCACGATAGGCACTACTCCGGTGTCGTTCCATTGTGTGTGGCACATGCCAAAGCAGGTTCTCTGCTGGGTGAAGGACACCGAAGAACAAACAGGCTCGTGGGGGCCAGCATGGCTCTCATTAGTGCCGCTATGTACGAAGCCGTCCCGCGTTACACAGGGCTGATCTCAAAGCATATTCCTAAGAAAAATTAGGCTGAGATTTGGGAAAGATGAAAACCTGCGAGCCTGCTGTATTTATGCTTAGGCAGCACTTATTCTGCAGAAATGTGCTCCTGAACTGAGATCGCGCACTCCTGCAAATTAATCACACGAGAAGATCTTATTCAGCTGTATAATCTACCAGGAAAAGGTGCACCACATGAGCAATATTTTGCAAAATTAATGTCTATATTTGCTGACCACACTTTAAACTAGGATCAAGTGGCAAAATATTAGAAATCACTCTGAGAAATCAGAATCATTCATTACGAGGAAAATATGAAAACAATGACCATGATTTTTTCAATTAGAAACTCAGCATGTTAGCTGCAGTGTTAATACACATATAATTAAGCTCGCCCATTGCTCACAGTAGATTTGTTTCACATTGCCTATAACACTGCCAGACTTCCACTGCTAGAAAATTGTCCCAGACCAATGTCTGTATCTATTCAGATATTATAAATTCCAGGTAGCTTTAACTCAGACACTCGACAAATACATTTTAGATAAAAAATGCAATTTTTACCCACGTTTGAAAAAAATATATATCTAATTAAAGAGTTCCAGTAGCTTCCCTGCTTTGCAATTTGGAATTTGATTGCAGATCCTGGCTTGCTCAGAGTAACATCTCTTCCTTCGGTACTTCTCAATCTGGAATTTAAAGCAGAAGCCTCCAAATTTCTTGCTTTCTTCAATGAAGTAACTGTGAAAATCCACTACCAGTGGGTCTATCTCAATGAAGTGGTGGATTCGCACAGCACACAACAATCTAACACCCCTACCAAATATTTCATTCAGCTTTCTCAAGCACATGTAGCTTTGAACCTTGCTTGCACTTATTCACTCTTGCACATGATTGTCTTGCCTTAAAGCCCAGTAACGCCCCACTCAACAATCTAACTTGGAAGATTTTAAACAAATAAAACACCTAACAGAAGGAAGATGAAGTTTCTGGTTTAAGCTGGTGAATTTTTTTGCCTTGATAAGGACTATTTAATGGAGTACAAACAGATTTAGAATGATCTTTATGCAACTTGTCCTAATAGTCTGCTATGGCACCACTGCCGTTTCTCTGCATGATTGTTCAAAAGGGAAAGAACAAATGGTAGCACTCCTCAGAGCTTCGGTGAAGGTTATGGTTTGTTTCATTTTGTTTTTAATTTGTAAAAAGGTTCAATTCTTTGTACACCGTAAATCAAATTAAGGCCTGCCTGGGGACTCATCATCCCAAGCATCTAATGAAGAAAATACATCAGGGCTGATGCAAATTTATTGGATGATTTTTGCACAAAGGAAACAGCAAAATAGCCAAGAAGAACCACGTATTAATGAGGAAACAGATGATATTTAATTAAATAAATATTCTCAGCAATGCTGCAAGGAATGAAATTATATGAGTGTTGGACAACCAAATTTTGAAGCAGGTTACTAAGACTTAAACTGAATTGCTCATTGTTTTTCTTCTTACTGATAGAAAGTATCAAAGAGACAAACAGACACTTCTTAGAAATCAGGCATCGAAAAGCAAAGTAACATCACACATTCTCTACCGATATTTAATTAGGAGTTTTGTGGAAAAAAAAAAGATCTATTTTTGTCAACTCTATATTTATGATTATTACTAGCATTTTCATTCCTTCCACGGAAACAATTAATCAAGTTAATTATTACAATACTAACATAATCTTAAACACTACACCTAAAATAATAGGCTAAAGAATTTTAAGAATTACTAATTTTGAACTCATTTTAGTATTTTTTTATTAAAATGAGCTGTTTCTAAGTATTATGGGAATAGTACAGCAGTACAGAACACTGACAAGGAAGCTAGGTTGTGAGGTAGGCAAGACTGAAAATAATTTTCCATTTCACCTGACTACATCTGAGCCTTGTGACGGATGAGTTGCAGATACAGAACCATGCAAAGATTCATTGAAGTGAATGTACACAATAGAAATTAAAATTTTGTTAAAATTAAAAGGTACTCCTCTATATCTATCGTGTCTTGGACCCTCAACAGGAAAAAGACTGTAGCAAAATCTATAATAAGGATTCTCACAACAAATGAAAATATGTAATACAACAAATGAAAATATTTAATATCATTATTACATACAGAGCTCATTTATATTTACTGTGCATTTTTAACTATTGTTTTATTTTAATTAGTGAGATGGAGAAAAAACACTTTAGACAATGACAAATGATGTTCTCGTGGAAGATAATGGTGTTTTTGTCATGGACTTCAATTTAATCATAGAATCTTATAATAGAATCACAGAATGGCTCGGGTTGGAAGGGACCTTAAAGACCATCCAGTTCCAACCCCCTGCCATAGCAGGGATGCCACCCACTAGATCAGGATGCCCAGGGCCCCATCCAGCCTGGCCTTGAACACCTCCAGGGATGGGGCAGCCACAACCCCTCTAGGCAACCTGTTCCAGTGCCTCACTACTCTTACAGTGAAGAATTTCTTCCTAATGCCTAATCTAAATCTATCCTTTTCTAGTTTAAGACCATTCCCCCTTGTCCTACCATTATCTACCCGAGTAAAGGGTCCCTCTCCATCTTTTTTATAAGACCCCTTCAAGTACTAAAAGGTCGCAGTGAGGTCTTCCCAGAGCCTTCTCTTCTCCATGCCGAACAACCCCAGCTCCCTCAGCCTTTCTTCACAGGAGAGGTGCTCCAGCCCTCTGATCATCTTTGTGGCCCTACTTTATTCTAACAGTAAAACCAATAAAAGCACGATACCGGTTCTACTGACTCGTGACTGCCTTGCTGCACCGCTTGGTTTCTCAGAGCGCTTCCAAACCATGAGTAGCATTAACCATCAGCAACAGCTGAGCAGTCAGAGAGTCTGGCATGCCCATTTTGGCAGTCAGTCATGTAAGTAAACTGACAGCTTTGGTGCAAATAATATTTCAGGATATTCTCTTAAACGTGTATAAGTTTTTTACTCATGTTCCCTAATGCACGCCTGATACAGAAACCAGCAATGTCTCCCAGGTTCCTTCAACTGAGTTCACAGCTGGAACCGACCAAACTCCAGGCACCCGAGATCGTTATTCAACATCTCCAAGCACGGGCTTCCAGTCACTAATCCTGAACACAAATTTTAAAACGACACTGATTTTTAAAATGATACTAATCCTGCACACAAATTTTACACATTCTCTTCTCATCCTATTCATCCGATACCCATTTAGCTCACCCCTCAAATATTTTTTTTTTATCTAGACGAGCAATTTTTTTTCATTAAGTCCATCCCAAATTGCTTACATGTTCATTAGCAAACACGAACAGAAAAATATTAATGATTCGATAGTTAGTGCACAGCCTGTGGTTCAATTCCACAAGGTCGTTCATTACCCTAAACAAACAGGAGTTGTTAAGCAGTCCCAGCAGAAAGCAGAAAAACCATACAGAACTAATACTTGCAGGCAAATGCTATAAGGATGCTTCTATCACTTCCATTAAATTCTGTCATGGCCTCTTCTTCACCACTACTCCACCCACATTTTTTTTCCTGGGACTGTTCCTGAGCTTTGAAGATTTATATGACAGGTTTGTCAGCAAATCAACGTTTTGAATCTTCCCAAAATCACAGCGATAATTCTGATTGCACTTTGAACTAAAATATCACATCATTCCTCTTTTTACAAGATTCACATTTATTAGTTCTCCCAATAAAAAAGAGACCTCTAACAATTTTTTTACAATGATATCTCAGTGCAGAAACAGACTGTGTGTGTACATGGTAGATAAAAGGAATATTCATTTTGGAGTAGTTATCAATAAACTATCTAAGAAAATGCAAATTCTAGTTTTCATTATTATTAATCACTGATATTGGGCATGCTCTTGCTGGGAGCTGAGCAATCTGGCTCAAAGCCAGTAAAGCACTTAAGCATCTTCTTATCTTTATGCATTGAAGCCACTATTACTATTCACGTGCTTAAAGTTAAGCGTGTGTAAAATGGCAGAATGTTCAGCCTCACTCCAGACTGAAGCCACCAGAAAAGCACAGTTAATGGAATATGGAAATATAAAAATAAAACCCAAAGCCAGAATGTCCTGCAGAGTGAAATAACGTTCCTTTTTAAATAGTTCTATTCCTCAAAGATTTGCTCCATTTCATCAGGTTGACAGCGTGACAGCGCATGTGCGTCCAACAGAGAAAGACTTGAGGATTACAATTCAAATATTATCTTATAATATTTATCCCTAGATCTTAAAAAACTATTAAATGCTATGGACTCAATTCACGCCTGATGTAACTCAGGCTGAAAGCAGAAGTTGCATCAGTGGTGGAATTAGCCCTATGTGTGTATGAGCTTGAGTTTTTTCAGTAGATGTTGCTAGACTTTGGGATGTTAGGCTTTTGTAAACCTCCATTAAAGAGCTTTTATGAACTACTGTTGCAGTTTCCATAGAAACAGCAGATCATAATTTCTGCGAGAATATAAAACCTTTTTTCAATACATTTGATAGTAATTTTCTCAAAATGACCTCCAGGTAATTAATGTGATAGTTTGACCCATGCTTTAACATTATTTTCTAAGAAACAAGCTGTATTGCTCCTCTAAAAATTGGAATGCATTGTTCATACTAAGCAAAAAAGACCTTGAAACTTCGGGATTTGCTCAAGCAGGTATTGTATTCATGGCCAGTTCATGTTTCTGCTTCTTTTAACACATTTCTCTGACCTTGTGGAAGATTACATATATCTGTGCAACCTCTGCGTCTTTGCAAAATTAGCAGTCAGAAACTTGCAAAGTGAAACCAAATAAAAACGGAGTTGTCCATCTGTCTAAATCCCACAGAGAATCTCTGTCCTTAAAACTTAAAAACCTATTGCATGATGTGCACCCAACACGAAGGACTTCTGAAGAGTTGCAGCGATGGTGTTCTCGCTCTGAGCAACGCCACCTTCAGGGAAATGCTGCTTACGGTGCCAGAAAGCCGTACCTGTCGGAAGCTTACATTTTCACAAGGTGAAAAGAAACTGAAGCCAAGCAAGATTTTATTTTAACTCCGTGTATTTAATTGAGATGATTAATTTCTATTTACTTTAAGAATTGATTCAAACCAACTCAGGTGGTTTTAGACATTCAGCGTTTTTGGAAAATGCTATCAAACTTTCAAATTTAATTTTAAAAATCCATTGCTGAAAACCTCCTCTGGTTATATTTATCCTAAATCTTTTTACCATTATCTACTTTTTCTAATTACAGAAGCATATCATTTTCGTTTATTTCTCTTTCATTGGTTTTAATACTGCAATTTTGTTTTCCTTTCCCAGATGAACAACTTTTACCTCATGATGCCTCCCTGCCAGCCCGCAGTTCTCTGTTCCTCATGCTTTCCTTTATTTGTTCCCAGGAGAAAATCTTATGGATCCTCTGATGGTTTTCAGAGATCCATTTCCTAGTTATGTACTTCTACCTTTTTTATAGTTTTACACAGAATGTCACCTGGGTCTGAAATGGGTAAATGTAAAAAAAATAAATGAAAGGATGCTGTTTCCTATATGAAAAACTCGGGAAGTCTTCTCTGAAACTACCAGCAATTAAAAGTATCACAGTGAAATATATCATTCAGAGTGCCTCCTCAAACAATCTGGAGTATTTCTGGTAGTTATTTAGACATCTATGTTGTAGCACAAAACAGACATCAGTAGGTTTTGAGACCATTAAAACGTGCAGAGCGGCAATCTGGCTCCTTCTGAGTCAGTTCCTCAAATTGTTCAGTTTCACGTGGAAGCTTATTTTTCGTTGGGTTCTGTTACTATTGGAAACGTTGTTGTTCTCACGGATGGCATTTAAAATCTATCTGTACCTATTTGCCATGGATCACAGAATTCTCTTTATATGCTTAATAGAAATAGAAACTGTTGGATTACTGGGGATTGTTGCTTGCTGCAACAGATGGCGATTTCTTGCGTAAACTTTCTTGACCACCTCTTTCCACCTAAGAGTGAAACGACTTGCTTTAAATTTGGGGGAGATGGGCAAGAATGTTTAATTTTTCCAAATATTTCAGTGGTTTTTTCCATAGTTCTCAGGATCTGGCTGATGTTTTTAAGTATTCTGCTAGGTTCTTCAGCCTCTGGAGTGTGAACCGGAGGTATTATCTGAAAGCATCGGTATGACCCTATGGTGATGCTCGTAGGAAACCAGTAAACATAAGTGAACAACTCCAGACTTGTCTCTCTCACACAGGAGGGTTTAGAGATCTGTTTCTATAGACGGGGAAAAAAACAGACTGTCTTTTCTTCCTGTACTCTGCACGACCTTGTAACAGGTACATTTAACCTCCTCGCTTGGCTGGGAGGACTGGCATTTTCAGTTCTTCAGAGAAAACCTTGCCACTGCCTTCCATCTCTTTTTATGTTATGTGAATACCCACCGTTCAAATTAGTTCTTTTTCTGTTAACTATTTTTCAACGAATTTAATCTTTCCTGGAACTTTACATACCAGAATAATCATCACCTCAAGTTTGATACTCCAGTATTTATTGTTAAAGGACACTGTGTTGGTGGGCTGGATGTTGTCCTTCCTTCTACGCAAGGGCTCAAGCACTGCCCTCTTTCCCTGGAAAAACTGCAATGGGTGCAAGAGTCCTAAAACATGTTCAAGTTAGAAAATGCATTCCAACTTTTTTTTTTTTTTTTCCAGGAAGTTTTTTCTGTGAATGCCTTTCTCTGGGGCAAGCAAAATGGACTCGATTATCAGTTTCCTCATAACACCGTTAAAAAATCAGCATCTGAGCACGCACAATCTGAAGAATCAAGGACAGAATGGAGTTATTCATTGAAAGAATATTCAGACTGGACGTGATATTCCAGTAAGTGTGTCAGGTCCTTATTTTTTAATCTTGCTTAGTTGTCCAAAGTTCTACAGACGGCTGAATTTTCTTGCCAGTCTTCAAAGTAAAAGAGCACTACTGCATTTACCCTGCATCTTCATGAACATCAGTTCTTCCAGTCCTAGCTGTGAGTTTCTGCTGTGCCTTGCTCAGTGACGGGCTCTTGTGAAACAAGCACAGAACTGATACAGGAGATTAAACTGCTGTTAAGTGTTCCGAATTTCAAGTGAGAAATGAGCATTGCTTTATCTACTGCTTTGTTATTCATTAAGTGGAAAAGTTGCCTTCTTTGCTGATTGCAGTCCCTCAGCTTTCACCTTTATTTATTCATTTATTTACCGAGGCAGAACATTTTGAATCTTATTGAAATCTCTTATCAGGCTTCATTCTGCCAAATTCAATGTATTTATTGATTACACAAAGAGTCAACCTAGTTCATTTGTGCTATTTTTAAAAAAGTAATGTCCAAAATAGAACACAGTACTCCAACCAGGCAAGTAGGGCAGAACGATGACCTTATTTTATGTGTTTTTTATATTTTTAACAGGATCACATTGCTTACTCGCCTGCAACTTTCAAGCACAGGGAATAACAATATCATTTTATGACAAAACTTCTAGCACTTCACGTATTTTCTATACACCTCTCACAGTTTATGTGTACTTCAGCTGTCGTTTTACCTTTCCATACATCTGTAGCATCTCAAGCTTTTTTTCCTGTTCGCTTTCATGTTCCCAACTATTTACCAGCAAATTCTCATGAGTACACTCACTGAAAAATGTATTTTAGCTCATCTAGTGATAATCTCTTCTGGCAGCAACCTGTAGTTGCAGTGGATTAAGAATAACTCAAAACTGTACCTAAGATGGATTTTGGGACACTTAGTGCACTCCTCTGGAAATGGGACACTTGGGTTCACCACCCTGCTACAATGAACACTTCTTTACTTATATAAAATGGACAAAGTGTCAAGGTCATTACCTGAAAAAAATATGATTCCTATACTGTTTGGTGATTAAGGGATTTCTTAGAAGGGGGGAATAATACATTAAAATCTGGTTAGCCAAATGAGGGAGCTGAAAGCTGGTTTTCTCGCATCTGGTGAGAGATCCCAAGTCCCTACACTCTTGGTAAACTCCAGCTCCTTCTTGTTTTGCGTCTTCCCAGAGGTGCCCCAAATGTTTTATTTGGCATTACATTACTTGACTGTAAAGCAAAGGACTTCTTTTTCCTAGTTTCCTTTGTTTTCAACAGGCAAATTCTAAATTATGTCATCAAAACCTCTTTCAAATCAGATTTGCTAATGAGTCCAAAGAATTAATTAGTTGCATAGCCCTGATTCCATGTCCTCGAGTCTACCTACACCACATCCAGCCTGGAGCTGGGAAAGCCATCACTGGTCCCGTGCGAGCAGCATTTAGAGACATCTGAATTTAGGTGTCTTAACTTCAAACTGAATCCAACCCCTGATGTGCATTTTTATCTCTCGGCTGCTCTTTGGATCTTTGGCATTTCTTCCCCCATGTATTTCCCGCCTATTCCAATAAGTATCAAGTTGATACTGAGCCATTACAGGTTATTTTTACACTAATCACTTCAGAAAGATATTTTTAAAGTTGTATGTGTCCAATTTTCATTTAATTTTGCAAGCTACATACTTACTTAATTTTGTATATTTAAAGACATTTCCCTTAGTTTACAGGTAAAATAAGGGGAATGCAACAATAGGGATATTGACACAAATTCTTATTATTAGCAAATCATTTTCCAAAGAGAAAATTGCAATTTGCTAGTGCTCTCCAAATAATAATTCAGAAGAAAATCTTACTTTACTGAGAGAAAAGGTTGTCCACACAAGCATATTTATCCTGGCGTCAGCCATTCACAATTCACCATCTCATCCTCTCCAGCACTAATCTCATCACACGTTAAAATGTTCAACCATGCCTTGCAAAAGGAGATGATAGAAACAACATTTAAAAGAGATATTTGTTTGGCAATATCAGCATGAGACCTCCCCAGAACTGGGACAAACTAAACCAGGCACTGTACACATACAGAAAGAGGTGACGTCTGTATGCTTAGCCAGAAAATATTGAGAAATGACAGAAAATTGCTATTGCTTCTTGATAGTTTGTTTCAGAGATCATTTGATATGATCGTGATGAACATGATTACTTCATGGTTTTTTTATGCCCTTGAATATGATGTAATGTATCAACACATTAATTGAAATTTTGGTCACAATTAGCATGTATTAAATTCCTGATTAGTTGTATGCATTTAAAGTACTTTAATTGGTTTGTTTCCATTGATATAATGTAATGTGTTTTAAACTATGTAATTTAGAGGTGTGTATTTAGTTATCATTGATTAGCTAATCAATAGTATTGTCAGAAGTGTATGAATGCTGAGTTAATTATGACTGAAACTCACATTTCTCAGGAAATAAGTGACATAATTTTCTCTCTGGCTGCGTTAGCACATCATTTGCTTCTTTTATTAAGTCACGCAGATACTAACATGAGTTTGCATTCTCTCACTTTTTTTGTAAAGCGCTTGAAATGTCTAACAGATTTGTGTGATCAACTTCTATACTTGTAAATCCAGTGACTTCACAAGAAGTACTCATACAAAATATTCACATCATATTGCAAGTGAAATTAAAAATTCAGACACCAGAAGCAGGAAAACTAGCATCATTTCTAACTAAAAAATCTGTTTTGCTTTCTTAGACTGTGAAAACTTTATTCAAACTGACCATCATTCGATACCTACCATCATCAAAACCACCATTCCCATCAGTTTCAGCATGGCTAACGTGGCTCCACTGCCTTTATTGAGAAGAATTTTAGTTTCAAACAGTTCAGTGGAGTTAATCCCTGAAGTCATGGTTCAGCAAAAAATGTTGCTTAGCCCTTAAAAATATTTGTAATTGTTTTATAGAAATTAGGAATGTTCTGTGGAATTTTTAAGATTCCTTATTCATCGGATGAGGATCTTCTAAATGACACAACCATATTTAAAATATTAAAACATTCTTAAATACCTACTATAAATGTTGATCTCTATTTCTTAACTGAGTTTGTCTTGCCATTTAAAATCCAAATTCATTTTCCTCTGTGAATTTGTCCTTTTCCTTTTAGCAATCTTGCTTTTAGCTCTGACTTCAACAGAACATAAATATTGCTCGTTGTAACAGTAACTTCAGTTGTTTTACCCTCACGTCATTTCGAGACATTCTCATACAGCAGTTTCAAAAGTGCTATTCACTTAACTGTGAGAGAGATATTTCTTAGTAAACCAACACAGGGACAACACAACATGCTTTTTGAAGTTGTACCAAAAAATCACAAATTCACTACAGTGGATACAAAAGGTGTATTTCCAAACTACTGGGATCACTTTGCAAGCTTCAGGCAAAACGCAGAACCAAGCCATGTTGTATTATTTTAATTTTTCCCATGGCTCCCATGTCAAACACAGTAGAGATGTGATTTCCAAGCCATAAGCCACAGAACATCTTATATGTTCCTCAAGCCCACCACAGTAAATTTTCACGTGTTAAGTTCAATGCTTTGGCCTCAAGAAATATCATTAGCCAAGACAGCTTAGAAATTATGAAATAAATACTACCCAATGCTGGTCCAGTGGTACACCACGAGGTTCTATCAGACCACCTGAGGGCTTTTTGGAAGGCAAGTAGTGAGGCAAGGGCTGAGGTGGTTGTGGTTTGGTCCAGGATCTCAGGAAACTCGTGTTAAGGTTCACATCTCCTCCATCTGCCCAGGACAGCATGGCTGAGCCCCATGCCCCATCTGGACTAAGATTAGGAAGGGAGTTAGTTGGCTCATTGTGGATGGAGCCTCTCATCACCTCCCTAGAAAAATGTAGGGATGAGACCACGCTCACATAGAGCGCCGGGCATAAGGGAAGATGGTAGCTTTGACCCAGAGAGCCCTTTGGTTAAACATCTTACACTCCCTTCCTCTCCCTTTTCTCTCCATCTCTACATCTACTACTGAAGCAGCTGAAATCACTTAAAGCATGGAAATGAATAACATCTATTTCGGTAAGAGCTGTCATTCAAATCGTCTCTTCATCTCTATACAGAAATGTTCAAAAAAGTTTGACCTACTGAGTAAGTCCAAGCGAAGCTTTAGAGTTTAATTCCAAGCACCTGGAATAGGTAACATATAGGTAAATACTAACAATATAGGTAAATAATAACAACAGGTAAACACTAGGTAAATACTAACAAAAATGCAAGATGGTCAATGTTCAATATTGTAAGAACACCCACATCAGATCTGACCAAAGGCAGATCTTGCTCCCTTTCTTTGACAGTGCTTCAGATGTTGCCCAGGGAAGAACGTGTCAGCATAAGCACACCGTGGTATTTTCTAATATATTCTCTCATTTACAGATACCTGCACTATAGGCCTCTGTTAGCCAGAAGCAATATTTATTGTTTAACAGCTCATCGTGGATTTTTCTCCTTTGAATTTGTCTAAAAGCCTTCAAAGCTCTTGGAAACTCCCAGCATTTGCAGGAGCCTGAGCTGCAGGAGCCACTGGACCCAGAGCACCAAGCTTTACCAACGGGGAAATGTGTGACTGCTTTCCAAAAAATAAAGTCTTTTCATTGAGTATAAAGAGGTCTCCAAAACATCAGATCCCATAGCTGACTTTTTAATGAATAAGCATAGCATTTTGTTTCATTTTAGGGATGTTTCAGATCGAATTAGTTGTAATTACCCTGTCCCTCTGCGGCTGATGCAGTCATATGAATTTAAGTTATAATAAAGTACCCGGCATCTCAAATTAGGAAGATAAAACGTCTGCCTTTTCATTACCAATTTTCTGTAGGGTCTAGGTCACCCAGCAAGTTTGTGGTGCTCTGATACAAAGCCTTTCCCATGCCTCTCACCCAGCACCTTGCTGCTCAGAGCCATTGCTGCCAACCAGACCCGGGCAGAGGGAAGTTTGATGCCTCATCAGGCTCCCGTTCGCTCCTTGCAGCTCTCTGCTGTCCTGCTAAACCCAAATGAATCTTGACCCTTTCCAAACTCCACGTTGATTGTTTCAAGAAGCGGTCAAAACAACTTTTATTTGTTTCCAGCCCAGCGAAACAGAGGTAGTTAAAGCAATGTGTCTGTGACTAAGGAAAGTACCAGCTTAGGAGCCACAGATAGTAAAACACGGAAAGGTTAGGACGCTCACGGAGTGCAAAATGAAAGATTTCCAAACTAAGCAAGCAATGTGTGCACATCATCAGAAACTGTAAACAACAAAACCACAACAAGGGCACTTGCCCTGCACGTTATGGGATAATAAGCATGCATCATCAGAGGACGCACGGTAGCCGAAATTGGCAATGCGCTATGAATTATGCAAACAACTAATACAAAACCAGTATATCTTCAACGATAAAATACAAGCGTATCGAGTGAACTCGATGCTGCACGAAGATGGATTAAATATATTCCGATTTGTTTTGGAGATGCCTTTAATGAGTTCACAAAGAATGACATCTGACCTGAAGATTTTGTTCGGTAGTACACCAGCCCTGCCTCACCTCCCAGCTAATAACGCATCTCAGCAGAATATATTTATTTATTTCACTGTTTGTTTTTAACCGCTGATAACAGAAACAGGCTAGAGAAGGGCTGAGCAGAATTGCATCACTCCCTTCTTGTAGATGGTATCCCTTCCCCCCGTGTCACTTGATTCTTGACTGAGCTAAAGCACTGAAAAATTAGACTTCATTTCAGTATGCTAATAGCAATCTATCCAAAACAATGTAATCAAGGCCTCATATGCTCCTATAATTTCATTCTTGACATAAGTCTGACAGCTATTTATTGTTGGAAGGAACTGTGGGGAGGGGAAGAGAAAAATTCCTGTAATTTCCCCTCCCCCAGCAAACACAACAGCTTTGCCGTTTAAAGCAGTATCTTTGTGAAACGCACAAAATGGTAATAATCATGGGGTTTACATATGTCTTGTCTTAAGCAATCAAGGCAGGGAGTTAACGGAGAGGCACATTCAGATGTGCCAATTCCCAAACTGGCCACCTCTGATGAGCCAGCTGTGAGCTTCAATTGTCACATTATAATTTAGGAAAGGGGGGGGGGGGGGGAGAGAAAGGCATCCAGCTCCACACTGGATGAACATAATTATTCACAGCAGGATGCTGCAGAATTAATTTAGCCAATCAGAATTATAGTGGGGGCTGGGTATTGGCAGCGGCGAACGTGGAGAAGGAGAAAGAAGGGAGAAAGAAAATCAGGAAAGGGATCGGGAAAACGCGGCTAGCACCTCGCTAATATTTTGCTTCTGCGTACTTGGACTACAATGAAGTGAAAACAAAGCTGTGACAGAGCTGTTCCTGGCTCTACGGGGCTGGCTTGAAATTAAAGAAGCTGGGGATTTGGCACGTCGGGAAAGACACTAACAACCCGGGTTATTAGTGAGATATCGTACAAAATGCTACCTGATTGCCTCGTATTGAGTGATATACCGTCAGATGAGCATAAATCTGGGAACGGCGCTAGCGATGCTGCACCCGTCCGGTTTAGCACCTGAGAAATTCTGCCAAAACTCCACTTAAATAACAGAGGAATCATGGAAATAGTCCCCGGCCCGGTCTGTACTCATATGATGTGATCCACATAATTTCATCTCGCAATCGATCACGGGGTTTGTGTTGACAACTTTTCATTGCTCAATTAAAGGAGCTGACCGGGGCAGCGAAGAACTGGAGCTCTGCCATTAGAGGTCAGCAGTTTGGGCTCGGAGACAAGCATTTTGTTTAATGATTCCATTAAGCTGATCACCGGTGAACAATGAACAGCATTGGCACGTATTTGGCCATCGCTACATTTCAGCCTAAAACACCCATCGAGGTGAATGGGGCAGTTCACCATTCTCACGGGATTTTTCAAGTTTTCTGTGACTTTTGAGTAGTAGCGTTTCATCAGTTCACAAGTTACTAACAGCTTGTTTTCAGAACTTAAACGATTTTTGGTAGCAAAGAAACTAGTACCATATATTAAAATACTGTGCAAAAAATCCAATCTTGGTTACTTTAAGCTGTTAGCGCCCCGACGAATTCTTCATCCTAGAGTAAAGTCATAGAGGAAGAATTCCTCTTCCCTTTTCTATTCACCTCCCAAAGGCCAGAGCGGTATCAGGACCACAGAAGCCACGCTCTTTGACCCTACTGTCCTTCTTTAACCGGAGCAAAGGATAATACAATCTCCACAGCACTCCCCCTTTGTCCTGTTTCTGTCCAACATCCTCTCCGCAGGGATGGCTGTAGAGGGAAGACTGAAGAGATGCAGAATATTGACACTGCCCAGGTACCTGCACGTTGAGTGTTGAATCCTCCCTACATAAACACAAATCCCTCTCTCTCGATAACGCAGGGAGACAAGTCCTAAAGCAAAGATGGCCACAAGCTTTAATCCTACCTTAAGAGACCCTCAAAGAAGGAGCGTGTAGAAACTGTAACTCCAGATCACTCAATTCACTTCCACTTAAATGAAAAATAAAATGATTACACTGTAAGGCAAAAGCTTTTTTTTCCCCCCCTCTTCCTGGAACTGCACAAGCATGACAAATGTAACCGAAGCAGAATCCTCGAGTTCCTGTAAAAGTTAACTCAAGCTTCTGCTCCCTAATTCTGGTAACGGTGAGAAAAATGACAGGAAGGTTGGTCAGATTTTATTTCTGGCAATAATGTTTGATGTACACCACTGTCAATGGGAACCATGATTTAATCTGTAAGGATATAAGGCCTTGTGGTAAAAATGGTATAACTACAGATCCTGATTAACAATCACTGCAACAGTAAAATGGGTTCCCATAGCAACAGGGCTGAAATTATACAACAAATGGCAATGCCATATCAGATAAATCACTCCATGATATGTCCCCGTTCGGAAACCATTTGGCTTTCTGCTGCCTTCATGTTTAAAGACTTGCAGATATTAATTCCAATCTCCTGATCCTCACTTCTCATCCTCTGAATTCCATCATCATTTTTTTCTTCTAATAACCCAGGTAAAAGAATAATAAAAAGTAATAAGAAGACAATATGGTGTTTAGGAACTGAAAGCTCATTCCAGATCCTAAAAGTTTAAAAATATACAAGCTCCTATACGTTTTTTTTTTTCTTTTCATTTGCTCTATGTTTCTTTTACGGTATTTCCATAATCTCAGTTTTCAAAAGCAATTTTTTTTTTTTGCATTTGTGAAACATATGATTGCCACTGCCCTCTTCATATGCATTGCTTATGGGGACAAATACTGTAACCAAGGAAGATGTGCACTATAAAGGAAGAAAATAGCACCTAAAAATTGAATTCGAGCTTATATACTAATCATTTACAAAATGTATGAAAATCGCTTTGTTTAAACATAACCCTTGGACTTAAAAAAAAATGTGCATTTCCAGCGTCGCTGCCCATGTAAACTTAGTTTGACTTTGTGAAGTTATTATTATAGAACTGCCTAATGAAGTTGCATAATACCCACTGCTTTCAGGAATCAGCTATTTGCTATAACGCCTGCGTGCACCTATATACAGTGCTACTGACATACAGGTGATGCACAGAGGGTACATATGTACACAGAGGGATAGACGGACAGAACTGTATGTAGGGTACCGAGGTGGCAAGGGGACTGGAACAAGGCCATATGCGGGGTTGTGGAAAGAATTAGTTTTGTTTGGCTTTTAGAAGAGAAGGCTCACAGTCTGTCTTGTTGCTGTCTGCCTAACTGGAGGGATTACAGAAGACAAATCCAGGCTGTTCTCGTAGGTGTGACCTACGACAAGGCAACAGACAAGAGATGAACAAGATAAGAGGCAACAGACAAGAAATGAAACACAGGAAATTCCAATCAAAATAAGAAGGAATAATAAACTTGCCGTAGATATGGTCAAACACTGGGGCAGGGCTCGGAAAGACGTTGGGACCTGTTCTAGTCCTTGAATACTAAAAGCCCTGAGCAACCTGCTCGAGCATGTTGGACTGATGACCTCAAGAAGTCCCTTCCATCGGACATGAGATCATTGAGATCTACACAGGGATCATGCACAGGACGACAGAAATCACAGGATTCAGGAGAAAAGAGTGCTGGGAAAGTCACCAAAGCAGCAGTTTCACAGAGCTGTAGCTATGGGCTGGCGGCAACTCAATAACCCGTACGGCAGCAGAACAACTTTCATCTCCTTAAGATAAGAGAACTTAGAAATAATTTATTTGGCCGGGAAGGTAGCAAGATTTTAGCTGAATAGGTAAGATAAAAGCTCTGGAAGGAGATATTTCTTGTATCCCGTTAGGGAGGATCTGAGCCTGAAATGCTCTTAATGCTTCTGTGCAGGACTGCTGTTAATACAGCGCAAATGCCACCAATAACCTGGAATATTCTGGTAATTTGCTTAGGGGGCTTGTTTTGGCTTGTTTTTGAATATTTTACCAAGAATTCGATCAACACAGACACCAGTTCACAGCCTAAGGTGTAGCGGAAAAATATCTTCTCTTCATTCTTCCCAGACCATCACTTGAGTGAACGGTGTGATCCCAGGAAGTAATTCAGATAAACACGAGTACAGAAATGACTACAATAATCTATGTGGGTTAAAAACATAACCTGTGAGCAACACGAAATATAAAAAGTACTTTATTTTGATACCTATTTGAAAGTTACCTGGGAACGCCCCCTGAATTTCAAGTTCTGCCTCTTTTGTCACAGTTTTGACGTAATCTGTTCTGCTCCACCTGACTATAGGATCTCATGTAAGAACATTTTTTTCCTTTAGTTTGGAATCGTATAGTTGTTGCAGACAATGATACGGAGAGGCAAATGAGATATTGTTTCTCATTGATTTCTGCCGTGAAAAAAAAAAATGCAAATAGCATTTTAATGCTTTACTCCAGCATAAATCTAATTAAAGTTATTCAGAAGATGACATTACAACTGAAAAGTGAAAACAAAAAATGCAGAAAGCAATGAAGTGATAGCAATCTATATCAGAAATATTTTTCCTACATCATTACCATTAATGTATTTCCAAATTATCTAGTTATATTTATAAAAATAAGATCGGTGCATATTCATTGCTCCTCTTGTCTGGGACAGCGCTTAAAATGCATGTGCTAAGAGGCCCCTATCGTGACTTTACAGGTGTCATTTTTGTGAAATTCATAAAATTAGTAAATCATTTGTTCATCTATTTACCTATTGCAATTAACTCAATTTCAGTCCTCAAACTCATCTTTTTAAACCTCCAACTCATTCAAAATGTCAATCACCTTATTAAAAGGAATCTAAAATATACTGGCCCAATCCTGCTCACGTTAGAATTAAAATGAAAATTTGCCTTGACTTTGTTGAAGTGAGATTTAATTTTCAAATACTTTCCAGAAAAATAAACATTTATATGCACAGCACAGCCTATGAGAAAACTGTTAAATATTATGAAAGGAATGAATATTTTTCTTTCCAAAAGAAAATGGTATATAAACAACATATATATAATTCTGTAAATATAGCAGAGTGAATATTTACCTCCTATACAGAACAATTAGGGTTTTCACATATTTAAAATGCAATTATTTTGCTCTCAGTTATTATTTAGACAAAGTAAACAGAAGATGCCAGTGGAACAGAAAATTAAGGCACCTCACACTTCTCTGTGAAATACAGTATTTCTCCATAATTACACTGGGTCAAATTTAGAGAATGACGTGCTCAATGTCCCAGAGAAACTAATATATATTTCTTTAAGAAACTAAACTGCAAATATCAGCGTTTTTAGCAGAAGGAACAAGACGATCTTCATTCTACTGATATTAAATCTTGTAATATGACGCTGTATCTTGTCGGTTTACTTAACCTCCGCGATAAGGTTGAAAGCTGTCAGAAATTCACAACTGATAAAGTGAAGAGTCAAATCAGATCCCTGGTCGCGGAATTTACACTCCGAATGTTCTCCTCCTCCATAACTCATACTGAAGACAGGATTCTGTATTACGTTCTGGCAAAGGGACACAGACCTTTACAAGCTAAAACCACTGATGTCACCCCGAGCATGCCATTTTCTAAACCTTCTGCTTACCTGAAAATTTCTTTTTATTACAGCAGATATCCACGTTCATACGTTTTTGCTCTCGCATCTCATAAACGATATTGCAGATATCAGATATTAAACGATAGCTGCAATATCATTTAGGATGGTGTGCTCACAGCTTTTATCATAGCAGAAACCTAGTGCTTTCTCTGTGTTTTTTTATTTTTTTTTAAATATTGTGGGTTTTTTTCCCTTTTAACTGGGGGAATCTTCTGAACAGCATTGCAAATCCCTTATTTTTTCGCTCTTTTTGCTATTAGCTGCTTTGATGAGGCAGTGCTTCTTTTTTTCCCCCGCTCTAGGCACCCTGAGCCCGACGCAGGATCACTGCCACGTGACCCCAGCTTTCGGGAACGCATCGTCCGCTGACACCCGGCTGTCACAAACGGCTCACGTGCAACCCAGCTGAAGCTGGAGCAAGCTGCCACAGCCATATGGCAGCAATTCCGCAGTCAAAAAGAAAACTGGTTTTGGTACTGCTATAGATTTTTAACTTTTGCTGCGTGTCGGTTCCCGGGGCTGGCGTACCTGCGCTGGTTAATGGCGGTTTATTTGCATAGGCGGTGTGACTTTTGCTTTGTACTGCTTATAACAATGCCATTGTCATGTTGATACTTGGTACACCAGGAGCAGCGAGAAGAAACCTTCGGCAGAGTTTCTGCACATCCACAATAAATTCTCATCTTGCTATAGAGAGTCTTTGGAGGGCTCTTTTGTTATTGAAGAAAGAATCTGACAGTGTTGATAACGACGTAACCCTGTATCTTGCAGTGCCTTTGAAAGCTCAAAAAGAACCTGTCAGTTCAAAAAGTAACAGAGAAAATCTTCTTCTGACTTTAAATCACTGAAAGAAATCAGTGCATCCACAAAAATAGAGAAAAGCATCTTGAAAAGCCTTTGAAGGAACAAAGAACCAGCAATAACAACAAAAAAAGAAACAAAATCCTTGCTGCTTTTAGGTGACATACACAAAATCCAGCAGTGCAGAAGTCAAAATGTTAAAATTTGTGCTAGTGCCACAGAGAACCCTGAGGGAGCTTACATTAGCACAACAAAAGTTTGCATATATAAGCTTTGATGAAATGAGTATGCACTGTTCTGTGCGGAATATGAAGTTACAAAAGGTGTCAAAACTGGTGCGAAGACTGTTCTGATGATGCCTTTAATGGAACAGAGAAAAAAAAATTATTTGCTAACATTTTCTATCCTCTCCTTGTTCGAGAAAACTGCGTGGCACAAAGAACAATCGTGGATCTTCCTCGGTGGCAGAACAAAATCTTCTCCGGGTCTTTGAGCCAAGAACCAGTCGCTAATGAGGCGGTTCCAGAATCATCATGCAGATGCGAACAAACACACGGCCGACAAATACGTAGGAATAGTTTGGAGAGACCCCTGCTGTGCTCAACGCTCGCAGTACTAACCTTCGTCTAGCAGACCTCCGCCCTGCTTGCCATGCCAAACGTCCAGGTGCTGCTCGGGATGTTACCAGCAGCATTAAAACGCAGCCAGAAGATTTCCACAGCTACCAGTAGAAAAGGAACTCAAATTCGGGGGAGTAGGGGAAAAAATCCCATGAATGCAGAGCTGTGCTGACCTCTTCACTTGATGGAAGGCTGTTGAAAGGTTTCAAGGTACATAAAAGCCACGCGGAAAGACAAGGCCCGATTCTCTTGCCACTGCTCACATTAAAAACATTGAACACGATGTTCCAAGCGTGCTGTGAGAAAGAGGCACGCTTGCCATTTAAACGTATATAAGATGTGAATAAAAACTCTTAGCGGCTGCTCCGAGCCATTGACTGCATGCGAACAAGCCCTTTCTCCAGCATTATTCTGTTCAAATATTTCACTCAAGTCATGCCACAGTCACAAAACCAGGTGCTCTAAAGTGTGGAAACGCCAGAATTACGACCGTCCATATCCATTACGGTTATCCTGCTTTTGTCTACGCATCATGATACACACATAATTATGCCATTATTGTTTTTCTGGCAGGACCTCAGCTCTGTTTTTATACATTATTTTATAAAGTATTTCATTTTCTCCTGGTTCCTGGCTCTACCTAATAGACTATATACACTCCTTACGACTTACAGCTGCTTGCACCCAAGCAATAGTGCTGCCAAAGCTGCAGGTCTCTGCCTCACCTCCTCTCCTTCCTGGCCTCACAGCTCCCAACAGCCACCTTCATCCAGCCCAAATTAATCTTTGCAACGCTTAATTAGCACCAATGCAGAAAAGTAACCCAGCAGCTTTATTAAATTTACTATGTTTATTATAAAAAAATACATTTTATTTTATTGTATTTATCATTCAAGCAGTTTTATTAAAAATGTTTGGTCCCCCAAAGTGCCAAGAGGGTCAAAGTAGCTTACCAAAACCTTCCTGGGCACAGGATGTAAAGCTGGACTCCACGAATAAGTAACTGGACCACACAGCAAATACCCAATATCTGAATTCCAAGTACCATTACATTTCATCTTACTAGCTTCTTGAAAAACACAACATCCACCAGCCCAAGGACTGAGCCCAACAGAAACTATGAAAATACCGGTGCCCCTCTTCCTATACATGCCCTGAAAATTGCAAATTAAATATCTTTGTTTTCATATTTATTGTTCACCGTGATTAAATAACTCGAAAAAAAGCTATTCAATCTGATTCAGCAAATAACTAGAAATGTGGGGTTCTGCAAAATGCAGGGCCTGGGGCAGGACACAAGCTTAGGGCACTTACTCGGCAAAGTCCCTTGCTCCATGTTTGGGAGAAGGAGCAGATTTTTCAGTGTCAATAAGAGAAAAGAAGACAAATTGGTTCAAGACTGCTGGACAGTCTGCTCTGGGGAGATGTAGGTTAGTATTCATATGACAGCATTTAGGCAGCATGCAATTCCAGGCTCAGGAAAGTAATACTTTAAGGCATACGCCTAAAGTCCCTCCAACCATCCCATACCTTCCTTAAAGTTGTGCACAAGCCTGGAAGCAATTGATGAGAATTGTCATTGTGTCCTCAAAAAATTACAGATTTTACTACTCAAAATATTATGAATAAGATGCAAACAAATTCATAAAAGGCAACGCCAAGGGTTTAAGACTAATTTTAAATGTGCAATCACATTTTAAAACCACCCACTTTACAGCAAATGCATAAATATACAAAGTAATCAATTTTATCAGGTAGGTGGCAATGTACAAGTTCACATCTTAGGGCTGGTTTTCAAATTAACTTGTCATTTTTTTAAATTACAAACACTAGTTTATGCCATAATTTAGTATACCATGAATAGTGTATCTAAATAAATGTTCACTTCCTGTCTAAATAAGAAAATAATGCTTTTCCTATCACATAAAACTAATTATTGTAGTTTTGCATGCAATTTTTTTTCAAAATTGCATTATGAATTATTCATGGTGTTGAGTTTAATGCAGTTATTTTAATGATAATATCGCGTCGAAAAAGTTTTTTAAGAAGAATTGAACACATTGTTAAACAAAAGAAACAAAGACTACCAAGTTAAGATCGTTCTTTCAGTAATTTCTGAGAAATTAAAGTTACAAGCAAGTACAAGCTCGGTGTCTTGAAAACGTGGCAGTTATTTGGATTCAGGGTGACACTTCCAGCTACAATAAAATTAATATGTAGAAGCGGTGCTAAGCTAGAACAAATGCAGACAGTATTTGAGCGGAAAATATTTACTTGGAAGAACAATGTCGAACTGGCTAGGCATCAACCTATTTTTACTTCCACCTTCACAGACTTTTTTACATTTCTTTTTTTTACAGTGTATGAGAATTAGGGGAAAACATGCATTTTGGAGACTGATGTGAAGAAAGGAGTACGCCTCCATATGCCCGTTATATCAGAGTTGTATGTAGTTAACGTGGAAAGCACGGTGTGATTTCACACAGGTTGGCATGACGTTAACCCTGACTATTGACAAAACCCTGACTTGCCCCCACTGTGACTGCTTCTGCTTCCCTTTCATACAATCACAGAATCATTAAGGTTGGAAGAGACCTCCAAGATCATCTGGTCCAACCGTCCCCCCTACCACCAATGTCACCCACTAAACCATGTCCCTAAGCACCACGTCCAACCTCTCCTTGAACACCCCCAGGGACGGTGACTCCACCACCTCCCTGGGCAACCCGTCCCAACGCCTGACTGCTCTTTCTGAGAAGAAATGTCTCCTCATGTCCAACCTGAACCTCCCCTGGCACAACTTGAGGCCAGATGAAGGTGAAGAAGAAGAGAGAATCACGTGTCCACAATGTTCTGGATATTTAACGCCTTCTCCAAAGTCCTCTCAGTCTTCACCCAGAGAAAGGAACCGCAGGATAAATGAACAGCTTTGGGGACACCTTAGCCAAGGGATTTACACCGTCAGGCTCCGTCACTCCATGAGACACACTTACCATGTCCCCGCAAAGAGGCTTGGATGGTCACACACCTCCTCTACTCCTACACAGCAGTAATTCAAGTATGCTGCCTGTGAGCAAACTATGTAGCGTGTTGTTGTTGTTTTTTTTTTCTTTTAATAAAAAGCTTTTTCCCCTATTTTTCCTGCGGTTGAACATATATAAAAGATTAAGACACCAGGATTGTGGTTTGTGTGTTATCTTCTATGTCATTATATCAGATCTGTCTATCAAAGTTCTTCTCCACGTCTCTCTTGTCACAGTTCACTATAAGGACCTGTTCTTTTATGACTAAATGACTGAGTAATATTAATCCTCACCAAATGCAAAAAAGAAGGTACAATACTGTGAATTTAATAAAAAACCTTTTATTCACCAAGAAACTTCTCTGAGACTACAAGACAGAACAGCATGTCTCAGGCTTGGTGTGAATGGGAGCACCTTCCTGAATGACTTCAAATTTTATCTTCGGCCCACAGTTGTACGATTTGTACAGGTTAGATAGTCAAATCATTTTCAAAAAAAGTCAGATATTGAGATAAACACGATTCACTTTGGAAACCATTTTACAGTTTAAGTTAGGAATATAAGACTGGAAGGGTCACTGCATCCAGCCCCATGCTCTCAGCAATACTCTGATCCTTTCCTTTATACCCATTCCGATGTTTTGCCTTATTACTGCCATTGGGAAGCCGGTCCAGAAACTGATGTCTCTAATTAATACGAATGCTTTTCTGCTTTTCAGGTACCCTTATTCTTGGCCACATTATGGCATGACCTGCGACATCACTCTGGGATCGGTGTTGCTCTTTAGCACGGGTAATTTTTTCCCCGTGTTCACTGTATTGAGAGTTGAGGTGAGATTTAGGCAGGAGGGCTTTGCAAAAGGGTCAAATTTACTGTGTGTGCATTGCCAAAGATCTTCCGTCATTCAGCACACACCTGACAGATCACCGAAGTGAACAGACCGTCACTCACCCCACAGTACAGCGTTATCGGAATGTTTAAACTGCCAATATAATACAGCTCTCCGGTTTGCCCCCAGATTTGTTCTCCTACCTGTCAAAACTTCATCTTTATTAGCTTATTCCTGAACTTTCTCTCAGAGAAAACAACTAGTTCTGTCCAAAGCAGGAAGTGTTGGTGACAGTTCAACCCAAAGTTTCTTTCACTCCTATGGCTGCAATAAATGGTGCAAGCATTTTAGCTCAGAGGAGTAAATTTTTTAGGCAAATCATGTGATAATTTCCACTTCGTTGCTCTGTTTCATAAGAGGAATGGTCTCAGAGTCCATGAAACCAATTCCTTTTCGATAAAACTGAATTGTTGTAAAAACGTGAAATGGCTTCAGTACAGACATCAGACCTTCAACACCGTCTAAATCTAAAAATTATTGGTTTGCACTAATTTCTCCTGCAGGTTGAGCCAAGGAGACAACGTGGCTGCCTCCTCCTGCCCTGTAACATGCCCAGCACCATCCCCATAGCTCCTGTGCCCTCAACCATCCTCACTCTGCTCAATTCCCCAGAGGCACCCACCTGCGGATCTGCAGACGTCGTTCTGCCATTCGGACACCCCATCTCTAGGTGCAATCTCCCTCCAGAAAAGCACAAGAAAAAACACAGCTAACTGTGTACTGAAGAGCAAGTCCTAATGTGCACAGACGACCCACAACAGCCCTTAAAAATAGTTAAGAATTGTTTTAATGCAGTCCTATAGATGCTGTTAACACACTGAGGGTAATAAAGGCAATTCTCTGTACTCAAAAGCTATCACGCAAAGGGTTTCACAAGAGAACTATGAGATTCTGCACATACAGGTCAAATAACTTCTCCCCAAATTGGCTTTAAGCTCTTAAAAAATAAACCTAAACTCATTTTAGAGACTCCACATATTATAACAGTCCCTAGGGAAGTTGCTCCAAACTTCGGTGACCTTTGCAGCTAGCAAACCAACCCTGGTTTAAGAGACGAATTTATCTATCATTACCTTCAGTCTTTTTTCTCTGCAAAACTAAAATGCCACCCATTAGCAGGAATACTCTCCATATACAAGCACCTACAACAAGAACTGACAATCAATCTTCTCTTCACAAAGAATTATAATTTGAGTTTTTTAAGACCCGCATCATAAGGTTTGTTTTTCAGCTTCAGAATAATTCCTGTGGCTGACCTTTAGGTTTCTTCACTCTTTCCAAATCCTTCTTGTAATCGTTAACAGGGGTATCACTCTTGACACACTCTTACCAATGTTGTAGAATGGTTTCAGGTACTATTTCTCATGATGGAGTAGCACTATTGCCTTTTTTTTCTCCATTGTTAATTATTTCTGAAACTAAGCTTTTGATGATTTTATATATATATATTTTTTTTTAACATATATTTATATATTTATATATATGGGCTGGATGTTCAAAGCATTAAAGTATTTGCATGCATTACTTCCATAAGAATCAAGATGGCAGGTGGTGTTTACATGCCTTTCAAAATCCAGAAGGCAAAGCCTTCACCGTATTTACCGCTCTTAACCATGTTGTTGAATACTGCAGCATTCTATTAATGCCCTTAGCATGTCCACGAGAAAGGGCTTGCTGAAAAATAGTATTTTACTGGAAGTAATCTATTCACATCAGCAAAAGGCTTTACCACTGACAAGCTGCGGACTTCACCACGATTGTCACTATACAAATTTCCATGAGGCTGCATGGCTAACGCACATAACCCGGCCTATCACATGCTTTGACAGATCTGATTCTAGTCTTCTATGCAGGATCCAAAGAGGATTCAGATACCTTTCTGTTACATCTTTGTAAAAAAAAAACCACCTGTGGCTGAAATCGTAGGCATGCAGGAGTCACGCAGCCAGAAGGGGAACAACAAGGACTAGGACTTGGTAGCAGAGCGGCCAGAAGACTTTTCTCTTTTCCTGGTATCTCAGAGAAGAAATTTGCCGAGAAGATACCAAACAAATTTAGAATCATGGTTTTATGGTAATTTTAATTTGGCTCTGTCAGCTCCTAGTGCTCCAGTACAGCCTATGTCTTCAAGCCACTCTGCATCTGCATTGTGACCAGGGAATCCAGATACCCTACCTGACCCAGTAAAAGGACAACTGGGAAAGCTCACGAAGGGCAACGAAAGAGAAGAGCTCACAGAAATGCTTGGAATTTAAAATTTAAAAAATTTAAAATTAAAATCACAGATACCCAATATCCTTTTTTCTCACAAATTCCTTGTTTCTCTTCTTGGATAATTAATGAGTAATTAATGTGGACCTCTAATAGCATCATCCCAGGGCCCTGCATATAGCCATCAGAGCAAAGTTACAGCTTAGCACGTCCTGCTTCACCCTACATAGACAGTTATCTTAGTCAATCATCCCTTCATGTCCTTCATGTCACATTTCCGTGAAGCAGCATAAACTATTATGGCACATGTTTTGTGGGTTAAATTTTCTTGTGTGCTTTTAACAGCATCAAATCTGATGTAGAGCAACTTTGTAGAAAGAACCTCCTGGAGTTGAGAATTCATTAGCATGCCAAAGGAACTTGTTCCAGCAAAGATGATTACGCAAATACCCCTGTGAGAAGGGGAAAGTTCTTTGAAATGTCTCTCATGGTTCAAGAAAGCATCTTATAAAGTGCAGAAAGATTTTTTAACTGAACAGACAAGCAGACAGAACAGATTCTCATACATCTTGTCCCAATTTTAACACTATAACTTTGGTACCTTCACCAAAAACATCTTTAAAAAACGGAATTTACACTGGTACAGAGAAAATCAGCGTATAAAGTGTAAATAAGGACAAAGTCACATTTCATGAATTAAAAACTTCACTCCGCAGCAAGAAGTAGGCTGTGTGTCATTATTTTTAAAAATATGCAAAACAAGACCAAAAAAACACTCAAACCAAGCATGACATGACATGATACGAAGCTGAGAGATCAAGGCCATGATGCCACTATCCCAGTTTACAGACAGTAACTTTTTAACTACCGTCATTTACCAAAAGCTTGAAGTAACTACAGACATCAAATGTAAAGGCTATTTATCTGCTTCTTCTATGTACTTTAAAATAGTATTAGCTTGTAAATTCACGTTTAATTTAGTTTTAATATTAATGCTTACAAGTGTCCATGATGCAGGGATCACGTACTGGTAAGACTTGAGTGAAAACAAATGACACTGCTTACGTCAAACCTAAAATCATAACTGATAAATGAAATAGTAGGAATGAAACAAGCGAACATCAAGACCCCTGCCAATAAAGTGGGTTAGGAACCAGGAGCATGGGGACGCTATAATTCATAGGGATAAAAGAACATGTAGAAGCTCTCTTTAAAATACGTAGAAAATAATGTTGGAAAAGGTGCTATGTAATCATACGCTGGTTTGGGGAAAAAGAATTCCACAGCTGTGCATAGGTTTCATTTTTTAAAAAAATAATAAATAAATAAATGTATTTTATATACAAAGAACTGTGTCGTTACAATAGTGTCAATAATGCACTGGTAGCTACATATCATCCAAAATCCATGGTTCACAGCAAATGGCCTCGAATCTTTACAGACCGATGGGCACCAGCACTGGCTAAGTACCATGCCACGGGCAAAATTATCCTTTATTCTCCATCCAATAGGACCAGTGACACAACTTCTAAACCCTACTGTGAGCAACGTCAGCATCTCAAAAGCAGTATGTTGTTTATGACCTAAAGATTAAAGACTTCTGATTGCGTGGACTGGGCACCTGGATGGAAGCAAGGCTGACCTCTCACGTAGCTTTGGGGATGGCAACTTCTTGCCACTCCACACTAAAAATGTGTCGAATGCTGACCAATGTTAAGCCACCCACAAAGGGGAATCGCTGCGATGGATGAGCTGACCTACATCCACCACTGACCACTAAAGAGGGATATTCCCCGGCACAGAGGTAGCAGTAGTTCTTGGAGTCCGTGTCACCTTATACAAATCTAAGATGACCCAATATCATGGATGACCTGGTATTATGTGGATAAAAACTGTTTAAGCTCAGCCTTTTTAGCAAAATTCACCATTTCCTCATGCACAGTTGGACTGCAGGTATCATAAGACAAACACTTTGACCACTCCCCCATTCCAAAATATTGAGAAAATACAGAAATTAGTCAGAAGACTTTTTCTTTTTTTTTCAAATTTGGCTGCAGTTCTCCCAATTACTACAAGTTTGAAATTAATAAGAAAGTAGGAAGAAGTAGAAGTATATTTCTCTATTCTTAGCTATTTTTTTCAAATTGTCTTCTGTTGCTAGGAGACTGCAATCACAAAGTGACAATAATAATGATGAATGACATAATATTAAATTTATCTGTATTTTAAGAAACAACGATAAAAACAACTTGTACCTTAAAAATAGTGTAAAGCAAAAATCTTTTAACTCAGGCAAATTCTAACACAGTAACTCAATGTCTTCAAGGCTTGGTAACTGCTTAAATGATGTGTGATACACAGCTCAGCAGTATATCAAAAAGGGTGCAGCGTATTTACCATACAAAAATATAATAAAAGAGATAATAAAAATGGGCGAAAGGTTTATATCACCCTTGATCAAATAAAGCATCTGCTTCTGCCCATTAGAGGCGGACTGAGTCAGATGATCCATGTGTTCAACTATTGCAGAATCAGACATTGATCCAACAGGATTACAGGATCATGAAAATGAGATGCAAGACAATTTTCAAATAGGCAGCAGTGAAGTGTCATTCTGCATCTACAAGAACATGACAGACCAAGTTGCTAAATAATCTCAGCAAGTAGGATCCAACGAAAGCTCTGAAAAAAAAAAAAAAAAAGAACTAAAGAACTCAGTGTTATATATCATAAAAGAGAAACACACAAAATGCTCTTCTGAATACGGTACTGTACTGACACATTTTTGGAAACAACATCACATGCCTTGCAGGGTTCTTTATTTGCAGAGTAGACTGATGTTTAAATTTTCATTTTTAATAACAATATAAAATCCTGGACTTCTGCTCCTTCAGTACGAAAGCACAGAAAAACCGCAAGCTACACATTTATATACAGCTATTTTAAAATTAAGGGTGTAGCTACAGTATTAAAACGAAAATATTTTTAACTTACTGACAAAGCCACAATTTCTGAAAAGTCCGTTTCTGCAGCTAAGCATCAAAAAGAATGAACAGATTAAAAAAAAAAAAAAGGTAAGTAGAAACATGAGAAGGATTACAGGTATTGGAAAAATAGAAGAAAGCAAAAATAAGAGACCTGATGTTTCTTTGGGGTTTGATAATACGTCTGTGAAGATTTTTTTTTTAATTCAGTATAGAAGTTTCTCTTTCTTTTAGTAGACAGTCTTTGATCCAACTGAAAGCAATTAAGACTAAAAGCAGGGATACGGCTGTCTTTAAATTTCTTCCCGCTTTCTTCTTGCAGTAAGAACTAGCGTGGATGTGTGGCAAAATCAGGCTCAGGAGAGTCTCAGCTTTACAGGTGAAATTCAAGAAACACCATAACATGAGTTCAATGTGCGTGCCACTCAGAGCGAAAACCACGAAGTGCAATCAAAAGCCCAAAACAATTTGAGTAATTCTAAGTTATTTTTTCTCAAACCCAGGAGGAAGCTAATGGGCATAGCTGGCATGTAGAAGCACTAACTCACCCTCCAGAAATATCTAGAGTCAACAAGGACCGACATTTCAGTCACTTGCTGCATCTCACTCCGAAGAACTTCAGAGGTGACCAGTTCCAGTGGCGGTGCGGTACCTGGCTGTGGCACCCAGAAGCAATCACAGTGCTACAGCCTTCTTGGAAGTGCCACTAAAAGCTCCAGGATAAAAGCAAGGAGCACACTCACATCGATACTACACGCTTGTGATATCCATTTCTGAAAGGCGCGGCTGCCACAAATAGGGGATAGAAGGTATTCATTTCAGCGGCTAATACCACACCAGAGTGCATTGCCCTTTCCATCACGGGTTCTAGGTGGTCAGAGGCTGGGGACCCTTAACAAGCTCAAATGCCACCAGCTTACCCTTCCCATTTTACAGTTTGAGGATTTTAATGCTTCATTCTCGCTTGCAGTGGCAACAAGCGACCGATCTAGCAGAGTTCCCTCTCAGGAACATTTTCCAGATGCTCGTTGTTCGTGGAAATTGGACGTGGTCTTCACCGCACTCTAGCCCAGGCAAATTATGTGAAAGCTAGTGTGTGGTAGTATAACCAACTGCTACACAACTGCCTTGTAAATGTCGACATAGACACTATATTGTTGCAGCCGTACTGCTCCCAAAAGGAGCTCTGTCAGAAGAAAAAGTCTCGAGGCTCATTTCAGTATCAGCACACTGGAGCACTGCTGTGGTTTCACTCCACCAGCTTTAGGACACAACCTACACGTTTCTCTCACAGATGAACCATAAGCTTCTCTGTCAAAAGACTGAGCATAAGCATTAGTGTCAAACATTTCACAGCTATAACACCCCAGCAATAACAGAGTTATCACCAGCAGATATACACCAGTGAAAACGTTTAGGTAACATGGAGCAGTATTTGCTGCCCTGGTAGATATTATCCTGATACATATTAAGAGGACAACAGACATTTTAAATAAAAACCACAGAAAGGTGATGAAGGAACCTTTTGCCACTTATGGATATGATAGTGCTATTTAAGGGCTGTTTAAGCTGTCACATCTTCAACATCATATATGTAATTGAGGTACCGTGCACATTTCACAATATACAGAATAAGGTGATCTAGCTTGCCAGCAAGTATAAATCAAGATGTATGTACAGTTAATGAAGAAAAAGACCTCTTAACTGCCAGAAGCTTCACTAAAATAAAAGCCATAGGAGGACACCATTTGTGCTTGCAATTGTGAGTGTTCCTGGGCTGAATAATGAAGCTCCTCGGTGCATTGGGGCTGTTTTATGGTTCATGGAAGCAGTTGCTTTTTATTCAAATGCAGAATTTTATGCAAGCTTTAGAACTGCAAGATTCTTTTCACATTTATTGAAACCTTTTGATATTAAATGTGTACGCGTATCACATGCTCTAATTTGGCAAAGCTATGTACTAACGCAAGATATAAAACAAAAGCTTGCTGCTGATAATGACTACACAAATTGTTAGTGTGTACTCTTTCTAGCACATGAGGTCTGATGTACTAAGAATCTGGGGACACTGGTAACATGGAGACCCACAGAGGGCTGACTGCCTCCCCTGCGAACAGTTCTGCTTATTTTGTAGTCCACAGATACAAGGAAGTAGTTTGATGGTTGTCTTCTTTTTGGGGGGGGGGGGTTCCTCTGTGCCTCACAACCTTAAAATTAGCAAAACTCTGTCTCTCAACCCCTCTTTTCACAGTGAAAGCCGCACATTCGCATCCCTTCCTTTAGTTGTCTTGTGCAAGTCATCCTCCATCCTTCCCTTACCAGACCGAGACATTCAGAGTGCCAGGAGCTTCATTTTTATCCCTCCATTTTATGTCTCTCTTACTCCTTTATCACTTTACCATAAATTCTGTATGCTGTCACTGTCAGATTAGCCTCCTGATTGTCTGCTGCACCTTTGATGAGTACAATATTGTTGCCCTTGTTCTTGAAAGAGGAAGAATAATTGCCAAATCTTTTAAATTAATACAATCTTAGTTTTAGTCCTTATAGTCACACGTACATACACATTTTAGTACAGTGACAAAATATTATTGCTTTAGTTATTTTCATCTTCTCATTGAATTTCTGGCTATTAGGGACATTAAGAATTCTTATAATGGAGAGAGCTCTGAAAAATAGCACAAGCTATTTTTATCTTTCAACCAATAAAACTATTTTGATGGCTGAGCAGCCTGTATTTTGACAGGTGAACAACCTCACCAACATAAGCTGGTCCTACTCAGAGTGGGAAGCTGGACCACAGACCTCCAGAGATCATTCCAAAAAAAATTACCCTATGATTCTATAATACAATGAAACCTTCACTTTGTATTTTTCATTTTAAAAGTTGCTCCTGCCTGAAAACAGTATGGAGTCTACACCTTCAAAGATCTCCCTGCTGCCACCTCACCTCAAGCACTGCATGCTGTTTTGGGTGGTACAATATCAGAAGAACTTAAAACTACTAGAGGGTGTCCAAAGGAGGGCTACAAAGATGGTGAAGGGTCTGGAGGGGAAGGTGTGTGTGAGGAGCAGCTGAGGTGCCTGGGTTTGTTCAGCCCAGAGCAGAGCAGGCCGAGGGGAGGCCTCATGGCGGCCTGCAGCTCCCTCACGAGGGGAGCGGAGGGGCAGGCGCTGAGCTCTGCTCTCTGGGGACAGCGACAGGACCCGAGGGAACGGCATGGAGCTGGGACAGGGGAGGGTCAGGCTGGGTGTGAGGGAAAGGTTCTGCACCCAGAGGTGGTCTGGGCGCTGGGACAGGGCAGCAGTCACGGCACCAAGCTGCTGGAGTTCAAGAAGCGTTGGGACAATGCTCTCAGACATAGGGTCTGGTTTTGGGGTGGTCCTTTGTGGGGCCCAGAGCTGGACTCCATGGCTCTTGTGGGTCCCTTCCAACTGGGGATATTCTGTGATTCTACGATCTTCAGTGCTCAAATGAACAAGGTCCTAACTTTGAAGTTAGCCATGATCAGAGCATGTAATTGGACTAACTAAACTCCCAAAATCCCATCTAACCAGACATGTTCTACAGTAGTATGAAATGATAATATTTTAGTTTATGAGTGTTTGTTTCCAAATTGAAGCATGATAATAAGAATTTGAAATGGGTAAATATAAAATATTCCAAAATTTTAAGTATCTCAACATTTTTAGTTCTTTTAAATTTTTCATTTGGTTACGGACATTTTTGAGACCTAAAACATACGATGTACAACAGCTGTCCCAGGCTGAACTAAAGGTCAGTGAGTTGCTCTCCCTCCAACAGCTACCAGCAAGAGATGCAGAGAAGAGCAGAAATAGGGGAACATATCGACACACATATCGACAGTTTCCTATAATATTTTCCAGGGATTCAGAAAATCCCTGGCCCAAAGGTGGTACCTGTATTCCCCGTCCCTCAATGGACTTGTGTGCCATGATTTTGCCTAGTCATTTTTGGGAACACGTACCCTTTTAGCTGACAGCTGTATTTGTGACTTATGTCCCCTGTCCTTCACGACTTCAAAGAAAATGTGTGCTAGACTGATTTTTACAAATACTAAATAACAACTAAATAGAAAATGAAAGCTCTAAAAAATATTCTTCCTTACTACTAATTCAGTGTCTGGCTTAATATAAAGAGGTGTAAGATCATTTTCCCTCCAGCAGCTATGTCATTTACACTCTTCAGAAACCTATTCTAAAAACCTGCTGTTGGAATTTCTCTCATTAATCGAGCTAAATAAGTCCCTGAAAGCCTTTGGTAAAACAGACACTAGATTACATTAATTAATCATTTAAATTTTCTTCTGATTTTTCCTCTACTGCCAAAGGCAACCCTGCCTCTTCAAAGATAACTACAATGCAAGAACAATAACTACAGTTCGTAAGGGCAACAAGAGGGTATATTAGGTGAAAATTTGAGCCAATTTGTTTGGATTATATATCCTACCAATTACATTGCTCTAAGCAAAGTTAAAATACACTTCTGTTCTGACTTCATTTGCACAAAACAATAAGAAATTAGGGGATGGGATGTGGGGTGCAGAATTCCTTTTTAAGGAATGTGTCTCTTGAGTATATGTAGAGGGAAGACATTTATTAAGCCACATGTACCAAATAAAAAGATTTAGCACATGAGGACTCCTCTTTTCCAAAATTAAGTTGGCTCTTCATTGTAAGCTTTTACACAGCTTTGCTGCAGCCACAAGCAGCAGCTCAGCTATCTCAAAATGCAGTTTTTCCCAAAACTCATCCTGCTGTATTTGTGCTTCTTCCTTCAAATTTTATCCTCACTAATAAACAATCTGTTTGATAGTTAAGTATCTTCATCCACTACGTTCCAAATTTAAACACAGTAAAAATAAAAATACACATTTTTTTAAAAAAAAATGTTATTCACTAAAAAATTTCATTTTAACAGTGTTCATCATTATATATAGTCCATAAAAATCCTCTTGATCTTACTAGCATTTAACTGTTTTACATAGATAAACTAAAAGTTACCTTTAGGTACTTATATGTATAATATTCAAGAACTGGAGACCTTTGTACAAGTGAGTAGCCATCGTTATTGATCCCTTAAAGGTAAAAACTGCAAAATTCAAATTTCTTGGGACACATCTGCTACCATTTCAGACAAAGAGATACTAACACTGCTAAGCTGTCAGCATCCAAAGCATTGAAAACTTCAAGAAGTATCGTTGTTTCCCTCAAATAAAAGATTGAGGCTCAGGCACCCAAAATTCACTGTCATCAAAAGGTCAAGATGTCTGATCTCAAACAAAAATCAGTAGCGGGGTGCAGTGATGTGTCTTATTCCTATGCCTGTAACATATATTTGTCAGTGCATGTATTTATAAAAATGATAAAAGGCAGTGCACAGAAGAGTTTCACTGTGAAACCTGCATACTGCCTTGCTGGGTGAGAAAGAGGAGCCTATCTCACTGAAAGTTCATAACCTCCTTCTAATTCAGGCAAAGAAAGAGCGATTCTTGCACATGGTGTGTCAAAAAAATAGCATATCTTAGCATGTAAGGTCACTTAGCTGTCAGGAACAGAAGTAGAAACTGCCTCCTAAACAAATGACAAACGAGAAATCATGAAGCCAAGTGAGAAAGGAAAGGGAGGAAAATTCTAATTTAAGCAAATTTAAACAGGATGTACTGTACGCACTAGATCCAAGACCCTCGCCCTGCAGACTGGTGTGTTTATCTATTCAATTAGTGTCAGTAGGGACCAAGAACTTTTCCAACAGACATTTTTAATGTCGCTGTCATGTTCTGTCAGGTGAAAGAGCTTAATAGTGTGGATGTGGACAGGCTGCACCAGCTGGGCTCGAGACCAAAAAACTATCTGGTTTACTACTATAAACATAGCCTATTATAGATGTAGAAATATATTTCAGGTGCAGTCCTAGAATGGGTCGAATATGCATGGGTTGAGCTCCTTTCTATCATGAATTTGAAAAGCTTGTAAATATCCTTCATATTATTTACTTCAATGCTAAACCTACTGGTGATATATGGTTTGAAAGCAGCTGACTAACATGAGGATATATGCCACCAGCTTCTAGTGGCATGCCTAAAACTGAAGTAGCAGAAGACCTTTGTAGTAACCAGCCCTCCAGGAAATGTTCTCCAATGCATCCAGGAGAAACAAGAACTTTCTCCACCCAGGCGCACAGTTTATGAGCTGCTAAAATAGGAGTATAAGAAAAGAGCATGGCTCGTGATAGCCAGTGAGAGCCAAAAAAGCAGTCAGACACAGAAGAAAAATGCTTGAATCCATGGTTTCCTGTGCAGTTTGTAATAGTAACACAGAGACAGCACCTCCTATTTTCAATCACAGAAAAATGTAGCTTGGAAGGACAACTGGAGGTCTGAAGCACAAACACCTGCTCAAAGCAGAACAAATTCAACGTTGGATCAGTCTGTTCAGGGTCATATCCATCAAGGATGGCAATTCACGCTCACTGTGAAGAATTTTTTGGTTATGTGCAATCAAACTCTTCCTTGTTGCTATTTTGCTGTTCACAAAGACAACAATTGATAGTTATCCCTGATGTCTGAGTAGTACGTGTGATAAATCCTCTGTATCAATACTACTTAGTAACCTCGTGGTCATGCATAACACTAGCTTCAACTTACAAATGATTTTAAACTAGAGGCCACTGCATCCAAGCTGATACATAAATATGTAAGGAATGGTAATGGCCATTTTGCCAAGCACAAATCACAAATGCTATGTCAGAAAATACCCATTCACTCATTGTACACTAGCAAACATTTCAACACATGTAGGTCATTCCCCCACAAAAGATGTCATTTAGAATACTATTCTCATTCAGACTCTTCTTCAGCACACAAGTTACAAATGATGCTACAAATCTTACAATCTTCCAATTTGGGCAGTGTCTGCCAATTTGCAGCTCAGCAGTGCTCCCGGACTGACCATCCTGCTAGTCTACCTGCACTTCAAACAGTGCCATGCCAGCAACCATGAGATTGCGTCTACGTCTGGTTTCTTGCTACTTCAGAGGTCTGGAACAGGAACGCTGTAAGATGCTCCATGACTCCAGTGATAGGCAAAGATTTATAATTAATCAACACCAGGAATGCGGCGCTGTTTTACAAGGCAATAATCCAGCTCCATTCCCTAAGGTGAAGCCTAGGAGAATGAAGGCCGAGCAGTTTATTCAAACAAGGCAACTGGATTATTGCCCCATAAAACAGCATGGCACTGTGATTACTACCTTTGTGTTACATGCCTTTTTAAAATGCTTTTTCCCCGTAAATGTTTAAAACCTAACAAGTAAAGAGATCAGGAGAAGCGAAAAGGTATATGAAGTAGAAAGGAACACATTTAATTTTTTCTTTTAACTTCCGGAAAATGTATCACGTAAGAAATATAAAAGAAACAGTTTTGATCAGGGCTATTACAGATGGCAGCAATAAATCCTATTAATAAACAGCATACTAATATTTTACATCTCTCGTTTTTCATGTATTGTTTCCTCTCCCTGATAGTCTTCTCCCTTTTCACGCTCTCCTGAAGGCGTAAGCTGCATTTCTTTATCTAGACTTTTTCCTAACACATTATAGTCAACACACCACATTTCACCAAATGCAAAATAGGGCAGAGACTCGAATATCTTGGAGAATTACATTAGTGATGGTTCCCAATGCTTTGAGCCATCCATATCATTAACCCTTTTCATCTCCAAGAGAACAAGGAACCTCAGATTCTGAGGACGGTTGGAACTGGAGGCACCCCTGGGTGCCCCTGTCCCCCCCTGCCCCAGCAGGGTGCCCAGCCCCACGGCCAAGGGCTCGGGGAGCTCTCCAAGGAGCAGCCCCCGGCCCCTCTCGGGGCAGCCTGTGCCAGGGCTCCGGCACCCGCCCGGCCCAGCAGTGCTGCCTGAGGGGCAGGGGGAGCCGCCGGGGCTCCGGGCTGGGCCCGGGGCCTCTGGGCCCGGCCCTGGGCACCGCCGAGCAGAGCCCGGCTCCGGCCTCTCCGCACCTCCCTGCGGGTCCTGACGGCCATGGGGGAGCTCCCCCGGAGCCTCCTCTGCTCCAGGCCGAGCAGCCCCAGCTCTCGCAGCCTCTCCTCACAGCACGGGGGCTCCGGGCCCGGCAGCACCCTGGGGGCCCCGGGCTGGGCTCTCCCCGCTGGGCCCAGGTCTCTCAGTGCTGGGGGGCCCAGGACTGGTCCCAGCACTGTGGGCGAACAGAACGCGTGGGGAATTCAGAGCATCGTGCCTCGATGCCTGAGTCCACACCTTGGCCTGACCGACATAAGTCAGTCCAAGCCACCTCATCTCAGGGCCAAAAATCACTTTGAAAGTCATTCAGAAATGACTTCATCATCTGTAACTTAAAACCAGCGTATTAGCTTCACGCATAGTAGCTAATATATATGATTCACTAAATAACAACATGATCAAAATAAGAAAATTCAGCAAACTCCCAAATTGTTTCCAATATTATGTTTAGATGCTCCACAGCTGCCTCACAAGTTTGACATATATTCAAGATACTGAATTAAAAAGAAAATAACAAGTAGGACTTACACAAATATTTCATCTCCAAATACATTTCTTTCTTCTTTTTTTAGAAATTTTGCAATTCCTCTAATAAAAAATTCTTTATAAAGGCAAACAACCAAAACAAATATGATTTCAACTGATGTTGTTTTGAAAACATTAAATGGAATCCCACTGGGAAATTAAATGGAAATGTCATCTCTAATAATGGGAGAGAATGATTCATAGACAGAATCTAACATTTTAAAATATGTTACCTAGATAATTAGAGGAGCCTGATTTTCAAAAAGACAAGTCTCTTACACCTTCCAGTAACATCAAAGCCTGAATACAGATTTAGAAACCCAGTTTCAAACATATGTGCTTGGAAATTTGGCCACGCTGCAAAAATCAAATCTGGAAAGCCCCAAAAGCATGTTCCTGCTACCTAAGGCATGGAACTTGCTGGGTTCCAACTGCTTCATGAACGTATTTTCAGAGTAATTACTATCATCAATGGAAAAACTACAGCTTGATTTCAAAATATTTGAATTGCACAAAATATCTCTAATCATCCTTACATCATGTTAAACATAAGCTGTCCATTTAAGAATATTGTGAATTAGAAATGTGCAATCAGTTGACAAAAATTCTGATCAAGAACTAAAAGAAAGATGATGCTTTCTAGGCTGCGAGTGGGAGGAGAAGGTTTTTATCTCACTTATTGGCAAACAAGATGAAGTTTTGTGTAATACAGACAGAAGCAAACAAGAAGCTGTGTGTGGACAGAAGAGGTTCAAGTGCCACTATTGCAGTCAAGTCGCGGCATGACTTGTGACATGCAAGTTTAGACTCGGCCAAAACTGCGCTATCAACATCTGGAAAAATTCTTCCGAGCCACTTAATTTTATATAAAGCCAATTTTATACAAAACTGCTAAGCGGTATTCTTAAATTAGTACTAAAAATATTTAAATGATACTGTGGGAAGCCTACGCACCAATATTAAAGTCCTTGTACCATTACACGGGGTTACTGGACTTCCTTGGACAAGGATTTTACCCTAAGGTTCTCCAAACCATGGCCCCCAAACCATGTGGAACCACTGGTGGACCCACCAAAGCATGTGGAAGGCTGTCATAAGTAATCTGCAGGTGACACATAAAACTGTATTATTCTCAGGTGTATCATTGGCTTTGTACATCTACATCTACACATTTTTCGAAGACCTCCAGGGCTGGTGACTCAATGACTTCCTTGGGCAGCCTGTTCCAATGCCGCACAACCCTTTCAGTAAAGAAATGTCTCATAATATCCAACCTAAACCTCCCCTGAGACAACTTGAGGCCATTTCCGCTCATCTTGTCTCTTGGTGCTTGGGAGGAGAGACCCATCCCCACCTCACTAATGTTTGAAGACCTAAATTCTCAATAAAAAGGAAAGCAAGAGAAAAATTAACTCAGATGTTGATGCTACTAAGTGAAGGTCTACTGAGTTTCGTTACAGTGAAGGGGAGAGTGGTGCTGTGATCAATAAACAAACATCATCACCTCCTTTATTGTGGCCAGTACAAATGAAGCAAGTAAAATTAGAGACGTGAGGAGATTAAATGAAGCACAAATTTAATAAAAGCTCTTAGTAGCAGTTAGATGCAATTTCGTGTGGGACAGATTTCCTTTTACCTTCTAAACAATGAAAGAGCAAATAAATGTCATTTAAAATATTTCGACATAAATCCACGGCTACGTATCATCTTTCATATTGCTGGTACCAACCGCACTGCTTTTGTTCCCGATGCCACAGCATTAGGCACCAGGGCTACAAGTGGATCTACATGGGAGTAATGTAAATGTTTCTGAAAGGGGAAAGATGCAAGCAGGATGGAAGGAGAGACCTTCATAGTGAAGCTTCACAGCTATTCAGTAGCAGGAAGGACTTTTTCGTGCTGCTGGTATCCCAAAGTACCCTTAAAGAGAATGAGAAGCATTCGGAGGCATGACATTAGCTGAAGTTATGGATGAAACCACAGCCAGAAGTCTCCAATTCATGCATGCTAAGTAGCACCCCACAGACCTATATGCACACTCACAAACACATCCAATGAAAAAGGTAGGACGAAACCCACGCACTTCAGGTGAAATGCCAAAAGAAATTATGCCTTTTCTCAGGCTGTTCCCTATTAAATATTGTCCCCTTCCTGGTACTCAAAGGGGCTAGCGATTCTCTTAGGCAAATCAAGGTCCTGCTTTTCAGTTCATCAGTGTTTAGGATCATAGGGAATTCGTTCAGTTTTCCATCAGATATCTGACACTTGTGCCTCACAGGATTTTTGGTTTCATCCTAAAAGGTATGCAAATACCACGTCTTATTTTCACATATCCTTCTGAAAGGCAAGTTAAGCATGCAGCATGCTCCCCACTCGCATATATAACAGCATTACACAAAAGACTGTGTGAAGCCTAAAAGCACATTTTAAAACCAATAACTGCATTAGCTAACTAAATCTATAAACTTTTTATACATAAATGAGAAGTGACTTTTTAGGAAAACAGTGAATTAGAGACAGCATAAGAAACTCCAAGTTCCAGCATAAATATATTTCTACAGGGTGGGCAGACAAGGACTTTCCAAATTCGTTTGTCTCATTTTTATCTATTACTAATTAAACTGCATTGATTTACAATAAAATAATTACAGAGCCTTTGATGCAAATGTCACTCAAAACTTAAACAAGTATACAAACTATGTTGAATACCAGAGCGTCTGGAAAATTTACGACCAGAAACATTATTCAAACAAGCTCTATGATATCCGATGACGATAAAGAAAACTGTAATTGATTTAATTATCTCAGAGAGGCACATAAGCAGAACGTTTTACTTTCACTACACACACACACGTATTTATACATTTGTACAGACACACACACACACTCCTCCTCTTATAAAAAAAAAAAAACCTATGTGAAAGATAAGTTCAAAAACACACATCAGTAAGTGAGGAATCAGAAATGCTTAGAAGTATTTTGCAGCTACCCCAAAGCAAACAAACAACAAGTTTATACCAAACAAAATGAAAACTTCAAATATGCTACAAAACCAAGCAAGTAAAGGGTGCAAGTAACTCTGATATGCAATAACAATACAGTTAGGATTACTGACACTTAAAATGTCATCCAAAATTAAATTATTTTAATAGGCTATATTCCCTCAGACCACAGCAGTAGAGGACAAAGATGAAAAACCCTTCTTTCTCTGTCAGCATAAAAGGCTGCTCATTTGCTACACAGGCATGCAGGGCAAAGGAAATCAATGCTATAGTAGTAACGCAACTTTCTGTAATCAACAGATTTCTGTTCCTAATAGCAAGAGAAAGGTGAACACAGAAAACATCTATGTAGGCACTTCTCGGAAGACCTCACCTAAAAACATTTGTTCATATCCCTCCTTTCTTTACTTTTTTTTTTCTTCCTACCTTTTATGTCTTGTTCTTTGATTTTTCTCACTACCTGATCATGTTAAAAATAATTTTTCATCTGAAAACTACATTTGGCTGCTGAATACCCAGAAGATTAGTTTCAATGAGCTTCTTATAAAGGAATTCACAAAGCAAATATAAGCCTGGCCACTCCAGGGCACAACACCGTGCCCTTTCATTACGAGACACGGTCAGTCATAACGTTTTCCAGTAATATCACGCATAATTCCTGCCACCGGGACTGAGCCTGATCGCAGAGGATGAAACAGTCAAGGGAAAATAAAACATGCAAAATTCACACCTTCCAACACAGAGCCCAGAAGGAAGCAATGTGTGCGGTCAGGATCACTGAGAACGTCTGCATTCATGATAGGGGTCAGTATAATAGTCAGGTGCAGGAACTACAGAGTTTCATGTATGAAAAGGATAAGAGAGAACAGAATAAACTTTTTTTTTTTTTTTTAAAGCAAATTAGAGTAAGAAAACAGACTGAAAGTTTGCATGGGAAATACTGGCCTCATACTGGATAGACTGCGTGTCCGTGCTAGCTCCTGCAGGGATCTGTGTTTTATGTCTGTGCAGGATTCCCATTAATGCACCTTCTCAACAGAAGTGAGCAGGATGAGGCCGTCGATAGCGTTTGTTTGCACGAATGCTGAGCACTTCTGTCTCTGCTGATCGGCGTGGTGTGGCCACCCGTGTGCACGGTGCTGCCTGTGCCTCCGGGCACGGAGCTGCTCCAGCCTCGCCTCCTTTGGGCTGCAGCGTTCGGCAGCCGCAACAGTCACCGAAGGGATTCATTTGGGAAGCAGAACAAATTGGGAGCGAGTCCAGCTGGCGGAACGCAGTTTTACAAATGTTACAAGGGTTTGTTGAAGAAGCATCCTTGTTGACCTAATTTTATCTCTCGTCTTTCATGTATTTTATAAAAAACAGATGTGGAGGTTCTAAAGAGAAAATGTAGACCCGTCTCAAGGTAGGGTAACCTGCTGTCATCTCTGACAGCTGTCTGTCCAACCTGAGTTTAAAGACTGGTAAAGATGCATGCTCCAAAGGCCCTGAGATCCTCTAGTCCAGTACTGCTCTGCCCGTATCTTTTGAACATTTTCCCTAAAATCTGACCCGAATCTCTTTACCACGGTTTAAACCCACTATGCCTTGGTTTAGCCACCACAGGCACAGACAGCAGATTATTCCAATTTGCTACAGCCTCGTGCATAACTGAATAGTGTTACCATGTCTTCAGTCTTCTCTTCCTTAGGCTAAACAACTCAAATTTGCTTTCTCACCGATTACATTTTCTAGATCTCTGATCGCTACCATTGCTGTCCTCTGGACTGTTTCCAGTTGGACCGTATTTTTCTGGAAATTTGGTGCCAAAACCCAAACCAAAAAATGTGCAGTTCTCCAAAGCGTGCCCTACCACTGGCAGGGCACTGGAATAACGGGGCAAAGACCTGGAGAAGGTGCCAGATCTGCTCACAGACCATCTCCTGCAGTGTCTCCCATGGGACAGAGCATCTTGATGGCATCACCCAGAGGGGACGGGCACGCGCTCGTGCACACACATGGGCACACAACGGGCTAGTTGTAGTTATGTGCCTACAAAGCATCATGGTTACTGCTCATATTTATTTGGTCCAGACTAGGAAAGCTAAAGAAAGCCTTTGATTTACAAACTCACTGCTTATGAGCACCTCAGCCATAATTCAGCACTTCCACAAGCAAATTAATGAGAAGATACTGTGTTTTACCAGGAACTATTCCACCTGAGGCTCCAATAGCATTGTATTATATAATGAATAAATTTGCCTGAAAGTGCCTACATCTGTCTGCTGACTATGAAGGAAAATGAGAGTAATGAGTCCCACATACCTACGCTGTAGATATTGATCCTGGCCCAATTCTCTCATGAGAGCCCAAAGAGACTATTTCAAGTTAAAATCTCTCTGAATAACAGCCAAGACCACGAGAGAAAATGAATTCTAAAAGTTGTTAACTAGATGTCCATAAAAATATTCTCCCTTTTCATCAAAATGCATCGTGCAGACAAACTGCATCACTCTCAAAATTGTTTTCTGAAAAGTTATAATGGTTGAGGAGAACTGGCAAGCCAGTTGTGCATTTACATTAACATAAGCACATCAAATATTCATTACAGCAGAGCACTCATTATGTCAGCATCTGAATTAAATAAAATGTTTCCCAACTACAAAAGTAAGTAGCACAATAGCCTCCCGCAACACAGCAATTTACAGAAGAGATAGTGTGACAGTATTGCAGGGAATCATATTGCTTTCTCTCCTCCAACTTGTTCATTCACTACATATATAACAACTTTTAACATTGCCCTTTCAGATTAATTTATACAGAAAAGTGTTATTACAGCATATAAGGAATTATATTGTGCAGCGTGAATCCATATGAAAGGAAAAACTTTACACTAAGAAAATGTATCTTATTACAATAGCAAAATATATCTTAAATTCAAAATTACACTAATGCTAGAGGTTACAAATTTAATCATAGCTTAAAAAAGGAAAAAAAAAGAATACAGACGTTGCATAAACTCCTTTATAAAAAGTTACTACATTGGGTAGTACAAAATGTAGGAGCTCAAAAACAGAAAACAAGAACCGTAAATGTAACCGTGTGAGAAGAAAGCATCTCAAGTTCCTCAAAGGCATCACAACTGTACTAAATTTAATAGAAAGGCAGCTATATGTAATTTCATGTTGTCTGGAGACCATAAACCTCTTGTCTATAGGTTATGATGGTTGGTTCCCAGCTTGCTACCAGGTACCCATGCCCAAATTCCTTGGATAGTGCCACAGACGGATACGTTGGCACCAGGTCAGCATGCAGCCATACGGGATTACTCTTACAACATTCTCGCTTGCTAGATAAAGCTCTGGACAAAGTACTACACGTGCTGGCCTCTTTTAACGGCAGAAATAAGCCAGTGTTAGCTGTCGTGCAAAGAGCAGAGCACTTGCAGCAACGTGCCGCTGCTGGCAGCAGGCTCCATACGGCATTCGCCTGCACACCGCTAACGATCCCGTCTCTGCTTTCTTATCCTGAAGCACCACCAACAACAAATCTCTGAAGAAACACCTGCCTTCCGAAGGCAAATCCTCCGTCATCACTGGCTGTCTCCTGGAATCGCAGCTGGCTGTAGCCAAGGAGCTTGGCTTGCTCTGGCTTTCACAACCAAGGATTGTGTGGCTGCTTCAACCTCACATGGAACCACAAACATCCCAGCACAGGGCACTGGGGAGGCTTTGTGCGAGGTGGTGTTGTTGTCTTTGTATAACAACAGACAAGCAAACAACCAAGAGCATCCACTGCTTCTACTCCACTTCCCACACTGCAAATACCTGACATTATCCGTAGCAAGCCTTTTAAAATAATAGCTACAAGTAAAGAAAAGGTCCTCCCTTTCTTCTCTGAAATCCACCCTGCTTCCTCGATATGGGGTGCAGCACGTTGTGCTCTCCTTGAAAGACAGTGAACATAATTCGTAAATCCATAACCAAGGACGGAACAACACAACGCTCTCCGACTAGGAACAGGATACAACATAAATTCATGGCAAGCCAGGCAGCAAACTCTACCCTGCTCCTTTACAAACAGGGCAACTTACCAAAACAAGCCTTTGATGCTATGCTGCAATACATTCCTTGGAGAAGATTTTTCTATCAGTGGACACTGCCTAATTCAGTGCAAAACTTCCTATCCTCTGATGCTCAGTTCCAAATATTTCTATCAAAGAGCTGCAAACACATCATTAAGAGTTTTCTGAATATGCTTTTCCTGACTATACGCGTTTGTCTGTGTCCTCTCCTCAGAGCCTGTGCAAACGTTAATGTTAAACGGACAGCAATCCACGTTACCAAATCACTCTCACTGGAAAATAAAAGTTTGAGACATCACATCACTGTACTACCTACGTAGAAGTAAGGACCCCGGAGACTTCTCCGTTTGCACTCGGCTATGTTTTAGATGAACAAGCAAACCAGACCTCATTCCTATTCCTGTGTGTGGGACTGGAAAAAAACACAGCTGTGGGGCATCCAAAACAAAATCCACATAAAAGCCTTTCATCTCGCATAAGCACTCTTCCCCTGCACGTTTGGTGCTGTGCTGAGATGTAACGGGGATGATGGCTTGCTTTGTAAAATCAATACCAATGGAAATCTATCAGTGTGGAAAGCAAAAGCTGGCATTTTGCAGTAGGGAAACTGGGATTAAACCCCTGTGACGTATCAGGAAAACTGTTAAGTGTGTTGTCTACAGGCACAGGTAAGGAAATGCTCCGTTTTGATGCAAGATCATAGACAATGTTTTCTGTATCCCTCTCCTCTCATTCCTCTAATAGTAATTAATATGAAAGATTAAATCAAACTCCTTGCCCGTGGCAGGGTGGTTGGAATTAGATGATGTTTAAGGCCTCTTCCAACCCAAACCATTCTGTGTTTAATATTATGATGAACGTATATTAATAGCCCCAATAACAGCTTGTTAGTAGGGGATCCCATGTTTGAAACTTCTACCTGTTACAACTGCTTTACACACAGCAATATACATCTGAGAAAAGAGCAAACTGAAGTCCCCGCAGATGTTCCATCCAGTCTTCTGATAAATAAGGAATAAATAGTAATGTTCCAGTTCCATGACTATTCTCTAATTTTCTCAACACACTTCATAAGCAAGTTGTTAGAGCAGTGTCGTACAGATGCTTTATACTTTCTGATTTAAAAAATAAAAAATAAAAAATAAAAAAATCAGTACTACAGAGGTTTCAATTTCAGACAAGGCAAGACTTTTACGTAGGCTGAAGAGGTCACCAGAAATAAGAGGTTAGGAGAAGAGATGACAGTCTTCTGTTTTGGACAATTTCCCTAAGCAAATTAGCAGTCACATTGATCACAAGTGGCCATGGAGTCAGGACAGATCGTGCTGTTCTTCAGAACAGGTTGCCAAGGTGGAGAGACACATACTTCTTGGTATCTAATTCAGGCCAGAAGTTGTACGCAGTGCATTTCCTACCATACCCCGACAGCACAGGCTGGCAGTACCCGCTGTCCTGGCTGAATCAAAATATTTTGGGGAAATCAGAGCCCACCACTTTTCTGCAACACTGTGCACTTCTGTGCTATTTCTGCAATTTCTTGTGCTATTGGCCAAAATGATCCTAATTCACACACATTAACACATACATTTCAAGCCCTATTTTCTTTTTGTGCTCTCGTGTACCACACCACCAATTGCCCTGGAAACACAAACACCTCCGGAGGCTGGCAAAGAATGGCTGCAGAGTACAGAAGTCCTAACACAAGCACAGTGTACTCAGATACCTTTACCAACCTCTTGGGATTTCTGAAGCCCAAGACTGAACTCTTCAACTTAACCCTTTACCTGGAATAGGTAGAGGATGCGTTGGTCACCCCGTGAACCTTCTCTGAGTCCCTCACTGAGAAAGGAATTCTTTTTTTAAACAAACTTCTTTATGTGCTGAGTACCTGAAAAGGAACGAGGGAAGACTGGAGACACAGCAGAATTAGCTAAACCAATTGCCATAAACTAAATCAGTCTTCTTGAAACTGCAAGTTGTAGAGATTAGAGAAAAGCAGACGTGTTGAAAAGAGAAAGAAAAAAGAATCTGAGACATGCAAATTAATGCACATCTTTGAACAAGTAGTGTTAAGGCTGGTGTTAGGATGCCAAAATATAAGCCTAAGAGGACATGCCACGAGGAATCCTGATCCTATACTCATGAATCCTCTTGCCGTTGTCTCAGGAGATAGATTACCTTAATTGGTAAGGCCACGGTCCTTTGTGTTACATAAACTGACTTTGGGAATCAAATATTTGATTAATAATAATAATAATAATAATGTTTACAAAATGTATCTAGTCTTCACTTGTGAAATGACAAAGAAGAACACAACTCCAAATGCCCTGTACCATTTCAGGGGCTCCAAGGCATCTCACCTGGCTTCAGCTGTAATTCCAAAAGTTCTCCTGTTGCATGCCCTGGGCCATACCTGCCAGCTCCACGGAGACATCTCAGGGAGCCTAGGATGTCTAAAATGATACTAGATACTGCTGTTCGGCACCTGAATTCCCCAGAGTTCATAAGTGATTTCCCTCAAAAGCTCTTGTCCTATCCACCATTATCAGAAGAATGAAGATGGCACCAAGAGGAACTTCTGGTAAGCTGGTACTTTAGGGTTTGTGGAAAAGCAATGCACAGATTCTCTTTGAAAAACAGATATTCCATTTCTCTGTAAAGACAGAGTTTCCTTCACACCCATGACACCATAATAATAGCATCAGTGCTGGGAATAAGGTGATATTAAAGCTATGTCAGAAATAGTCGCAAAGGAGGGCAGTGGAAGAGGAGAAATGGTGGAGACCAACTCAGGTGTCAAGACCTGAATATCTCCTTCAGCCTCTACAAGGGCCTTAGATCTAGGCCTATATTTCATAGAGGACTACATTTGGACTTACACATAGGTATTAAGAACAAAACGGGACCAGCAGATTGCAGAAGACCACCTGGACTCTGAATGCCAAAGGAGGGAGCTTGCCATGTTGTTCTCAAAAGAAGTCAGCAATCTTTCAAAGCTATTCTGTGTCTGAATTTACCACTACTAAAACAATCAAATTGTAACACAAAATCAAATAGAAAAAACACCTGGGGTAGAGGAGGAATGGCCTTGAGTGTAAAGTATCCCCTTCATATATACTTGGGAAAATTATATGGTGTATGAGGCTTCTAACTAGAAAAAAAAAAATGAAACTAATTCATTTCAAGATATTTAGGAATACGGAAAACATAAGAAGTGTCACCACTCCTTCACATCTTCAAGGATATTTTTTACCTTCACTGAAAAAATACTAAAGAGAAGGGAACAATTTTTTTAAATTATTTTATTTTGCTTTTGAGGGTGTCTCTCCACCTAGATATCAAAACTTGCAATGCAAAGACTGCAGTGCTGTTGTTTTATGATATGTCCACGCTCAGCCGAAATGGCAGCAGTCTGGTAGGAGAGATGCTGAGATTCACAACTCCTGCCTCAGTGCTCCTGGCATTAAGCTTTAGCAGCAGCTGCCTACTTTCTCCAGTATTCCTTTAGACTTAAGTGATACCGTTGGCAAACGAAGGACCTACAGAGTTTAGACAGCCAAGGAAATTCTGATTTCAACAACTTTAAAATGTTACGAATTAGTGTTTTCGTCTTCTTTTAATTTAGTGTCCTTGCTTCCTCTTTTCTTAACCTTGAAATTGGGCGCAGCAAATACCGCATTGTAGTGGAGCACAAGCCTGTATAGATAATTGCTGTCACTTTTCTTTTTTAAGCCTTCCTTTTATGTAAACTATCTTATTAAGCATCTGACCTCGCTGAAAGTTAAAGATCTATACTTCAGATGTCTTAGTCTAAACTAGTTGCCCTGGGTTGCTTTAATGGTCAATAAAGAGAGTGATTTACATGACCTATTTGACAGCTCTCTAAATCACCTAAGGATGCTCATGGCTTCCCATTCGTTACAAAAGTGACTTAACCCACTTACGCGCTAAAAGACTTTTGATTTCACTCAACATTTCTATTGCACAGATAAAGACTGTGGCCTATACCTTCAGCTGGAATAAACGAGTGGAATCACACCAAAGTCAATACCCTACGCACGTTTGCAGTCTTGAGAATCTAACCAGCACATGCACATACAGTACTGGGCAAATGATTTAAGGAAAATAAACAAAAGGTCTGTGTTTGCTTTCAACACAACTGGACAACTGGAGAAGAAATTGATGTCAAATTATGGTAAGGAATAGATGATAAGAAAGAGAATACCACAGCCTTCTTCCTGCGGTTCCTTGCAGTTTTCCAGCTTGGACTTTCACAAAATCACAGAATCATTAAGGTTGGAAGAGACCTCCAAGATCACCTGGTCCAACCATCCCCCTACCACCAATGTCACCCACTAAGCCATGTCCCTCAGCACCACGTCCAACCTTTCCTTGAACACCCCCAGGGACAGTGACTCCACCACCTCCCTGGGCAACCCGTCCCAATGCCTGGCTGCTCTTCCTGAGAAGAAATGTCTCCTCATTTCCAACCTAAACCTCCCCTGATTTCCTGCAATTACGGTTAAAATATTAGCAATGCACTAATGGTTTTTACCATTTACCAAGACAAGAGCACCTCGCCAATGGCAGGATCTGGAGTCCCACCATGCACAGAATACTGAGGCAATCTTCAACATTTTCCATGGATTTAGGCATTTTATGTAAAACAATATGATAAGTCTGCATACACTGTACTTTAACACTTCCATTATTCCCCTACGGCCATATTTAGGCAAAATCTATAGTCACATGGAGGAACTGCCTCTCTCTTCCCTGTCCTATAAACACACTGGTTCACAGTAAGCGCTCAATTCAATCTTGCAACCATGCATGGGGATGAGACACGGGCCCTTTACAGTATGAAACGTTAAATAATATTAAGCGTCTGTAATTTAATAAGAGAAATCAAATAAAATCCTAAACCTTAATCCTCACCTCCACACTGAAATATATCACCTGAAGGCATTTTAATTTTTTACTTTTTTTATTTTTAATTATTCAACTCAATACTATTAATCAATCTGTTAATGATTTTTAAGAATTAAACAAAAATTGTTCCTTTAAGAAGTTACTAAGCTTAGCCAAAAATTAAGGATCATAAATGAACTGTGATAATGAATGATCTGACTCAAGTATTCAGAAATCTCCAAATTATGATAGTTCCTAAATAAAATACACAGACATGACAAACCACATCAAATTACGCCCACAAAGTAAATTTTCATACAATTCCATCAACATTCCAAACCCAACAGTTCAAGCTATGCAGTTCAAATTTTGATTTTCATTTGCCAAATTGGGATATTTTATGAAAATAAGACTTAGGTGTACCTTTAAAAGAAAGAAAAAATACTTTCCTCATTATGTGGGCCAGCCAAAAGAAATCTGCAATAGTGTACATCTCATTTAAGAAAACAAAGTGTCCTGACTGGACATTTCAAAGAAAAATAAAATTTTCAAAACTGTAGTATCTGCTTTCCAAATAACTTCAGTGGCAGTATGTGTTCGAGCATTTGCACAAACATTACCGTTTGTAAATGCACTGCAAAGACCCACATGTTGATCATGTTTAAAACCTGAGAAATCATTTATGAAATTTATACAAATCCTCAGGAAAGAAAATATGGCTATTCTTCTAATATTTAGAGTTTGTTTTCACTTAGAGGAACCACAATAACTGGTTTCAGTTGTTGTTTTTTGGTGTTTTTGGTGTTAGTTTTTTTTTTACTTTTAATAGGAATATCCATTAAAATATTTCTTGTAACATATGGTAATTAAAGAAAATAGCACATGCTTTGAGACTACATAGTATTTCAGAGAAATACAGGAAATTCCTTTCAGAATAAGTACACAGATAGACAAACTTACTATAGTATTCGGAGTGCAAACTTGCATCCATCACAGCTCTGTTTCCCCGATCACATCACATGTTAATGCCTGTGCAGGAATGAACAACACACTAGCTACCCACACAGAAAGCAAAACTGGACTCACTCAAACCTTTCCTTTCCACTGCGTAATCAATTTGCAATCTGTTGCGGATGCCTATTTTAACAATTCTGTGTAGAATACAACAATTTAGAAAGACAGGATTGTTATTTTTATAAGCTAGATAGATCATTTGATGGAGACACTTTCTTCAAAAATCACTAACAAACCATATTAAAAGGCTTCAGTAAATCACATGGCAATCACAACAGCATCTTAACCACTATTTAGCTATAGTATCTTTCAAAAGGTTCACTGATGTAGTAAAAATCTGACACGTCTTGCTATAAAACCAATTTAATTTAATATTAAGTAAGCTCTTTCCCGTAATCAAAAAGGCCAATTATTTCTGTCGTCTAATAATCAAAATCCCATGATGTACAGGTTAAAATAAAAACACATCACTGCAAAAATGCTTTTCATTAATGTTGTTTCTTTTCTTCAGCATACAAGAAGAATTAGGGAAGTGTACTTCTGCAGCACGTTAGAAATTACACATCTTACAGGGTGAACAATCTATTCTTTAAGGATAGTATGATACTTACTATAAGTGAAGACGATCCATAAAAATCTATGCCTTACAGTTACTCTCTGAAATAATAATGCTGATTGTCACAGCAGAAGTAGTGTAATCCAACCACATCCAGGCCTAATAGGCAGGATACTAGTATTTGTTCCTATGAAATCAGAAATAAGGTACCTGTCTCACTGAAAATCCAGGCACCCTTGGAGAAAACAAACAATGGATTTCTAGGTCCTTAATTTTATTGAAATCAAAAGACATCCACGCTTCAGTCGTCACAGATTTTTTTAATCCACGTATGAAAAAAGAGCAGATTTTTTCACAATTGACAGCAAACAGGTACTGCAACTACAAATTGAAGTTTCTATATCCAGTGTCATCAGTTCAAATCCAGCTCTGTCATCTTCAAACATTCCTCACTTGGCAGAAGTCAATATTTTTCCACCCCTTATTTCCTCTAACAGAAGAAAATTCAGCAATTTCCTGTGCTCTCTACTGAGATGCTCTGGAAGAGATGCTTCAGAGCAGCAACAAAACAACCAGGCTCTCATTTCTTGTTTTGCCCTTCAGGCGTAGTCTGGGTGTCTTCGGCTTGCCCTGCTGGTCTTCAGTGTTGTCACTAATAGCTGGGAGATGGAGCTAGGACAGCATGAAGCAGCAAAAATAAATATTGTTGCTTTAAGAACATACTTACTTTTATGTTAAGATGTCACAACTTTCCCTCTACTCTTACTCCACTGCTGGGTCAGATGAAATCTTTAAGGACGTTCCATTAAAAGTTAGCATCTGTAGCACACGTGGGAGAAACGCCGAAATTCCCATTCTGAACATATTCCGAAGGAGGTCAGATTTGGTTTTAAAGCACATTCGTGTCGATGAAAACTTTTTTGTTGTTGCAGAAAACGAAAATTCTCCCTCTTTATTGAGGTATTCCCTCTGTAATCTTCCAAGTTACTCGGCTCCCTTACAGTTTAATCAGACACACAAAAAAAAAAAATCAAATATCGCATTTCCCATATGTGTAAACTGACATTGTGGAGGCTTCATTAAAGAAGTCTTTTATTTCTCTTATCACTGGCAACTGAGCATCATTTCATGTACCACCACTTTCAGACAGCCCAAGAGACTTAAAAAGCTAGCTAAGTTTGAAAACCAGAAAGTTCTGAGTTTTTCTGTACCCCAGGACGGTTTTCTTTCCCGAAGCTCAAGCCGAGAAAGCAGACAAAAGAAGCTGATTTGACTGAGCCGTGCCAAGTCTTGCCTTTTTTTCTTTCCTCGGCTGCTCGCTCTCTCGCTCGCTCGCTCGCTCCCAGCATGGCAACCTTCCCGCGCAGTCTTGGCGGAGCTCCAGCCTGTGCCAGGCTGTCGGAGTTCTTGTTTCCAAAAGATGCTCTTTGCGAATCAATTAATAGATTTAAAAACAGGAAACTGTGGGTCAGTCACCAAATCTTGGCACCAACACGCGCTGCTTCTGCCAAATCGGCTTATAGATTTCATGGTTTCCTACCTTTTACAAGGGATATAACGTTTTTTGCTCCCTGATCGTGGAGCTCCGGAAGCCATTCACTGTTCACAGTGATAAGAAATCTGTTCTCTAAAAATGTCCGCATGCGACACATGAACAACCTGCAGTAAATCAAGATTCTTTTGAAGGCGGGCGTATGTGTAATTTTAATAAGTACCAAATACTCCTTAAAATAATATGTTTTCCTTCTCTCCTCCGGAGAATCATGGGAAGATGCCAGGAGCAGGAGACGTATAGATTTGAATTAAGATCACATTCGAAAGTCGTGCACGTTTTAACTTTCTGAACTCCAGTCTGAAAACTACTTGTCCTTCTAAATGCCAACGTTATTAAAAATCAGCTGAAAGTTAATACTCAATCTGATCCCAGCCAGCAAATACAAAAGCAATGCTTTGCAAACTCCCCACATCTCTAGATGCCAATGATGTCATCCGTCAATTCGAAAGCACAAGTTCTTGTTGTGGCATGCACAGGAGAAACTGCTCTGCATGGACAGCTACCTTTGGGGGAAAATCACTCGATTCATTTCAAAACTTTAAGGATAGGAAATTATATTTCGAGCTCCATTCAAGATGCTTGAAATGACTAGGATTCGTACGAGGAGAATTACAGGAATACACTTTCTTTTATCTATAAGCTATTTGCCAAGGCAGAATGCCAAATTTTAAGTACATGCATTTATATCCACGAGCACAATAAATTATGCACAAAATAAACTTCCCTAACAGTGCATCTTTTACAGTTTATGGATACCAGTGGGGTTTTTGTTAAGAGGCTCAGTATAGAGTCCCGGATGTTTTGAGCTCGGTTGTTATTTGGGAACCAGGGCTCCAGTCTTCCCAAGGCTTTGACTCAGAGCTGAAGTTCGGTTGGCTCAAGGAGCAGCCCAAGGAAGCCCGTAGTACGAGGAACACGACGGGAGCTCACCCAGAGCACGCTGAGGTACCCATACGAAGATACCCACATCTCAGTTCTGAAAGCAGAACAAAATCCCGCACTACCCCTATCCTATCAAGAGAACAGACGAAGGTACAGAGAAGGTACTAAAAGGGAGAACGTAACTCGTTCGATGTAACTACCATGAAAAGCACACACAAAATAAATTAAACCAAAACCAGGTCTAGTTTAGGCCTTAAGAAAAAACTTTATAAAGAGAACAACTGCTATGTACGAGAGGTTGTGTACTCTGAACTAATGGCACTTTTCAAAAATACGTTAAACAAACGTATCTGTACGTATCTGTAACGTATCTGTAAGGAATTAGGCAAAACTATCCAACCTGCAGACAGGTGGATACATGGGACATCCTGCCAAGTTCCCAGTTTCCAATGACCATAACAGATCTACCCATGTTATTCCCAGTAGCCTTCCAACTCCCAAAAAATCACCGTTAACTTTAAAATAATGTTTTTGTCTCAAAATATTGCACATCCTATCAACTTAGTTAACATCTAGCATCACTATGACAGGCCAAGTTGGAAAAAAAAAACCTATATATAATTTTTCTATTTCTTCTCTTTGTGAACTTGACAGAAAACTCTAATATGTCAGTTCGCCTCTACTGAAAGACCGTCAGGCATCAACATGGGAACAAAAAGATCTCACAGAAATTACTGTCAGTGGGATTACTTTTGAAAGGCTACACTACTCCAACAGTCATCATTAGAAACTCATCTTTTAATTAGTCTTCCTCCAAAAGCTGTATGTATTGACAACATAGTATTTTGAGTATGTTCCAAAACGTATGCAATTCCAGTAGAGATGAACAATTTTAACTATTTAACATTATTCTTGCTGAAAGTAAGGCAGGAAAACCAAATGTATTTCCCAGCAGCCAAATACTTTCCAGAAGTGGACAGCCTTGCTAATATGATGAAGAGCCTTATTTTATCTTTCAATATGCACTGCTCCAAACACAAGGGGTCTCATTTGCAGAAATGACTACCCTCTTCTTGTCGTATAGCATGTTTTCAACTGTGTACTTTACTGTAACTCTCCTAATTCCCACTCTTGTCTCTTAAATACTCTGCGATTGCATTTCTGCTCCACTCCACCGGCGCTGCTTACACCACCCTCAGTAACACCTTCCAAGATGCATCTTCCTCCTCTCTGAGCTCTCAACACAAACAATTCCTCTGCTTTTCCATAAATAAGCTCCCAGCCCCAACTTATCTAGCGTACCACTAAATCCAATAACCTTCAGATGGAAAGAAACTGCAAAACTTTCTCCACACATTTTGTTTTGTGACTTTTTCAATGTTCTTTGCCAGTCGTTTGCCTTACCACTGGCTTCTTCGATTTTCTCCTTGTTGCCCCTTGGCTTCCCACCATCCTAATGTCAGCCCCTTCCTCTTCCCTTCTGGTACACCACTCAAGTCCCATGAAACCTGATCCACTCCCATGCCACCAGGCTCTACATTAGGGATTGTATAAAGTACTCTGACTCCAACATTTTTCTCTTGAACATTCTCATACCTCCAGCTATCCTCCTGATATTTCTTCGATTACATCCTCTTGCAGTGCACAATATATAAAGTTGGATTCCTCATCTTTCTTCCCAAATATTCTCCTATCCATCTCCAGTGCAAACTTGATCATCTTCAGGCTTACCATTACAAAACAACGCATAGCTCTGTCCTTCAACACCATCTAAATCCACACGCTCAAAGAAAAATCCACACCTTTATTCTTTTTCAGTATCTTAGATATTAATTTCATATTTTCTTCTCTGAATTTGTTTTATATATATATATATATATATATTTATCTGTGCCCTGGTCATCACTCAATTCAAATTCTTTTTTCTGTCTTTTTCACTTTGTCCCCTTGCAATTTGCTCACGTAAAATTCTACTCCCCAAAGCCTCCTGATGTCTTCTTACTCTGTCTTTTCTCAAAATTCCTTTATTCACTTATTTTTCCACCTCACTCAAGCACACCTGTGTCTCACTAAAGTCATACACCTGGCTACCCATAGCAGTACACCTGTCAAATGAGCAAGTGGAAAACTTACGTGTAGAAATAAGCCATTCACTTAAGCTGTCACATTTGGAAGGAAGTACACTTATTTTCTTTGCTTGCAGAGAAGGCAAACATACAGGCTACCTGGCAAGTTTTATGAGGAAAATCAATGTATGGGAATGCTGTACAAAAGTCAAAAACACAGGCCTACATTTTCACATGAAACACAGTAAATGCACGCCTAAATACTGATAATATAAACTACAAATGCTAATTAGTATTTGTACACATAAAGCAGACTTTATCCATTGGAAAACTCATCAAGACACTTTAATCCCAAACAGCTACTTAAAAAAAAAAATGTTGGGTGCATTTCCCCTCTCCCTTTTTGTCTTCCTTGGCAGCCCACCTACCCACTGTGAATCAATGAACGTCGCTCTGAACACCTGGAATGAGAACACTGCTCATAAGCAGCATGTGCATGATATTCCCCCAGATACTTTATTCTTAAGAATAAACACATTCTTAATATGGCACTTTTGTCAAGTCAGGGCTACCTCTACTAGTATTTCTGCTCTCACACTCCTGTTAGCAGGTCTAGGCATTCCCTTTAGATATAAGTGAAACAATTCTTCTGAGAACAAGGCAGAGATTTTTTTAGGAGTCTGACTTTGGAGCCAGATGCTTTCTTGATGTATTATTAAAAGGTGAAATACATTAAGTGTCAGGAAAAATGTAACTTTTGCCTGGGCCGTTCTTATGGGGAGATGGTAACAATTGCCTGATGACTCTCCTCTTTTCTGTTTTCATTTATTATTAAATAGCCAAACATTGGTAAAGATCTAAGATTCCATAAATAAGTGAATGTAGCTATAACAGAGAACAATATGAAAGAACAAGGAATACTGACAGAAGTATGTGGAAAAAAAAATAGTGGCAATGCAGAACAAGCAAATGGAGATAGCAACAGCTGAAGTAAGTAGACATCTCCAGGTTTAACCACAAAAAATGGAAAAAATATTAAAGAAAACAAGAGAAAAGGCCTCTGAATGCATGAGCAATCCCAGCATGAAGGTCAAGACCCATGTGGACCTCCAGAGGGTTCCTCAGGTCCTCAGGCTCCCAGTGTGAGCCATCAGCTGCCTGATGAGATGTCCCTGGCAGGGGCAACCTATGACTACCCAAGGGTGGTGAGGCCCAGGTTGCCCAGAGAGGTTGTGGATGCCCCATCCCTGGAGGTGTCCAAGGCCAGGTTGGACGGGGCCTTGGCCAACCTGATCTAGTGGGTGGCATCCCTGCTATGGCAGGGGGTTGGAACTGGGGGATCGTTAAGGTCCCTTCCAAGCCGTTCTATGATTCTGTGACAGCCACTTTTGCATCGTTGTGCACGCACCCAATTAACTTTCCTAGAGGACAGACGGTCTTCCTTGGCAGCTGACCACTTACCACCTTCATTTATCATTTCGACAACATAATGGATGCGCGATTGGAGCTTCTTCTGTGGGAGGCTGCAGTAGTCAAGTGACGCCGTGGAAAAAGATTAACGCTACAACTGGATCGTTCCAATTAAATCCCGTTGAAACCCAACACAACAAATCTGCATGCCTAGACAGCACTGCAGTGCGGTGGCTTTAGGGCTGGCCAAATGTGACACTGGTGAGTGTTCTTCAGCTTCACAAGGCAAACAGATGGCAAGTCCAAACCCTATGGGAAGCTATCAACAACATCCTAAATATTTCAGTGTGGGAATAGACTTCAACAACTCATCATCTGCAGGCATGATGCCCCAGTCTGAAAGTGCAGAATACATGGATTAGTCTTCACTATGTGTATTCTTCTCCAGCAATGTGGATAGTTCTTTTTTCCTGAGTATATCTAAGAGAATTTGTGTTCATAGGTTAAAATGTCTTCCCATTCTCTTTGTCCAGTGCCACTCAGAACACTTTAGATGCATACATTGTATTTATAAAGTACTACATGGAAGTTTAAACATCATTGGTACCCTTAACTGTTTATAATTTTCTTTCATATCTCAGGAGAAAAACAGATACTTAGAAAAATCAAAATGTTAGGAACTCAGCTTCACAGGCATTTGTGACTGTCATTTAGAAAAGCAATTACAGTGTGCAACATGAAAAATATATGCATAGCACTTTAGGTAGAAGTAGTTATTCGTAATGGTATCCACTTACAGTTAACTTGGGTATATTGAAAATAGACTTGTAATGAAGTGGATAGAAAGTCTCAATATCTTCAGCGATTATGAAGAAGGATTCTCTGAAAAATCAAATTAACAAGACAGAGAATTTTTCCAAAATGCGGTCAGGTTACCCTCTCATAATTGCCAGTCCATGTGTAAGGAATAAGAACATATTCTTTGTTATGCACTGAGCAAGAGCTTTGTTGTAAATTTCAAGTACAAAGGGCTTTATTTTGTGTTCAACATTCTTTTCAACAATTATATTCTCACAATCTAAATGTTTTAAATGGTTCTACAGAGATTAGTATCTCACAATTCCTCACCTGAATCCAGTAATCAGCCCTGAGAGAGCAATTTTTTACTCATTTTCCACTTCTAAATCGGCATTATATTTAATGAAACTAGAATGACTTATTTTTACAACAGCAGTACCCAGGAATGCCTGTGCACATATATCCACACACATAGGATATATATTCAATGGTCTCTTTTTTCTCTCTCATTCAAAAAGCTTACTTTTAATTGTTGTAAATTAAATTAAATACTGGCATGTGAAATGCTCAACACAACGATGACTCCTGTGACTCCTTCATGATGCCTCAAGCAGAAATTTAGTCATTTAAATGGACAGCTCAGAAAGTCTGCACTTTGCACCACCAATGCGTGGAGACACCGAAGTCCCGCAGATGGGTGTTTTGTGGCTGCAGGTCCCATCCTCTGAACCTCTGCCACCAGCCCAGCCACAGCCACACCACGCTTGTATGCCACAAAGGATGGCGTCTACACCTACAGTCCTCAACATCCACAGGGCAGGGCCCCCATATAGTTTAATTTATTGGCATAGAAAGAGCCTGCAGTGCCCATGCTTGGTACTCAGAGTCTGAATCCAACCTACCGAGTGGGATGGTATCCTACTCCACAAAACAGAACATCCTTCAGGTACTTTGAAAAGCAATTTGATGACACAGTACAGCACAGGGGACCAAATTAAATCAAATAGTACAGAATTTAGACAACTTGATGCAAAAACATATTTGTTAACCCACTCAATACTAAGAAGCAAGGTATAAAGTCCTACGCCAAATCCCTCCTCTGCTCAACACTGTTTTAATGGGAATTGTGTGCAGTTGCTAACAACATCAAGAGACACTTTTAAAAAACAGAATGTTCAATTTCTGAAGAAATGAACATGAAAACCTGATACCCTGTTAGTTGTACTGCTTAATTTCAGAATCACAGAATTGTAGGGGTTGGAAGGGACCTCAAGAGATCATCGGGTCCAACCCCAATAGGTTGCAGCTGCACTCCAGAGCAAGCAATTACATCCAAAATGCTGAACTTACAAATGAATTTAAGGGAGATATGATGGGGAAAAAAAATGGAAAGAAAGAAAGAAAAAAAGCATAGCATTCCAGAATCATTAAAAGGAAACAGAAAAGATCACTGGCTAAATTATTATCCTAAAGAAGAATTAACTGTAAACATATCTTTGGGTCATTTTATTGACATTTCTCTTCTTCATACAAAGATGTATTAGTACATTCTGCCTAAGAATCCACCCTCTACATTTGGTTCACCTGCTAATTCCTCCTCTTTCCCATTCCCTTTTGAGCAGTAACTTTGAAAACCGTCACTCAAGATACTACTAAAATTAAGCGTTATTATTCCGTGAAGTTGAATTTGTTAGAAGTTGTTTGCATGCAGCTTCTGTACAAGTTCAGTTCTGCTCCTCGCATCGCACGTCAGGTCAGCCCTGGTAAGTGCAGGGCGAGAGGGTGAGTCCTTGGGGAGGAATTCAAACTAAAGCAAGCAAGCAATAAAAATAGCCCCCATAGACTCTACGTATTATAATGGAATCTCTGGTGCAAATACTTTACTTTTGATACTCTTAGAAGAATTCTTATCACGGTTTGGTAAAACATATCAGGACATCATCCAATGATTCCACAACGTAGCTTTTTGTCCTTTTTTAAAATGTAAGCACAACTTGTGAGAAATAGCAGATGATTACATACCTACTACAAAAAAAAAATTCCTCTGTGTTGCATTTATTTAATTCATAGCTGAATGCTTTCTGCATGATTACAAAAGTTGAAATGCCCTCTTCTAAACTACAAGCCACATTTACGAGGAAATAATCCAGTCCCACCTCAGGGTTGTGATCTTTTTAGTTTAAGAAAACAGGTAATATTTAAAGTCAAGAAAAATCCATGCACCTTCAGTGCCTATCCCGGGAATCGAACTACAGTGCCTGCACACAGTGTCTATGAAAAATCTTAAGAGCTCTCATCCCCATTCTGTATGGGCAACATCACCCTCTGTGGTCTGAACACTACTGAACCTTACCCACGTAGGCATCTCCACATTGAGACCATGTTTTGTACCTTTTTATCATAAAATCATAGAATCATAGAATAACCCAAGTTGGAAGGGACCCATAAGGATCATCAAGTCCAACTCCTGGCACTGCACAGGTCTACCCAAAATTTTATACCATGTGACGAAGTGCACAGTCCATTCGCTTCTTAAATTCAGACAGGCTTGGTGCAGTGACTACTTCACTGGGGAGCCTGTTCCAGTGTGCAACCACCCTCTCGGTGAAGAACCTCTTCCTGATGTCCAGCCTAAACTTCCCCTGCCTCAGACTAACACCGTTCCCGTGGGTCCTATCACTGGTGATCACGGAGAATAGGTCCTCTGCCCCTCCACTCGCCCTCGCGAGGAATTTGTAGACTGCGATGAGGTCCCCCCTCAGCCTCCTCTTCTCCAGGCTGAACAGGCCCAGTGACCTCAGCCGCTCCTCATACATCTTCCCCTCTAGGCCCTTCACCATCTTCGTCGCCCTCCTCTGGACACTCTCCAACAGTTTAACGTCCTTTTTGTACTGTGGTGCCCAGAACTGCACACAGTGCTCGAGGTAAGGCCGCACCAGCGCAGAGTAGAGCGGGACAATCACGCTAATCTAAATCACAAGGCCAAGCTGAGAGAGTTGGCAAACTTGAGGGCTAGGAAAATCATCTGGAGGAAAGCTCTTGAACGGAAGGATGACCGAAGCAGAGAATCACAGAATGGTCAATGTTGGAAGGAATGTCTGGAGGTCATCTTCTCCAACCGCCTGCCACCTAGAGAGGTTGTCCAGGAAAAACACAAAGTGTTGAGGAGTCTGCCAAGGGTAGCAAGGCTCCACAGTCAGACCTAGAAGTGCCAGCTGTGTGACTTACAACTCAGAGTACCAAAGAGCAAGAGCAGCTTTCCACTTCCATTTGTAACACAGGTACTTTGCAGAGGTGCATGCTCCACTTCTGGCAAAGCTCTAATCCCTATACCCACAGTATGTAGGTGAAACAACACATTCTTAAGTTATTAAGTTTTCCTTTCTCCTGATGACCAGTGAGCAGGTTTTTTCTAGTGTCAGCCAGGAGGTTTGGAAAGCTTTGTGGGAGACTGCCTCTCGTGCAATGTGCTGTACCAGCCATCCTCATATCTGTGATCTGTCCTCTACAAGACTAGTAGATCAGCCACCAATCTGCTGATCTCATGAGCCAACGATCTCCTCGAGTCCTTTCCAACCTCAACTATCCTATGGCACTGCTTTCCAAGCCAAGCAGGTAACAGCCTACACCACTGCATTTTGTGTTGCTGTCCCAGAGGGCTTGCTGGAGCCCTCCTTCTCCTCCCTGCTCCCTCCACCGACTGTGCTCCCCAGCTCCTGTTCCTGCTGGGAGAGTGGACCGAGCATGGACTGAAGTAGCCACAGATATAGAACCAGGTTCTGGGCTAAGATCTGTAGATGCTGAACGTTGAAACAAAAAATGCATTTCTGAGCCTGTAAGGAGCAAAAGATGAATGGGGAACATCAAACAGAAGGAGCTTTGAACAACCATCAACATAATCTGGATTACGCCTTGGATGTCCAACAAAAGTGGACATTGCTGTCATCAAGAAGAACCAACCCAGGCTTCCCTTGGAGAGCAAGCAGTGAGATACAGAAACATTTCTTCTACCCAAGGGATGGAGATGGATACAGTTCACGGGAAATATTGAGCATAGAAATGGAAATGGAAAGGAAATCAAGTGATTTTTGATGACAAAGCAGTAGCCCACGATGTGGCATGCTTTTGCTGCTAACCTTCAGGCTTGCCATGACCACTTCACTGTCTAATCAGAATAATCCTCCCTTGCAGGATACTGCTGCCTTCTCACTGGTTTCCCAGCAGAAGTTAACAGCCAGTGTCTCAGGCACCAAAGCTCTGACCCGCAAAAACAGCTTCTGTCCTCACGATCACAGCTTTCTGTCTCACACTGAGAGGCACCAAAAAAACTGCTTCCCACCAGAGTTCTGCTTCTCAGCCATTCCTGAAATTTGAGCAGGCCTTACACCATCCTCAGAGGCTCCTAGAAAGTCAAATTCCTGAAAAAGCAATCCCAAACTACAGTAAAAAAATAGATACAATCGATTTGGCCACACGACTCAATAGAAAATATGATCCCGTCTTTGAAACTAAGACCCAGATAATCTCCTTACCCAAGCAGATGAAACTCCACTATGGATAATTTTGCATATCTCCAACAAGAAGGAACTATGAGCAATAAATAAGAAACTGCAATAAACATCATTATATATTGCATGGGTTTTTATCATATTTGAGCTTAGGAGTTATTTATATGTATTATTCTAATTGTACTAGAAATTTAAATGCAGGTTTCATATGGATCATAAAAATCTGCAAATATCACAATGAGCAATATACAAATGTATCCATACCACTGAAAGCCTACGCATAATAAATAAAATATTAACATGCAAGATAAAACAGAACCTATCGCACAACAAATTACAAGGCAAACAATTCTAGAGTTGCAAATAAAAAATAAACTTCTAAATGAACATTACATAAAATGGTAGTTAAGGCAAGGTACATCATTGTAATTTGAAGGTATAAATTTGACAAGAAGACTTTAATTAAAGCACAGAAAGCTTTTCATACCCCCAAAAAATGGAAGTAAATACTACATATCAAAGAAACACAAAAGGACTAAGATACAGATTAATAACTAAAACATTCTAACAACCTTAAAACTGCTTTTTGGTAACCTAATGCAAGGTCTATTTTGCACTCACCTACTTTCAAATCAATTAAAGTATGCAGGTTTTTTAATATCGTACTCCCTTTTTTCTTTATAGCATCACCGTATAACAAGGTTCTGAGGGAACTAAAGCTGCACTTCTGCAGTTACATATGTGAACAACTGAACTCTCTTTCAGCATAACTTGACGTTGGAAATTCTGTTCTTCGTTATTGGAAGTGTTGTACATGTACATGAACCAAGAAAATCAAAGAAAAGAAAGAGTAAATCATAATTCTGTGAACCGGCATACGATGAAGTGAGTAGAAAAAAAAAATAAGACAGCTTTGACTCCATCAAACACAAAATTTTCAAGGCTTTACACCAACTACAGGAATAGATCATTGAATAACATTCCCTCAATTAAGTTTGGTTGTGGTGCTCTGGGAAAAACAGGGAAGACAAAAATGACTCACACAAACGAAATTCTCAAAATACCAGAGCATTTCTTCGTGTTATCTGCACTTTTTTTTACCCCCAGAGTAAATGTAATGAAGCATGTACCTTTCCATGAAACCAGACAGATTACTTAGAGTTTGGTGCACAACAAAGGCATGCACATAGGCAGTTACCTGGAGTAGTTATTATGCTGTAAATCCACACCTGGCTTACACCATGCTAATCTGTTCTTGTAACCGTAACGTAAATCATGGTCAGATCTGGTTTGAATGGATGTCCATACCGGTTACCCTTTGCTTTAAGAATGCCATATATAACAGAGCTCAACCATGTTGAAAAGTGTAATTATATTTTTTGAAAAGTGACCTATTTTGTAGGAAGATATTAAAATAGCTTTACTCTTTAACAGAGCACAGGATGCAAAGGCATGTGACAAGTTGCTCTCTTCTCTCATTAAGGAAATGACAGAAAACGGAGGTGCTAAATGACTAGGCAGACACAATAAACAAAGGGACAAAAAGAGCAATAAATAGTAGGGTCAACATTGAAACATTTTAAATAGTCAAAGCAGTTTATTTCTGGAAAACCGTTTGAAATGGAAGACTGGGACAGAAGCGTCCACGATTTAACCAGCAGCATAGAGCTACGTTGATGAAACACAAGCCAATGGGCCCATGGTTGCCCGTTGTGCCCAGTGTGCACTGCCTGGTTGCATGAGCCAGCCAAGGCAGGACTCACCCCATCAGTGGCTGTGGGATGAAAGAGGCATTTTGGGGATGCCGTTCACCTGGTTGTGACGTCTTTTGACATCCATTATGTCAATGATCCCGACCGTCCCTTTCAGTGCTCCGTCCCTGCTGTGTACTTGGTGCCATGTAGAGACAAACCACGGCCTTTCCCCCATGCTCCCCTTTCTGATAAAGAAAGGGAAGCAGCAGTGGGCAGCCCAATCCTGCGCCTCTACCTGTGATAAGCACCATTTTAGCAATGCCTACTTGTACGTGAATACGTACCACGTATAGAGCCACGACAGCCCATTATTTAAAAACAACTTAGTATTCCCCATATACGCTAACTTTGTGCTAACGTGACTATGGCAAAGTCAGCCAAACACTGTATTTAAAAAGAAGAAAATTCATTTATTCGAATTACACTGACACTACTGAAGACACAACTGGCTCCACAGATCTTTAGCATCTAAGTCCAAAAGGTTTTAAACAGTAGCGTGGAGGCAAGTGAAGAAAGTGAGATGCTTCTCTCCACCGTCCGTTTTTCTGAGTTGAAGTCACAACATTACCAAAATGTCAGGTCAATGCCATTCATGCAAAAATTGCATTAAAGATAAAATGGCCACAATTAGCTGAAGGAGTTCAAAATATCCCAGGCTTCACACAATAATATTGTATGTTACTTTGTGAATAGTGAAAAACGTGAAAAAATAACCCGTGTAAATACAAGCGTCATGCTTCTGACAGGTTTATTTAACGACACAAATATAGCAAATTCACACATTATATCCCTTTTCTATGTAGGGATGTAACGAGAAGCTAGAGCAGCTCGTAGCAGCAACGAGAAGCTGTTGAATCCCATGTACCACGCCACTACCTTTCCCTAGAAATAATTATCCGCTTTTATTACACAACTTTGAGTGATTCCGCAGAGTGGCATCACGCATAATCCCCTGCATAACGAACCTCTGGATTCATTTTTCATTTCAGCGAGGGAAATTGCGGTTATCGGCAAGAGGAGTCTCCTTCAAGCCTGATTTGCATTCAAGAGGCTGCCAGTTGGGGAAAGTTTCTCCCATTTCAGTAATTCTGTCTCCCAGCAACCCGCGCTGTTGCCAGGAGAAACCCCGGGGAGAGCTTCCTGCGCACCAGCCCCGCTGCAGTCCTGGGGGTGCCGCTTTGTGCGGCGCCGCTTCGTGTCGACGCACGGCCGCCCGTGAGAAGCATGCTAAGTAGCCGGCGAGGAGCTCCGGGGACTCGGCAAGGGATTTTTGGATTTTTTTTTTTTGATTTTTCTTCTTTTTTTTGGAGAGGGCTTACTGATGAATGACGTAGTCCTTCATGCCGCGGTGCAGTTAGAGGTGATAAGGAAGCGCGGGGTTTTTTCATCGGGGCGGCGTTGTCTTGGGAGCAGCGTTTGACAGCTGGATGTGCAGCTCTGTAAACATATTTGCTGGATGTTTTTAATCTATCCAGCATTGTGTGTGCATGCTAACTTCGTTTTTTGTTGTTGCTTTCCAGCTGCCAAGAGCAAAAAGCACATGCAAACAAAACAAAACAAAAAATCCCTTTAGATTGACTTAACCTTTGCTTCTCCTTGCAACACCTTCCAAAATGCAAATGCAATGGGTGGTTCAAAAGTAATTCCTGTTTTTCCAATGACAGTACAATATTTATAGCCAAACACTTGGCCTGCATACAAGCTGTTTAGTGTTTAGGCATAAATACCTGACAAAGGGAAAAAAAAAAAAAAAGGAAAAAAAAAGAAAAAGGAAAGAGAAAAAGTCATGGCACGTTATCACGACAAGACTTCCAAATAAATTCATCCCATGTCTACCTGTAAAGAAGTGGTAACCCCAAATTTCAGAAGTTGTCTTTCAGATAATAAACTGCTATTGGATGCGAGGTGCTTCCACGAGGAAGCATACTCTGTTTTACATCCTTTCTGATTTGAATCTTGGCATAAGGAGTGGAATTGTAATGAAATTTAATAATTTATGGAAATTGATGGCTAGAGCATATTTGAGGCAAAGATCGTTTCTTACAATGAAGAAATAAGTAATTAACCCTGCTGAATAAGAAAGGTAAATTGAAATTTCAGAAATGCTAGACCACATCCGACACTGTTACTCAACATGGTCTTGAACTGTACTTCGATGAAAGCCAGATCTCATTGTTTTTAATCCACATTCCATCTAAATTTCAGTAAAAAATGGGTAACCAGTTAGTTCTTTATATAACACACCGTATCATGTAAATAAAGTGGTGGAAAACTTTATGAAATTAATCATTCTAAACCTTAAGAGAAACTGAATTTCACTTGTAGTCTTTGTTGTATGGCATAATCTCACTCAATATTCTCTATTTTAGACTTTCAGTCTAAAGCTGAAGAATTTGAGACCTTCAGTCTAAAGTACACTGGTATCAAATTTGCATCCACAAATAAGTTTTATATTTGCCCATGCTTAACAAACTTTATAAATCATTAAAGGAAAAAACATTTAACGTTTTTCCGCTTGTTCCTTATATTTTACTGAAAAGCATCCTAAAAAACCTTAAGCATACATAATAGTTTGCAATTCTCTTACAAAATCTTGCATCTTACACAATTCAGCAAACCGTCAGAATATCAGGGAGAATCTATTTAAAACTTCTCCAACTAACAGCGCGTACATATTTAGGCACACAATAAGCATGAGGTATCAGATTTTTCCGTAACGCTGGACAGGACAAACAGGTTACAGAAACACGGACGTTTCCATGACATACTAAGTGACAAGCAGCAAGGGATCGGGCTGTCCCATTCAGCTGGTCTCCCTTTTGCCACTCACCCTTGGTAGGAAAGTATTGATGACTTATGAACAAGAGAGCTGATGATCCCAACTCGATGATTTCCAGCATGCTTTGCCAGTGCAGTGCCCCTCTGTCGTTACAACTCAGCACAATTTAAAGTTTAATGATGCCGGAATCACCGGCTGCTGAGAAAATGACTGGATGATCCCATGGCCATGCCCCTAACGATTTAATTCCACTGGGGGGGCTTTCCACCAGGCCATGAACATGAGTGAGAAGTCACACACTTTCAGCCTTAGCTCACTGCCGTGGGCAGTCCTGCTGGCTGCCTCCTGGTGCTGGCGATGGCATCAGGACCACCAGAACCAGTCTGACCCCAATAATTTGGTTAGCGTTTAAAGAACGGTAAAAATAGTTCAGTGTGGGCTGAAATTCCTCTAAAGCAAACGGGTATAGAAGCAACCAATTCAAAGGGCGAGTTCTGCTTCTGAATGTTTATTTATTTTTACTGTTCATAAACTATAAATCTTTAAAAGATCTCCAACTAAATGCTGTATTAGAAATCAGCTAAATGGGTCCTGATGGGATATATCGTCTCATTTGAAAACCTCTCGTGAAGTAAACTCCCTGTAAGAATGTAAGATCTGCTATCCTTCATGCCTATAGAGTCAGTTAGGGTGGAATCCAATCTGTCTAAATCCTGTGAAAAGCATAGGATACTTCCAGAGGCAGGGGACAGAACAAGAAGAGCAAAGGAGTTCCCATAAAATACCTGTCCATGCTGTGCAGGAATGTAAATACAAAGAAGTGTTTCTCTGAAGGAAGACAAAGTGATCTCTGCTGTAAAACTTCAGTACCTCCACCAGGAGGTTTACAAGAATGACCTATCTCTGCTCAGCCTGGAGAAAATCGAAGCAAAAAAAGTTTTCTTCTTAAGTTTAAATGGAATTTCCTGCATTTCAGCTCTCTCCGCAGCAAGAGTCTTGCTCCACCTCTTTATTTTATGTAAAATATACAGACTTGGAATTAAACAGTTAATAACAGAACCATACACTGTACCAATGACTTTAAGAATTCTTAGGTACACAGAGCTCCCAGAGCAATGTTTTGGTCTAAAATGTAAGTTATCCTTTGATATGCAAACAGGAAAATATTGGGTAGTAACAAGACTGCAGCTGACACCAACGCTAGCGCTACTAAAATCTTTGTCACTGCTGCTGATAGTGACAAGTCAAGAAAGATGTTAACTAAGTGATGACAGCTTAAGAAAAAGAAACAAGAATGAACAGAGGACAAAAAAAACATGCCTTTTGCTGAGAGAACAGAAGAATTTACTTTGCTTGGTTTATGTCTGATTAAGTCTTTGTGTTTGTTTTTTTGGTTTTTTTTGTTTTTTAAATAGGTTGACCAGTAATTTAATTACCATCTAAATGTACTTCTGGAAAACCAGAAAACACATACTACCATGCTTTTCATCCTCATGAAGAAAACCGTAACAAGTGTCAATAGCTGGAAGATCAGACAAACAAACCAATTCAAAATATGCATTTTTTAATGGAGAGAGGTAAGAAACACTGGAGCAATTTATGAAATTTTGCAGTGGGTTCTCTGTCAGAGGACATTTTCTCTAAAGAGCATGATCTGATTCAAGTAAGAATTAATTCATGGAAATGTTGTGCTCTTTTTTATGCAGGTCAGACTGAAGTTCACGATGACCACCCCCAAAATGTGTAATTATCGCTCTATTAATCTACAAACATAAAGCTAAAAGTTTTAACAGCTTTAAATAATTGTAAGACTGTCTACCCCTGAGTTGTACCTCTACTGCCTCAGGAAAAGTTAACCCACCCCAGATGTACCTGAGTGTCTCTGCAAGGAGCACGGCTGAGACCGGGCAGAAAATACATCCTGGCACTGCTCACCTGGACCAGTAGGACAAAATACTCCTTTAAATTAGCAGTACTCTGCTATCTCAGGCTATGTAGCTGAGAAAAAACTCCGTGTGCATATATACATATAGGATTACATAATGTCTGACACAGGGGGTTCCCTCTGCGTTATTAGGGCTCCTTGACTAGTGCTCCTACCCCTATCATAAAATAAAACAGCCAGTTAAATAAAGCGAGCAATATATACTCACAAAAACGTGAAAATGTTTCAACGACACTGCAACTAAAATTAATTCTGAAAACTGGAGTTCTACTAGAAAGGCAGAAGCAATAAATAATATGCAATTTTACTATGGAACATGACATCGTACTGCGCCGTTACATAGAAATCCTATGAAAGACATAATTTTCAAAAACGAATGCAGCAGCTCTACTGCAAGGACAGAAAAGGCACAACATCATTCCCAGATTATGAAATTTGTTGAAGATCAGATAAATCCAACTACATTACAAAAAAGTGAAGTTTACTGTTTGCATTGTTTTCAACTCACAGCTCAGTATTTTATCAAACTTTCACTCACTTTTACAAACTGAATCACTGAATCCTCTGAATCACAAACCAACTACTTCCAGTCACTTCACAGAATTACACGTCATAGCAAAGGTTTAACTCTGTAATTTGCTTAGACTCATACCCTAAATAAGTAACAACCTTATGATAAAACACAAAAAAAAAAAAGGCAGACAAGGTCAAGCCTCACATAATCCTGTGGTCAGCAATTTAAAGAGAAAGGAATGCCACGTAGCTCTTTGCAAGGCTGGAGTAAATGCAACTTCCAAGCTGAAGCTGTCACTTGGCTTTTTCCTCCTCTCGTTTGGGCTGCAGCACAGCCTGAGCTGCTCTCTGCACTCACAAGCAGGAGCCCTCAGCCAAGATGTTCCCCAAAAATAACAAATCCCCCAGAGGGGCAGAACACATCCGTGCCCATCAGACACCTATAAGGCAGCAGGAGCTTGGTGCATCGGGACCAAGACGTGCAAGCAGGTGCAACGCAACCTTCTCCGCGGGGATGGCAGCAGTGGGGTGAAGAGGCTACGTCGCATGAGGGAGAAGGAGCAAATCAACAGCATCTTCAAAGGGAACGCATGGTCGAGGGGCTGCAGCTCTTCATCTCTGCCCTTATCACCGCTGAACACGATGGACACCTCAGGTCACTGACCAGTGCCAGTTCCTGCTTCATAGAAAGGTCTGGCAACGTTTTCCTCAAGCGTCCACACGCTAAGACAAAGTTGGGCTCACAGAGAAGACGACTTAGATGCCCAAGTGTGGTCACGGACCTACGATGTGATCAGAATTGGAGATGTGGCGCAGCGCACACAGCTTGAGCTGTGTCATGGATAGGAATGGGGTTCTCAGGAAGGGTTAGCACAGCAGGCTAGGATGGGGAGCTGCACTCTACAGGAAAGAGCTCCTTGACGGCACAAAGCTCCAGTGTGAACGTAGATTCATGTCTGCTGAGCGTCTCTGTGTCAAGATCATGGGGAAAGAAACAATGGAGATGGTGTGGTTTGGGGTCCATTACAGAGCTGCTGACCAAGAGGAGGGAAGTCCGCAACGAGCCAACACAAGTCTCCAGACTACAGCCCCTGGTCCCCCTGGGAGACTTCAGTTCCCAGACATCTGCTAGAAGGGTAACACAAAATTGTGCAAGCAATTCTGGAAGCTGCACTCGTGACAATTTCCTAACAAAACTGCCAGAAGGACCAACCAGGGATAACGTTTTACTTGACCGGCTGTTCACAAGCAGGGAAGAACTGGCGGCATTGCAGCCATAGATGGCAGAGAGTTGCAGCGACCACAAGATGACGGAGTTCAGGATCCAAAGGAAGGCTGGAAAGGCAAACAGCAGATTTAGCATTTTGGACTTTCAAAGAGCAGACTGGCTTATTTAGGTAATTGCTATATAGAAGGTCCTGCAAGGCTGCCAAAGGGAGAAGGTGCCCTCCAGAGCTGTATGGTCTTTGATGAAAACTTTCTAAGAGAGTTAAGGAATAAAACAGCATGGAGGAAAACTGGGAACTTCATCAGAAGCACATAGCTTCTTAGTGAACTAAAACACAAAGAGAGAGCATACAAGAAGTAGAAACAATAACAAGCAACAAAGGAAGGATGGAAAAGCAGTTCACGGGCTTCTAGACATGAAATCGAAAAGGCCGAAGCTGGAGTTAAGACTAACTATGGACATAAACAGCAGTAAGAAACAATTCCAAGAAAATGACAGTTGAAAAAAGAAAAAAATTAGGTGCATTAATGAATACAGAAGGCAACCTAGAAGCAGTACAGAAAAGACTGAAGTACTCAACACTTCTTTTGCCTAAGTCTTCACAAAGACTGTTCCAAATCCTCCCATGCACCAGCACAGACAGAAAGGAGAGCAGCAAACAATGTGGGGGGAAAACAGGTTATGACTACTTAAAGAAGCTAAAGGTGTTAAAATCCAAAGAGTCACATGAAGTTTGTCCAAGGTTGTGGAGCAAACTCACTGCTGTGACTGTCACAGCGCTGCGACAGATATAGGGTAGTATCTAGAAAAATCTAGGTGATTGGGAGAGATTTCAGATGCCTAGAAATGGGCTACAATAACAGCCATTTTTAAGGAAGGCAAAAAGAGGATTGAGGAACTATACGCTGGTCAGCCCCAGCTCAGCCACAGAAAAGATCATGGAATGAGTCCTCTCAAAAAACATTTCCCAACACAAAGAGAGCAAGAAAGTAATCAGGAATAGTCAACACATTTACCAAAGGTAAGTCATGCTTGACCAGACAGGCTGCCTTTCACAATTAAATGACGGCTACGCAGATTAGGGCGAAGCAGTGGATGTAATACATGTTGACTTTCGCAGGGCTTCTGACACCGTCTCTTACGGTATATGCATTTGGAAACTGTGAAAGTACAGGCTCGAAGAACAGATTGCTAGACACTAGACGTGTCAAAAACTCTCAGGATCACCAAAATCAGAAGGCAGTGATCAATATCTTGATTTCTTGTGTGTAGCAGGTTATGCCAGGGGCTGATGCTGGGGCCAATATCACTCAATACCTTAAACAAGAACATGAATGATGTGACAGAAAACACATTCAGCAGGTTTGAGGATGACACTAAATTGAAGGTGAGAGTGGACATGCCAAACAACAGACCTTCAGTCCAATGAGACCTTGAAAATTTTCAGCTCTGTGCCAACAGAAACCACATGAAGGTCAACAATGAGAAGTGCAGGTTCTGCACTGCTGCAAAATAATCTCAGCCCTGCTGGAAAGGACTTGGGATTATGCTGCTGGATGCCAGGTTAAATATGAACCAGCAATGTGCTCTCATTGCAAATAAAGCTAACTCTGTATTGGACTGCATTACAAGGAGCACAGATAGCAAAACGAGGAAGAAGTATTCTCCTCTACGCTGTACTGGTAAGAATTCACCAGGAATACTGTATCTGTTTTGGGGTCCTCTGTTCAAAACAGATGTTAATGGACTGGCAGGGATCTGCAAGGTCAACAGTCAAGCTGGTCAGCAGCCTACAGCACACAAATCGGGCTTGCTTCAGCAGGTGAAGGGAAAACTTAGGGGCTATATCACAGCAGCTGAATAGAAGTGAGAATGACAGCTGAGCAAGCCCTTCTCAGTAGCACCAGTATTGGAAAGGGAAGCAACCACAAACTGTGCCTTGGTTCACATTAGATATAAGGAAACGCTCACTAGAAGCCAGAGCAGCACTGGAACAGGAGCTGGACTGAAGATCCCTTCCAGTACATGTTTCTCCAGATCCGCAGTCTAAAACCACTTTAAACAGAGGAAATATTTCTGAGGAAATGTTACACAATGTTTAAAATTTAACTTGCCATTCTTTTCGCAAAGTAGTTAACATCTTATTTTAACTTTTGCAATTCACTGGAGCTCCGAGCTGTTATTAAGTACATGATACCATGCTTAGTCATAGAATAAAAATGCCAAAAGAAATTGTAATTGGCGTTATGAGAACGTTTTTTTGTATGACAGCACAAAAGTATTCTATCTATAGAGCTGAAGAGCATAAACAGGGTCTGGTGTTATCTTTTGCCCAGGCTTTTATCAACAAGCAACAGGAAGGTGCCAATTTTATCTATCTAATACACTACCCTTGGTACTATTTCTGAAGTTCATTGCCCTAACGACATCAGCCCCTCTCTGCACCCCTTTGACTACAACTTCTCCACATCAGACATAAACATTCTTCCTGCTGCCTTTAATTTCATCTTCACCTTCTTGCCAGCTCCAGGATTTTACCAAGCACCTGTACAATCCAGTGTTTTTCTATGCTCTTGAACACTCTTTCCACTCAGATTACACCACCAGACATTTATAATTCTCCCTCCAGCACTTATGGACCTTATGTATTTATTTTTTTTTCCAAAGTTCACAGGTTTCATGAAAGACCTTAAGATGCCTGGCACAAAAATACTTCTGTAAAACTGCCTTGTAAAAGGGAGGAATGATCAAATACTGCAGCATCTGGGTGCCCCTGTAACTCCTATTTAGCAGTGATGATGATGTTGCGATGTTTTCTGTTCCTAGGACGGCTGACAGAAGGCAAAATCAGCCCGAGGTTGCTACTTTGCTTACCTAACAGCTCCCATTTATGCAGAATGAAGGGAAGATCATTGCAAAACCACTGAAATATCTTTTAAGAAGTTAAGTTTTCCAAACACTAGGGTTAGAACACCCGCACCATGTTTTGATGTCATTATTAGGCATTATGTAACAGAGACGTTAAGGGTTAGGTAATGTTTTTAAAACCCCGCACAAGTCTATTGCAGCCCTCAGCAAAAATTAACCACAAAACCCACGTCCGACCAAACGAAAACCAGCCCCGTTGGCCGCTCCCCCAATCGATCAGCTGCTCTTCTCACCCCAAGCCCACCCAGGAAACACCATTGCGCGGCTGAATTACGAACACGAATCCCCTCCCGGGGCGTCCCGCCCGCCCCTCCCACACGGCTGCGAGGCGGCGCCCGCCATTTTCCCTCCCTCCCCGCCCCCGTCCCGCCTCAGCGCGCATGCGCGGGGCCGCCTGAGGGAGCCGGGGCCGCCTGAGGGGCTGAGGGGCGTGGGGGGGGGGGGAATCGCCTTTACCTGCCACCGGGACGCGCTGGCTCCTGCCGGGGAGCGCTTCTCCCTCGAGGGGCAGCCGGGAGGCCGATTCGCCCATCCTGAAGGTGGAGCTGCGGAGGAGGAAGAGGAAGAAGAGGGGGCGTCGTGGCGCCGTTGGCATCGCCCCTGAGGGGAGTCGTGGGGGGGTGGGGGGGGGGTAATGGCGGCGGGGCGGGGAGCGGCGCGCGGGGCGTTGGGACCGGCGGGAGGAGGAGGAGGAGGAAGAAGAAAATGGCGGGCGTGAGGCGGCGAGGTGCGAGGATCGCCCCCTGCCGAGCCGCCGAGGGCACCGTGCCCTGAGGGGCTGCCTCCCGCCCGGCCTTGGTGTGCTGCGAGGTCTGGGAGGGCGCCCTGAGGGGGGCAGCCCCCTCTCCTTTCACTCACGGGTGTCCCTTGGGTGCTCCGAAGGGTGCTGGCGGCACTGAGGCCGCCCTGGCTTGCTGCGCTCTGGAGGCGTGTGCTGTGTGGGCTCGACCCCACGTTAGCTCTGCCCGCTGCACTTTGGCCCTGGCCTTTTGCTCAGAGCACCATAAAACACCCGTGTGATGTGCTGTTTGCTCTCTCTGTGCACTTAATACACGGTGGTTTTGAAAGCGGGCTGCTTCAGGGGCGATTTTGTTATGCCTGTTCCTCTTGGGGTATGCCTACGCACCACAACCACCCTCTGGGTTTTTGGCTGTGCCCCCAGTTGGGCCAGGGGGAGAGAAGTGTGCAGACATACTCAGGAAAATGTGCTACACAGATTCCTCATGCAGTAATACAACCTAATTCAGTAATCTCTTTTTTTTTTTTCCAGAGTTTATGGCTATATGTAGCAGTCACTTCTGTTATGTTTAGCCATCACACTGCCTCATGTCAATCATGCAGAGTTTTGATTTTTTTTGTATGTATGAAGAAGATGCTGTAAGTAATGCATCTCCAGATACCAGTGTCTCTATGTATGTTTGCAATAAAAATAAAGAAACAAAAAGTGAACGGAGTATAAGTACTTGTAGAAAAAAGCCACCACATTTTGGGGAGTGATACACACACTGCATATTGAAGATAAGCCATCAACCAGTATGGGTTTTTAACACAGAAGACATACAGAAGCTAGAACAATGGTGTTTTCTTTTTCAGACAATAGAAGCTCAATCTATTTGTGAAGTCATGGTCAATAGAAGGGAAGTTCTTAGAAAAACTGTAGAATGCAAAGAAGGCATGTGAACTAGACGTGAGTCTTGCACTGTGATTTCAGAGCAAGGGAAAAGATAATGCACCGATAGGACGCAAAGGTTATAGAAAGGAAACGAGTAATTCAATACAAAATTCATCTGGAGGGGCCTGAAGAAGTTGGATTGTTGTCTGAATAGGAGAAAATGTGTTGAAATGACAGATCAATGCCTAGTCTATGAGAGGAAGGCCAGATAATTCTCTCAGAAATACTCTATGACAAAGGAATGCAGTTCTATTCAGCTCCTAATCAAACTGGAATTTGCAAGGATATACTCTTGAGAGACAATTTATTCAGATTTATAAAGGAATTGTGTGTTTACAGCAATATTAAGAATTCCCAGATGCTCACAAAAGAATCTGGAGAAGCAGGAAATCCATGTTGTAGGAGCCAGGCTTCCCGTAAAATGAAAAGCTCACATGGGAACCTAAGAGACAAGCTGTCCTCTCTGTCTTCAGGTTTACCATTGTTCCTCTACATGAAAGGCAAACATCATCTGAGCACAAGTAGTCCCATGATTACAGTCCATTTTTTCTGTATATATATATAAGGAAAGATAGATACAGTTAGATCAATGAGAAACAAGACCAGAGAGGCCCTCAAGTGACTTCTAAAAAATCTGCAATAACCAGAAGAAAACCGGTTAAATAAAGGAATGAATATAGAGATGCATATGGCATATAACTGATATTTTGAATATACATGTTACTAAAAAGTGGAAATGCTCAATAATAAAGTGTGGATTTCATTTGAAACATATTCACCTCATTACTGTTATATCATCCATGCTGACGATTTCCAACTCTTGCTTCCTTCATAAGAAGCCTCTAGCGATGATGACATCCACTGTTTTTATACTGACTGGTAGTGAAATACTCTTCTTCCACCGTTGTTTCCATTTCTTCGGTTCACCACATATATCTATACTCACTCCTCTACCTGCCAAGAGCATGTTTCTAAAAAATCCAGCAGTTAATGTTACGATGGACAGCAATGCAGTTTTTCCCCTAAGAGTTAATGTTTCTACCGGCGAGGCTGAATGCTCAACCCGAATCGTTTACTGAGAGCATTCCTGCTGCCTCTGTGAATGGTTCCATTTTCATTGCCATCTTCTTTGCGTGTACCAAGGTCAATCAGAGGTGAAGGACAGAAAAACAGACTAATGTTTGGGCAATTCGGTCTTGCAGATGAAGTGGTTAAAACGTTTCAGAGCCCTGATGTGCTCTGAAAGGCCAGCAGCTGAAAAGCCAGCATCTCCTCCACTCAGTTCCCAGTGATCTTCCACGCCATGTATGCTGTCCCCATGATTTAAATTGTGTCTTAAATCATAGGTGTGCTTTCTGTTACATTAATTCTTACAGGAAAAATTGCTTTGTCACCCGTTGCATTCAGCTGCCTCATTTGTGAGGCTGACAACAGCAGAGCAGGGCACTAAGAGATTGGCGGTGGGACTCCAAAACAGTGGTTAGAGCAGTGACAGACAGCAGGGCTGTTGATGCATTTCAATTACAGCTATTACAGGCAGGAAGCAGTCTTTCATTCCGTGTTTGTATGGCACTTCACACACTGTGTTCCTGCTTCGTAACTGGATCCTAAGTATTAAATAGTAATAAGCCATGATGCCACTTAACAAAAACTGCTGGTTTACAGAAGTGCTTTGTGCTTCTTCGCTCCGTGGAAACAGAATACTTTTTTAATTCAATAAAAATTACATTTCCTTACCTTTCAGGAAAATGTGGACTATCCTCTTTTCTTGTTCCAGAGGTTAATATCTGTGTGGGAGAGTAAAAATCACACCCTAACTTTTTAAAGTTTTCTTGATAAGGATTTGCCTGTCTGAGCATGCAACAGAAACTGATATATTTGTATTTGTGATGTCGTGTGCTTCGCATTTAAACATAGGCTTTATATATGCCAACACACAGATTGAATCAAAAAGTGTTGGATAACAGAAAAAAGCCTGGGTTAAGGTATCTACATGGTGCTTGGATTCCCATCTAATAATCACAGTATTTCCAGCACAGCAATTTCACAGCATATGTGGATAACCTTCAAGAAACCAGTGTGAAAAAGGAAAAGGATTTGAGGGAGAGAACAGCAAGAAAAGGGACGTGGGCTTACCTGTGTCCTTTCAGGCAGGGCTCTACACAGATTCCTAGTCATACAGTTTTAGGAACTTAAGCGAAATACATTTTTTTTTTTCCAGAACTTGACATTTACGGTACATAGTGTGGAGAACAGTCAGACTTGCTCTGATAATCGCCAGCCTTGAGCAGAGGGGATTTAAGCAGCTTGTTCTTGTTTCTCTCCTGTACAAACTGGGGGTGGAGGCCCGCAGGCTTGGCGTGAGAGGTTGCTGCTCTGAAACAGGGAAACGCTGGACTCTGATAGATGCCCTTTAACACAACACATCGTCCTTTCATTTGGGGTTGGATTTGCTAGCCCTTGTGGTTTTGCATTGATTTGTTTTTCCAGTGTAACAAGATTTGCCGTGTCTTGAAACTAATACGAAGTCAGGTTTGTGTTGCAGGGTGCATCTGCTGGAAAGCAACCTTTATTTTCCCCTTTTTGATTTAAAATACACAGCAATAGAAGATTCTCCACAGGCCTTGGTGGGTTGTTCAGTGCTTAATTACTGTGAAAAATATGCACCTTATTTTTAGCTTAGCTTCAGCTCCCATTAAATCCCAGCATATCTTTCCTAGAACGTAGAGATTTTCTTCTATCCAGCTTTTCTTGCTTTTCTTCTTCACACTTAGTGTTACAGACTGGTCATCCCTCAAGACAGATAAACGGGACTGTTGGAGTTCATCACAGTGAAGTGTGTTTTCTAATTCTGTAAGTATTGTCATTGCCCTTCTCTGAATCTCTCCAGGTTTCCAGCTGACGTGTTTTCTGATCCTTCTTTTTTTTTTTTTAACTGCCCAGTCTGGTGAAGATACGAGTAATTAGTAGAGAATTCTGGTACGGGTCACAGCGAAGCAAGTACAGGTGTAATAGGGTTTCCTGATTCCTGCTTGGTTTTGCATTCGTATATCCCAGGGCAGTATTAGACCTTTCAGCCTCCGAGGTTCACCGCTGTGATTCCCAAGGGCTCTTCAGGAATTTATTACCAATGTATAGAAATACATAGATTATGGCAAATATATAGAAAATGGTATTCGGTGCCTCGTCATTGGCACCATTTAAACTACTGGTATAGACTTGCACCAATCCCCAATCTTTGTCGCTACCACTTCTGCAGTTTTGGGGCCAGCTGCTGGCAGCTGGAAATTGCTGTCCATGTTCTTCACCGTAATTGATACAAATGTCAAATCACGGAGCTCAGAACTGATGCCTACATGACAGCGCTGTAAACACACCAACCCTGCCATGATTGCTTCTTTGCAATCACGTTTTGTGGCCAGTCAGGTAACGATCTCTGCAAACAGCACGTATTTTCATCAGAACAATCCTGCTGCTCCCCCAATTTTAGCAAAAAGACACGAACTGCTTCTCAGGAGGTTTTATAATCAAGGGAACTGGAGACTTTAAGTGCCCCAATTCTTTCTGGAAACAACAGACCTGAATTCCTGTATCAACAGCTGTATCTGTTACCCCAGAAGGACAGCCAAGGCAGTAATACAGTAAAGCAATCTACATGAGACGGTTTCTAGAGAGAGGAGAGAAGATTAATCAGTCATTCATCCGCCTTCCATTTGGGATCTAGATGAGCATTTAGATACAGATTAAGCTACATAAATTACTCTAAAAATGGAACTGACGTAGAAGAGCCATCAGCACTGTACCTCGGAATAATGCGGTGATTTGGGATTTACAGAGGAATGTCAAAAACAATGGGCAATTTAATGGAACAGAGTACCATACATGCCAGGGAGGAGGTGAAAATGCAAGACACAAGCAGCCTCTTTATAGAGGTTGTTCTTTATGTTTTCCAAATACAGAAAAAAGAGCTAATGCAACAAGCCAGCTACCTGCAAGTCTTCTTATCAGCATGCGTAAACCTTGGTTCTCTTTCTTTCACTGGAGCTTCAGGATGCATCTACAGGTGGTACCCACATGGTGACACAAGCCAAGGTGACGCCTACACATGCGTTTTGGGGTTTGTCCATCAGTGTTTCTGCGTGAAATGGGTTTTGAGCTCTCAAAATACTCACTGGAGAGCTGGTCAGTGCAGGGCTTGGTGCGGCTGCCTGCACACGGGTGCACAGTGCCACTCACAGTGCCCTGGGGTGCACCACCTGCGCTTCAGGTGCTTCCCCAGCCTGGCACTGGTCTCATCAACATCCTATATCTTATCTCTAAGCTCCACGCGTATATCTCAGATGCTGCGGAGCATTTCAAAGGGCTCTCGGCACCTGCGTGGGAGCGGCTGGATTAAGTCTTACCAACAGCAGCGTGTAGAGAGCAGTTTTGTTGAGAAATCATCACCAGTTTATGAGCTCTTTCACTCCAGTGACCATCAAACAGAAAACCCTTGCTCGTCTTTGGAGTTCAGATCCCCTGTGCATATGCAGACACCTAAAACATCTCTGGATCCTGACCCAGATCCTCCTGATCCCGATCCTACCCAGACACAAAGAGTCAAAGGCTTTAGCTGCCACACAGCTTTGCTCAGGGTTGGCTCTCACCACCGAGCTCATGTCCTGCGGTGAAGCAACCACCTGCCAGCACTGAATTAACACTTTGCAGCCAGGTAGCTGGTGGCCCAAGAGTGAGCAGCTGGCCAGTTTGCAGATACTTCCTTCAATGGTGTGGCTTCTCTCAGCTCCATAAACGTACTGGGCTTAAATGAAGTTACCAGCAGCTGAGGCTCAGCCCTGGGGTTTTTAAATCACGATTTCCAGCTGTGGTACAAAATACTCTGTAGGTCAGTTCCAATTTCTGGTCTGAGAGGACAAATTACTGGGTACATTCGGTGGCCTGTGCTGCACAAATCAGTTTAGATTGTTGTTAGCATCTTTCCCTACTTAAAATCTGAAAATTCAACACGGATTTCACTAGAAACCACCATGACGCAGCCCTTCCCTTGGTAAAACTTTAGTAGAGGATTTCTCAATAAATATCCTCTGTACAGTTCACTTTGGGATTTTTGTGTTTTTATCTCCCTGAATGCTCATTTTGCAGGATGGGCTTTATGGATAGAAATAAATTGCTGCTGCAGGCGGGGCAGAAACACATAGTTTGGGTGCGACTGATATCACCCAACTTTAGCTGTGGCATCCCATCCAAGCTGGGCATCTAGATATTAGATTAATTAGATTCATCTCGTCTTAAAATAGAGCAGATAGGCTGGCGTGTTCTGCAGAGAGGTTTGCTTCATTCAACCCACAGCAGAAGGTGCCCTCGTGAGTAGCTTAGAATAGAAAGCTTGATTTTTTGATAACTGAAATGAGGCAAGTTTATCCTTTATTTACCTAGGAAAAGCTGCAGGATTTTACAGCAAATTTCAACCCCATAAAAACTTTACTTGTATTAGACGCTGATTAGCAATTCCAAAATAAATTGCCTCATTTAGCACACTATCCTTCATATTCCCCATCACAACTAGTATCTTGCATTCCCCATTCCAACTTTTCCTTGTTGATCTCAGTCCTCCAGGTCTTTCTATTTCCTCCCTCCTAAGGCCTTTTTAATTCCCGAACCCCAAATTAGTATTTGCTAAAGTAGTTGTCTTTTCTATGTTCTTCCAAGTCATTGAAAGTCTTAATTCCATTCACAGAAATCCATACAAGTGGCTAAAGTATATTAAGGACTTTTACTTATTTAAATTGCCGATAGTGAAAAAAATAAGCAATGCCAATGTGGAAGCTGTCCTTATACTTTAGGGTAACATTGTGCTAAGGCAGCTGCTCTGCTAGAGCTACTGATAGGATCTGTCTTGCAAATGCAGACAAATGGTGTATAACTAGATTTCCGTTATAATCTTCTGTAACAAGGAAGGCTCACTTAAATTCTGCAGATAACATAGAATATCTTCAAAATCTGTAAAAACATCACTTCTCTAACCAATAAAGCAAGGATATTTTTTCCTATCAGGCTGACTTGTAATAGATTAGATAGTGGAAAAAGTATTGCATGTCAACTGACGTGCGTGTTTGGCAGCCTGTGTTGCTTATATGCGTAGATATGTACTTGGTCTAAATATTGGGGCTTTCTTTGTGGTTCTGTTTTCACCTGATATTAAAGCTCCACAGTAAAATAAAATAAAATAAAATAAAATAAAATAAAATAAATACAACAAAACAAACAAACAAACAAAAGCTAATGGAATCGATTACAGCTTTTTGCGTGGAAAATTCTGCCAGTGGAAGGTTAAAGCTTCTGCATCGATCACATTCACGAGATGTGGTTCCTTAGAAATGCTTGGAGGCCTCTGCAACGTCAACACGGGCTGCTGATGTTTTCTAAATGCATTGCACAGTGTCTAGTAGATTCCTTGGCTTTGTCAGCCGGCGCTGGTTTGTATGCAGTGGCACTGATGACTTTATAAAAACAAATGACAGAGTTGTTTACGCTGCCTTTACTAAAGGAAATAATCACATTTAACAGCGCTGGTTCCCCATACAGGGCTTTAAAAAAGGGCTCTCCTGCTATACGCTGTAATAAGCTTTTTATAAATGTGCTCATGTGGTGCTCAGTACAGCCTGCTGTGCTGATGCTATAAAACTGAAAGGGAGCTTCATAAGCTCTAAGTGCTATCGTATATTACCATACAGCAGCGCTCCCCCTTATTAATGAAGTTTGTAAGAAAATACCCAGGCGAAGATTAAAAATACATGGATGGTGCTATCCGCGGTGCTATAACCGACGTTGTCGGGGCTGCCTGTTTATTTGCTTACCCTGCGTGAGCCTGTTTGAAGGAGTGCGGTGAAGATGAGAGAAGAGATGAGCATCCCCTGGGGACCCTTTTTGGCTGCCCAGCCGTGCAGGGATGCTGGCCCAGGGCTGCTGCTGCCCCCCGGAGCCCCCTGGTGGGCTCCTGCCCCCACTGCAGCCGCCGGGTGGCCGCAGCGACAGGCGAGCCGGTTCCTCATCCCGGCTTGTGGAAGTAAAACCAAGCTGGGGTTTCGTTAAGGGCGATGAGAAATTGTCGGGGCTTTGCCCGCAGATGTCTTCTTTTGCCCCGGCATCCAGCGAGAGCAGTGGGTGTTGGATTGCATTGCAGGGAGCGCCCGTGGGAAGGGAGCTGCAGCCCGGCGAAAGCACCCAGGTGCTGATGTAAACGGAAAGGTTGCATATCCGAGATCGTTTCGTTGGGGAAATCGTCATAAAATGGACAGAGACACCCCTGAAACGATTGGTTTTAAATAAAAATAGCAGAACGTTTTCTGTCAGCACCAGCATCCTTGAGAGAAAATGAATACCAGGTAATATTTTATTTGGAAGTAAATAAACTAACAGCATATTTAAAAAATATCTGACCACCTATTAAATTATCTATCATCCTTATCATACATCCTTATCATGCTTTATTTAATTCCATTCTTTATTGGGGTTGCCGTGCAGTAGATTGCTATGCAGTGTGTACAGGAAGGCACAGGTTCAGATCTCCAAAGCCACTTAAGCATTGGAATTCTGTTGGATCTCAAGATATTTAGGTCCTAGGGCAATCAGTGGGACCTAGTCACTTCTTTCACCCCCAGGAACTCATATTCTAAACGCGAGTGAATATCTCACAGCCATAATGAGCCCCATGCAGGAGCCATTTTTCGGATGTAGATGGGGTAGAATTGCTAGACGAGTTTAGACACAGTGTCATGAAGAGGATTAAAGTACAGTTCATTCACAGAAGAGTGTTTCAACAATCATATGGTGTAAGGCATCAAAAGAAGTGTAGCAGCCTTGCAAGTGAACAGAAGAGTATTATTATATCGTCTATTATGAGCCCAGATTATGGAGACAAGTAGAACAAAGTGAAAAAAAAAAAAAAAAAGGAATGCTCCTTAGGTAGTCAACAGCAATATTTTTTAATGGAGACACTGTATAGAGTATAACTTACAGCCAACGCTCATGGATTAAACTAAGGTTATGCCTTTCAGCAGCAACGCTCTCGGACGATGAAGGGTCTTACAGCTGGAGACATTAAAAATTCAACATTTGTCATATCTCAGTAATTGCAGTCCCTTGGTATCTTCTATTCTGAGTGTGGGAGGTTATAAATATTGTTGATGACTCAGCAGTTGCTTTAGACTTCTGGGCCTTTACGAGGCATTTTGCACCGCTTATTCATGTTGTCGCTGTCAGCGTGAACCTTCACCCTAAGTGAAGGAGATTTACAATGAAGTCTGGGGGACTTTTGCCTTTGGTTCAGTTAATGCCAGTCTGGACCTTTTTTTATTTAAAGTGGAATTTTAAAATTGCTTTCCCTTTTCCTTAAAAGATGGAAAACAAGTAACAAAATGATACATTTTTAACCTGTATTTGGGAAGGACATGTTCCTTCAAGTATTTTCCAGGATAGCTGGAGGGATACAAAAATCCTTCTTTGGGGATGAGCAGTTCTGGCACAAATACCAAGAGACGACACTTCCATCCTTAAAATAAGCCCCCCGACATAAGTGATAATTTAATATACATCACGCCATCTGCTTTCAGAAATGTGCAAGCTGCTCCCAGAGAAGTCAACGGGAAATGCATTTTCCCTATTATTTTAAACATTCCGAGCTCTAACTTGATGTCACAAAAGCATGCAATAGTCATCTTTCCCCAAAGTAAATTACAGCTCGCCGCTGGATAGAAAGATAACCGGTGCAAAACCCACCACTTCTCCTCCCTCTGCCCTGCACAACCTGCCAGACGAGACCACAGACGTTGCAGAGTGCTCCGTTAGTTAACAGGGCAGATGGGGAAGGGAGGAGATTTCGGGGCCACAAGGCCCAGAGGCCCTGGCAGCAGCTTTTCCTTTTACCCGCCGTGAGCTTCCACCTTGAACACTTTTATTAATCTTGACTTCACCTACAGAAACACGAGAGATGTGCCAACACATGCAAGCAGCGTTTGAGGACAGAGAAAGGACTGAGCTCGCTGTTTCCCCTAAGTAACAACCTAAAGAAAATGCTAGGCCAGGCCAAGGCTCGCATTGCTCCAGCCTTGGAGAGGCAGGAGAGCCCAGACTCCACTCTTTTTGATGATCCCATTAGCAAACACTTGTAGGAAAAAAATTGAGGAGGGAGGAATGTGCCCGGCCACTTCTCCAGGCCCTCCTGGCTTTTGGTGAACCCAGCTCAGGCATTTCCTCAGATGCCAGGTTGTTCTTGAACCCTGAAATGATAATTGTGCTCATGTCCTTACAACACTTGTCAGTCTGCAGACATCTCTCCCTCCTTCTCCAGGCTCCACCAGCCATTTCAGTCAAATTCACCTCTTCTCGTGTCGGTGTGGTCCCATAGCCTCCAGCATCCTTACTGCTTTTATTGACACTTTTTACTTTTTGACAATGTATTGACAGATTTTTCGAGGTGTGGGGTCACCACAGGTGCAAAGCAATCCTGGAATTATGAGTGGGTTTGGAGCAAAAGGACCTTTGAAGGTCTCTGCTCAAATCCCATGCTCAAAGTAGGACCAGTTTTGCCCAGCTTGCTCGTAGCCTTTGTTCACCTGTCTTTTTGATATCTCCAAGGATGGCAATTCCGCTGCCTCTCTGGTTCAGTGTCCTGATATTTGACCACCCCATAGGGAAGATATTTTTCCATGTATCTAACCAGAGCCTCCTTCGCTGCAGCTTGCGTGCACTTCAAGCTCATCCTTTCTCTGTGCACCTCCAAGAACAGTTTGGCTCCATCTTCTGAGCATTTTCCATTAAGATAGTTGAAAGTGGCAATAAAATCTCCACTCAATCTCTTCTTCTTAATGCTGAACAAACCCAATTCCTTCACCTTTTCCAAATATTTCACCCGCTTCACTTCTCTAGACATATTGATGACACCAATGGACTCTCTCCAGTTTGCCAGCATATTTCTTGTATTTCTTGGGGAGACCAAAATGTGGACACAGTTCCCCAGATGTGATCTTACACATGTGAAATGATGGGCTTGTTTTTATTCTTTTTACAGTTCCTGACATTTCCTAACATTTAATTCATCATTTGCAGGAGGAAATAATTTTTTATCTTTTTATTTCCAACTAGGCAGTAGTTTTCTGGCATTTTCATGGCCCTATCTGCCCTAGCTGTAAGATCACATCTCCGCTGACAACGCCTCACTCAGCACCAGCACTTGTCAGAGATTCAGAGCTGCTTTTCCCCATGCACTTTAATTTGCCATGACAGGCGCTGAATTCCAGCTGCCATTTTATCACCTGCCCTCTCAGTGTTTTGAGGTTTCTGCAACTGGTTTTCATTTGCACATCCTCAAATAATCCCACATCACCAGCAAATAACCCGGCATCATCAGACGTGCTCTGCAGTCCACGTCTCAGCACTAGGATACTGTTAACAGTCCCTGTCTTGCTCTTTGCTGCTCATTCTTTCATCAGTGAAAAGATAGCTCCTATAGCCTCTCATGCCCATGGCTCCTTGCTTTTCTCAGCAGTCTTTGGACTTTTGAAGGCCACATAGACAACACCAACCAGATTGACATGATTGGTGCTAGCAACAAGTGCTAGTGGTTTTGTTAAGCAAGATTCCAACCTGCAAAAGTCATGTAAACTCTTCCCCATGTTCATGCACTCACTGTTTCTATTTATTAGCAATTTTCTTTATGAAGGGATTAAAATTATGTTTTTTTTCCTCAAATACTTTAAAAAAATAAAAAGCCTGGTGTCACATTTCCATTCAAACGGAGTGCCCAAGGTCCTGGCTACCCCTCTCTGGGTGTCCCTGCTTGTGCAGCGGTTGGACCAGGTGTACCAAGAGATCCCTTCCCTTCTGTGATTCTGTGAAATGTCACGGTAAGCAGAAGTCCAACGCCGTACTTGCCAGCCTGGTAGTTTCATATTCAGGTTCATTCAGTGTTCTTCCATGCATGCGCTGCAGCCTGCAGTTCTGAAGTTATTCATCTTACACCCTGGTCCTCTGCTGGCCCTTCATACTGCCTGACAGGATTCCTAATCTGGTCATGTCTGGAGAGGGATTGATAATTTGTTCACGCTCTTAGAAATTTGTTCTTCAAATCTTTTTAGTCTACCTTTTTAATAGAATGTGTGTTCTCTATTTTTGCCTTGTTTGAACATGAAGTCTTCTTACTTGTAATAGCCTCCTTCGCTCTGATCCTTAATTACAGTAGCTTTCTTCTGGTCTTTTTAAAGTCTTTTTTTATACACACCATGTATTTTCTCTGAGCCTTCAATATGGTGTCTTTAAACAATATCTGTGCTGCTTGCAAACATTTCACCCATTCGTGGCTCCTACTAATTTCCTTTCAACAAGTTGCCTCATTTTTTGTAGGGCCACTTGTTAAATCCAAGACTGTGCTGGGGATATTTTTGGCTTTCTTGTTCCTACAACAATACTGAATATCAGTGTAATACACCTTCTTATAAAAAGCAGCTCTTTGATAGCACTATAGCAAACCCGGGCTGCACAAGGAGTTCTTTTTCCCCTGATTACATGTCTCCACGAAGTAGTTGTTCACAGATGACTAAAAATTTAGCCTCAGGCATTGTGTTTTGCTGTTATATTTACCTAGTGTATGTGATGTTTCCTCTTCATATTGCATCTTGTACTCCCACAGTGTCTCTGTTCTCCTTTAGAACATCTTGGATGTTGTCCCTACCTTGGTCAAGGAACTGAGGAACAACTGTTACAGTCTCCTCTTGGGGTGGAATTTCATTTTTTTTGACACCAGTGTTACTGGTTGATACAGCTAACTTACTTATCTGATGTGACTTAAGTTTTCTTTACTGTGGCACGATTCCTCCAGGAATGCAAATTACTCCTGCGCAATTTGTAGTTTGCTCTGATAGTGTCCTGATTATCTTCTCCCCAGTAATTTGCTATGATGCCTATTATGTTCATATCTGCACTCAACAGCAGATTGCCCAGTTCAGCTATCTTGTCTTTTATACTGGCTGTATTGATATGAGAAGCACGTCAGCGTATGCCCCGAATGCCTGTTTTATGTACCCACTGGATCTGAATTACCCAAGGAGACCTTCACTGCTTGCTCTTCTAGCTTTCTCACCTTCAGTCTTATCCATCTCTCCAGAATACACAATTCTTGGCCAGAATACACAATTCTCCAGTTTCCAGACTAAAAGCACCCTTTACATTCATACTGGGCCACTGTACAACCAAAAAGGACAAGCTGAAGTTCAAGAGAGCACCTTCACGGCTGGCAGCTTCATACCATCTCATGGCAAGAAAAGGACACAGCCTTGGGGGTGGGAGTTCCTGCTTCTGATGCTGTTTATGAAATTCATTTAAGGACACCTAAAATCAAGAGGCACAAGACTCCCCTCCCATCTGACAGCACCCAGCTTTTAGAGGCCTGCCTTCTCCAGTGATACCCCGATAGCTACACCTGCACATATTTCTCTGTCATGCCCCATAGGCCTGGTCTGCCCGTCATCCAGACCTTTCCTGTGGAAAAGGGGCCTTAAGCCATGTCTCTCTCTTCCAGAGCAGTGAGGTTTCATACAACGCTGCAGGCCTTTCCCATACCCTCGTGATGTGCAGACTGGAAGCTTCCTCACACGTAGATGTGTTGTTTTGTCTAACCACTGAGGAAAGGCACCCCCTGAAAGCACAAGGAGAAAAGGAGGGATTTCTGCCTTTCTTTAATACTTGAGGGGGTAGAGAGGTCAACCAGCTTAGGGTAGGCCGCGTTTTCTGGGGACTTCAGATTGCAGCTGGGCCTTGAAACCTGCTCCCAAACAGAGCCCACCAGGAAAACTCAGAGTACCTTTTTTTTTTTTTTTCCCCATTCCTTGTGAGGTTCAAAGAAGCTGTTGAGCAGATCAGCCCTGTGAAAGACATATTTAATCACAAATTTAATCATTTACCAAAGCTGCCCCTCCTTCTCTGGCTGTTCCTTCCCACAGAAGCATCATTCCTCTCTTTCTGCCACCCCAAACATTTGGGTGGCCACAGGTTGAGCCAGACCACAAAGCTGAACCAGAATAAAATAAACCCTGTGAAAATATATACTTAATTGTTAGTTTTAACACAGATCTGGGCCTCATCCTGGCTCACCACATGGCCACATAAAGCAGGTGCTGACCACAGAGAAGCAGCAGCTAGAAGGTAAAAATATGGAGTCTGGAAAAGAGCTAGCAGAGATATTTTTTCAGCAGTTCTTCATTAAACAGAAACTATTGCCTGTCATCCCTCTGCTTCTTCTAAAAGCTGATGTACAGATGGCTGCACTACTCAAATTGCCAGCTGAGGTTCCTTGAAGATTAGACAGCCCCTTGGTCGGATGAGCAGGGCTGCTCAAGGGCCATAATTTCCTAACGGGCACCTTGCTCATGTTTCAGAGGGTAAAATCTTTCCTCAGTCCCTCTCCTAACAGACGTTGGAGATGATTGCCACCAAAACCCGGTGGCCTTGTCAATCTGGACGTTCTTGACCAGCGTAAGGCTCTGCTGGGGCCTGAGCATCATTTTCTCCCTCCCACGAGAGTGGAGCTGCTGACTTGGAAATAGAGTGGGAAAACATTGGGATGCGGGGAGCTGTGCGTGCTCCTACAGGTGTGCTAATGAGAGACAGCGCTCTGCTCATCACCAGCCTGAGACCTGGGAGAATATTAGTGAAAATGCCAATTTGCATGTCTTGGGGTTAATTGAGGAAATCTCCGATGGAAAATCTTGCTGTCACTTCTGAAGCCTGTTCAGAATATAAATTGTGTGTCTCCATGGGATATTGTGAAAGCTTTTCGACTTCCTCACAATCCTGTAGAAACAAGGTTGTCAGCTCCCAGAGCTCACACAGAAGGACGTTTTCCCCAAAATTCGTAGTCAGTTTCTATCTGTGTTGATGTTAATCTGGGATTTATAAACTAAACATGGAGAACATGTGAGATCCTTATCAAAAAAAAAAAGGGGGGGGGGGGGGAGGCATGAGTATTTCTTACTACCTAGACCACTTTTGCAAAGGAAAAGAGCCATTTCTACCTGAGGAAAAACAAAAACAAAGAGAAAAATGAAACAACAACAACAAAAAAACCCACTTATTTTCAAGTGGGACATCTCTTTTACTCTATGCCAAGTATCTTTGGATACAAATACTTAGTGTTTTTTTTTTTTATGTCTTCTATTAAGCTGCAATGTTGCCTGACAATATGCAGTTGTCTCAATGAGAAACTCAGGAAAGTGCATAAGGAAGGAAATGGTTAATTCATCGAATGCTGACGTTGAGTCAATGCAGATTTCTATTATCCCAGAATCGCAATGTGTTTTTTCATCACCTGATCTTCCAGGGGGGCTTTTTTTGCTTTTACAACTGTTTTATTATATGCCACTATAGGATTACCACCAATGGTGCAACTCACGACCAGAAATCCAGATTATTTCTGTGTTTAATTGCAAATGCTGTGTGATTCTCTGATCTTCCTATCAGCCTTTAGAAGATCTTATAGATGTCTTTCTCCACATTATGTCTGTATAATTAACCGTTCTTGTTGAAACACCTACTTTTTGAGGAGTTTATACAGAACACTAGGGAGAGGCATTGATGCTGATTTTAAATGAATTATTACTTGGTTTTCAAAGTTATCTCTTAGTAATTTTGACATTCGGTCTTTTTTTAAACCTGCATGTCCAAAATGATAAAAAACTTAATTAGAAAAAGCAGAAAAAGAGAGCAAGAAGACCAAATTTTGCTTTCCATGAGCATTCCATAAAACCAAACTCAATTCCTGATTACTGCATCAGAAAATGAAAGTTTTACCAAATTCCTTCCATTTACACTTTTCCCGTTTTCTCATTTGAGCATTCAGACGTGGCTGCGCGACGCTGCTGATTTCAATGTGTTGCGAAGGGTATAATTAAAAGCAGAATCCTACCTTGATTATCGCTCTGATACGTGCACTTACCAGCAGCCGTAAGATGATGAGCTGCTAAAACCGTACAACCGTGCGGAGTATTACGGGTAATGCGGCATGCCCACATTTTGGGTTCCTCTTTAGGTAGCTCCATAGAGCCAACAGTGATGGGAGAGGATCTTGGGGTGATGCCCCCAAGACGAGCACTGGAGTCGTGCTTCTTGGCATTGCGATGCCTCTCCCATGCTCTTTGGGTGAGACCCAACTCTCTGTGCCTAACACCACATCAATGAAGTGTGGGCAAGCACTAATTATTCTTTCTCTTGCAAAGGCAATTAATAAAATTCATAAAATTCATCCGTGCTGGAGATACAACAATAATATGAGTAACAATACATAGTGCAGTGGTTAACTGCACCACAGTGAGCACAGGTTTCAAGATCTGTTACAAGCTGCTGAGGGAGAAATAAAAGCCTTTTTTTTTTTTTTTTTTTTGCTGGCATTAACATCGGAAAAGCAATGCAGGCAGTCACTTTGGAGAAAAATTAGGAACAAAAGAGAACACATGCGGTAAAATGTTACAATACTCAGAGCCAAAAGATCCTACTCATTTCCTGTAGGAGGAAAGTCACCAAGAATTGGAAAGGGGAAAGCCCACATGATTAAAAGCCGAACAAGACTGACTTCTCTCTGACTGACAGTCTGTGCATCAATGCTATTCTGTTTCAAGACACTCACGTTTGCAAGATAGTACAATCAAGCCAAATATAAAGCTGCAGGAAGGCACAATGGCTGGCAGAGAGAACGTCAAAGATTCACTTACTGATGTAAGAAAGAGACAGAAAATTAAATCTCAAGTGGGAAACAAGGTTTTGACCCTGGCTAAAGCTGACCAGAGATACAAGCCCTAAGTATGATGTAGAAAACAGCAGGTCCAAGACTGGAAAAAATAGGGCATTGTAGGTGTATTTGACGTGGGACTTCCATGTGTCTGGCAAGGTGTTGGGTTCCATTTTTTTTGCCTTAGTCACAAGGCGGGTGTGAGCCTAGTGAAACCATGGTGCAGTTGCTGCGTCCTGAAGTTCTTTGCTATATTAGATGGTTTGAATAAAACAGAAGTCCCTATTTACCCCTTTTTATGAAATAACTTTAAAGCTTCAATGATTTTTTTGTGTGTGTGTGAAAATGAGTTTGTGTAGTTCTGTTTACATACAACCATGTAGAAAAATATATAAATATATTAATGTACTTACATGCATATGTACTTCCATATACAGCCTTATCACAAAAGAGATCTGAAACATATGGCTGAGACATATGCACTCAACTCATTTCCTTGCTGGACCACCATTTTCTTTGACCACAGACTTATAACTAAAATTTTTTGGAACACAACTAAATTTTCAAAGGAGGCCTGGCATACGTTTATACCAGGAACCGTGAGCAAGGGTTGTTTCATCCCCTTCTGACAGCAGCGATGGCTTGTACCCCACCAGTGAGGTAGATCTGGGTTGGGCAACGTCAGCCTCTGCCACCATGTCCATGGCATCATAAAACCACATGTTACAACATATAATTTAGAGGGGCCTTCCCCATTATAGGTTTCACTGTTCTGTACCTACTTCAGGTGCTCAAGACTTTGCTTTCAGGAAAGAAGGGTCCTTCTTTCCAAACACAGCAAGTAAGCGGCATACACCTCTCAGAGCATTCACAGCACTTGGGATGGACAAGCAAGACCTTTGTCACAGGGAGCAGGCTTGTCCCCCATCCTTCCTCTTTGACCCCACTCCAGACTCTTCTTGGGGAGGGGATGCTTCTGCCTCCTTCTGCTGAAGCTGCTGAGATGGGTCTCTAATGGGCCATATGTTCACTGAGCTGCTGGAAGAGACCTGTGACCCGGACCTTGCTCCATAAATTAATCCCCAACTTTCCTCCACACTAACAAACTAAATGAGGCGTAGCGAAGGTGAGGGAATGTCTCTTTGCCCTGAGGCCAGGCAGTACGGCGAAGCTCTCAGTCCCAGAACAGGGTGGCCATGTCCACACCACTCACTGAGTTTGTGCTATACCCTCTGCTGTGCGTGGGGATTGTTCAGGTCGATGCTTTTTGGCACAGACCAAAGCTATGCCAGTAGGCATGCTGACAGTTCAGTGCTGCCCTTGCACCCTGGTAGCCCACTGCTACAGGCATGACCTAACCCTCCTCCTTTCAGGGTCAGGCTAAAGGATCATGTTTTCTCTTCCTCTCACTGGTGCAATTAGTGTTTAATGGCAAGTAAAGCTGGAAAGTTTCTTCTATAACACGCCTACACGCCATCCCAGGGTTGAGGCCTGAGAGCATTGCTGGGAGATGGGGGCTCAAAAAACTTCAAAGAAAGGCAGAAAAACATGGTATCAGGCTTGCTGCCAGAGAGCCCTAACACCAGAATCAATGAAGGAAGACCAGTCCTCCATGGGTCTGTTTTGTGCTGGTCCTGACTTAGTAAAATCTTCCTACCAGACTGAACCTTTGAAACAGGATTGATGGAGGAAACCTGAAGTATGGATCATGACAGGTTCGGTGCCTAATAGCATCCCCTGGCATCCCGCTGTTTACTGTGCTGGTGCAGAGGCCCCTTAGGTGCTTGGGAATGCAAATATCACCAATGTGAGCATCTCCAAACATTATCTGCCTCCTGCGTTATACAACAACCTGGCTGGGACTCTGATGAGCCAGATTAAGGAACATCTATCATCTAACACCACCATTAGACCCATAAGATCTACCCAAATACTTATGTCACTCTTGCTTTTAATGTTTCTCTGCCTCATTTAGAGGTCTCTACCTCATTAGGTCAGAGGTTGGACTGGGTGATCTTGGAGGTCTCTTCCAACCTAGACGATTCTGTGATTCTGTGATTTTCCTGCCTACAGAAGCAGGCTTGCATTTCTCCGTACATCCAGCCAGGTGCCTCCTTCTTCAAGGTGCTGCAAGTGATCACTGGCTTGGGGAGAGACTTTTGCCATCCTGCTCAGCTGGGACAGTTTCTGCATCTTGATACTGGGGGACAGCCAAATATAGGAACCCTGGGGGGACAGATTGTGGCAGAGGGACATTGCACAGGGAAAATCAGGATGTACCATGCAGAAACACCTTTGCACTGAAAATACACCCAGATATCACTCACACACTGGTTTTTGCTTAAAAAGTAAAAAACATTCATTTGGTTGGAAATCTGACATCATTGTCCAAGTTCGTAATTTATCTGCTTTATGTCCTTTAAATGGTACCAAAAGAGAAGCCGTGTCTACCTCTCTCACTCAAACCAGACCATTGCAATGTAGCAGGAACACAACCATGGAAAGGAAAATCTCTGGTTATCCCAAATGTCCAGGTTTCCTGCATGCAGGGGCACAGGGGGAAGCTGATCCCTTCACACCTCCCTTGTGTGCCTCCCATTTACTGGTTTACCACAACAGTATATCGCACAACAGCTGCTGTTCATTCACCAACTGTTAAACCTCTGACATCTCACTGGAGCCTGTGCTTTCCAAGAGCAATTCACCTTTTTGTGGTATCACCTTCTGTTTCTTGTTCATAACATATTCAAGTTTGGATTAGGGTGCAGTAAAAATGGCTGTCCTCTCATCATAATGATTTACCATTCTGCCGTAAATCCAAGGGATGCCTGCCCCATTCATCAGCTGTGCTTCTATATTTGTTTCTTGGTGACTTACAAAAATGTGGGATGGTGTCGGACCTTGTTTTGATCTGCGTGAATCTTCCATAAACATCCCTCCTTTTGACAGCAATTCTCCTCTGCAGAGCGCTTTGTGAGATCTTCCTGTACTGAATCCATTAAAAACAGATTTCACTGACTTTGTAGTGCTACACGGTGCTTTACAGAAGTCCAAGGACAATGCACTTACTCAAAAAGCAATGTTCATTTTTGGCATTGACTGCCTGCTGACAAACCTTACGATGTTGTTGTCTGTTTGGTATGATTTACCGCCACGGTGTCTTGTAGGAGGAGATAATCCCACCCATAGCAAGCCTTCCATTAGGTGTGATAAAGCTGAACAAGTGCTTCTGCATCCACCCTGATAGCCAGGCAATGATGGTCCACCCTGTGTGCCTAAGAAAAATGTGGAATTTGAGATTGTCCCAGCTGGCACCAGCTGACCATTGAAGTGCCTCACAAGATCATCCCAAATTCATTTGCTGTGCCCTGGCTCCGTGTTTTATATAATGTTCAGTCTAAAGACCTGTTGTTGTTTTTTTCGGTTGTTTGTTTGTTTTACCTGAAAGCATTGAACAGGCTTGAACGGTTGCCCAGCACGTATATTGCTTCCCCCACTGAAGGCAGCTTCTTTGAAGAGGGCAGATATCCATGATCTGTGCTCAACTACGCACCGTTAGGCCATGGTGGTGTTGGGACAACAGCTATCATCAAGGTCTATTTTTGCATAGCACCTAAAAAAGTCCAGGCCAACAAGGGGGTTGCCTCTTTGTTGATAAACAAAGTCATTACTAATTTTTTTCTGTTCTACCCATGATAGCAGAAAACCAGGCAAACAAGGCTTGTGTTCTATCCCAAAAGCCAGAAGAAGACACCAGACCTTATATTTAGGCACTGGAAGGGGTTCCCAAGGGAGGTGGTGGAGTCACAATCCCTGTGGTTTTTCAAGGAGAGGTTGGACGTGGTGCTTAGGGACATGGGTTAGTGGTGACATTGGTGGCAGGGGGATGGTTGGACCAGGTGATCTTGGAGGGCTTTTCCAACTTCAATGATTCTATGATATTGACTTTGAGTATAAGTGAAATACTTAATGTGAAAGCTATAATAATTTATATCCTTTTCAGCAACGTTAACTTCCAACCTTGAGAAGTCATAAGATTAGTGCCCAGAATTATCACCTTAAATAAAGAGAGTTTTAGTTTGAATAGCAAATACATTTTTGTTCACCCCTCACCTTTTGAGCTGGCTCAGTGCAGATGCTCTGCAATTCTACGAGATAAAAACTTGCATGAAAGATGAAAGTTGGTATTTTCAGGCAAGAGGATACTGATAGGTCTCAAGGTTATCCTTAAAATACTGAGATTTGTGATAAAATCATGAGCTATATTGACCTCACATTTCTGCCTGGGCAGGACAGTGTGTGTATTTTATATCCTAAGGTACAACAGTAAAATATTTCAAAAAGAAAATAAATGTAATGTATTCATAATTGCTAATGTGATTGAGAATGTACATTTAAGAAATGTAATGGCATAAACCTGAAGAAATCTAATTCTGAAAGGAAGCTGTCTAAATTTAGAGTGATGTAGTACTAATTAATCCATTTAGCATTCCATGCTGGTTTCAGCTCTAGGAATGACTAAACAGAGGACTGCCCCTGCCTTAGGAGGGGCAAGGAAAATGAAAGAGGTTATGGGTTTTGGTTTTGCTTTTTTTTTTTTTTTTTCTTTCAAGTCAAAACAGACCATCTCTGATCATCTCAGTGGCAGAGGTATTTTTTCCAGGTCAGTTTGCACTAGCTGGGTTTGGCTGGAAATGCTTTCTAGCAAAGTCAGGGTTAAACTTTTTGGTTTTCAAGCAAGTAAAGCTGCGCCTACTCTACTTCAGTGAGGGTATTATTTGCATCAAAGCAGCAAGACAGGGCTCTGAAATAACCAGTAGTACACATGTATATGCATAAATATAAATATATATATACACACAACATATACCAGTGTATACATTTATATATATATACATATATGTATGTATACGTATATATGTATGTATAATCCAAGGACTAATCAAAGACTGCTGGACCTGAGTCAAGCCATATAATTCCCTCGAAACAAAGAACTTGGGATGAAGATTTCCTGTTACTTGCTTGAAACTTTCTTGTGGTCCCCATGTGGCATACAGGAAAACATCACATCAGGGTTTCAAGGTTCAGATGAGATTTTTCCCTCTGAAGATGGGGGCCACTGCTCTACCTTCCAGGTCCAGAAAGAGGTTGGATGAGTTTGGGCTTCCCAAAGGGGAGAGGGGGTAAATCCATGTGAGGATAGCATGGGGAGGCTGGGATTTGGACAAAGTCCATGCTGTCCTCTTCCAAAAACGGCCAAGGATTAGATATTTTATAGGTTCTGCTCTCATCCCTTATTCTCATGAAAGGCATACGTACTAAGCAAGAAGGGAAAAGTGACCTGAACCTTAGGACAGAAAGAAAGACAGAACAAAATCCATGAAAAATCCTGTCTTTGAACCATGACAGCTTCCATATATGCAATGAAGCAGGAAGGTTCTTGTTGAAAATCCATGGACACCAATAAATTCTTCTCAGCTGAATGGTGCCAAGTGCCAGCATTTTTACTTTCTGGAGGGTTGTGGAAAATTCAGCCTCCTGTCTAATTATTTTTGTTCTTATTACTCATTTTTAACACATTTCCGTTCCCCTTCTCCCTATAAGAAGCCGCACAATTGTCTTCAAAACCTACCTAAAGTCTAAACCAACAAGTTAACACGATGTTGGGATCTCATGCAGCTCCCCTGCACACAAATACAGCTTCTTTCTCTGTGAAGGATGCAGTGAAAAGTCACAGTATTTGGCAAGTAGCATTGCTACTTGCAGTTGGATTTTGTACCACATAACCTCCAGGACCAGACCTAAAAGACACTCCAGACTTCATTATTATTATTATTATTATCATTGCTGTTATGGAGGAAGAAATTAAAGTGTAGGACTGAAGACTGATGGGCCTTCTGAGTGCCTTGGCACAGAGAGCAGGGACTGAGGAAAATATAGAGACAGAACTGTCACCTGAATTGAAAGCATTAGGAGTCAAGGGACAATACACCAAGACGCTGGGGACAAGGACATTTTTCTTCCCGTGTTGGCCATACAAGTAGCACTGTGGGGCCTTGGTCTAGGCACACAGAAGGTGGTGAATGGCAATCCGGCTACTCTTGAGCTGTCTCTGCAGCTGTATGGGAGATGCTGAAACATGAAATGTACCCCTTGGGTCTGGGCAAGTGTTTCCCATGCAAATACCTACTGGGACATCCCAGGAGTGGGACCACATTGGGTAGTGTGACGGGGAAGTCCCCTGGGGAGCTCTAATGATGGGTTGCTCTCCTGAGCATGGCCTTGCCAGGACATAAAATGGAAAACGCTTCTAAAAACAGGATGGAATACATAGAGACACACACACACACATCCATATCACCCTGTCCATGTGTATAAATAAGATGTTTGTTCATGTCAATCCAATACATGACACACAATTTGGCCTTCAGATGGTATAAAGTGTCAGGCTGAGGTTGGCCGAGCCCTGCTGCTTTGCAGAGGAATTCACCATCGCGTCCCCGTGTGAGCGGCCACGGCCATGAAGTCACAGGGGAAAGGGAGCAGCACCCAATGCAGCTTCGTCTGCACGGATCCGCTGGAATTACGCAATTACTTTCTTCAAGCTAAAAGTATTTCGAGTGTTTAATTGCCAGTGCTACATAACAATCTGGAGTAATTATATAATTAGCAAGAAATTGCAGCTCCCATTAGGTACTTAGAACAAGTCAAATTTAGGTTTGATTTTTTAAAAAGGTGGGAAGTTGTGCACATGTGTTTTTTTGCATAACGATTTGACCTCAAAGGAGCGAGAGAGTCAATTTTTTCCTTTCCATAAATGAATGTTTCAGTATTCATTTAGAAAATTGTTGAAGTAAGACTTGGTTGAGGAAATTGAGAAATCTGTTAAAACTGTTGTTTAAAAAGTTCATTGGCATTAATTGTTTCCTTGCCAGAAAGCTTGCCAGAAGAGGTAATGCTGGATTTTGATATCAATTTGAATGGAAATAGAATTGGACCAACCCCAGGGACCAAGCCTTGCTGGGAAGGAGATGGGAGAAGAAACCAGATCTAACACCCAGGTTGGTGTTTTAGCCAGCGGGTCGTAATTCTTCCCCGCTAATGGGAGTTGCCCTCTGACACAACAGTGTTATCTGGTACTTTATAACCAGGACTGGAAAAAAGGGCTATCACGTCCATGCCATATTGCTGATCCTGTTGTTCAAGTGATCAACATTGCATTCATTAAAGCCATTGGAGCCATGCCATATATACCAGCCAAATTTCCTCCTTGAGCGAGCCCCTGACTCTCTGAACAGCAAACAATTTTATCAAAGAGACGATGCCAGCCGTCCGTACATGCAGGCAGGAAAAAAAAATGCCTGTGCATTTTCCGCCCAGATGTGTAAAATGAAGATCCTGCCTAACTAACCTCTTTTAAAGTCTTGAGCAGGGCCCAGGAGATATAATTGATTTGGATTTTTTCAAAGCTGTTGCCAATTTCATCAGAAAGATGTCTTGTGCAGCTAAAACCCGTCGGGAGCCGGCATGAAATAATGGAATGGTTAAGTAACTTATTACAGGCAGCAAGAAGAATTGGTAGCAGAAACTGTAGGCATGTCATTCTGGTGCCAGCTTGGAGAAATCAGTTATAGAATTGATTTCATTTGATGGTGATGCAAAAACAAAGGTGCCAGACAAAGGAGACAGGGCAAATGCAATATTCCTGTGGCAATACCGAGCCTCTGAATGGGGAGAGAGCAGTAAAACAATGGGAGAGGGGGGAAAAAGGCTCAAAGAGCTGCATAAGAAACTGAAAATCATATTGCAAACTTTGGAAGCTTCATTGTCACGTGGGGAAATAATTTAATAGTCCAACAGACAGATAGCTCTGTCTCAGCAAAACGCAGGTCTGAGAAAACCTCACTGATTTCCATGGGAGCTCCTCTGCGGAGGCAGCAGCAGCTGGGGGCAGATCCTGCACTGGGGCTCATTCTGCTGCAAAAAGCAGCATCCCGTGCTGCTTTATTATCAGCAGCCACACAAGGAATTTGATGGCGGAGATGGCAAAGTGGGGAATGGGGTTCAGAGATAACTGGTGTCATGCCGTGGCAGGTGTAAATCCCTATGGTGGGGTCTGGCCGCTTACACCGCGAGGATCCAGCCCTTTGTTCCCCGCAGACTCCAGGATTAGTGGCAATGAAAAGAATAAAGAACAGACCTCATGAAGCTGCGATTCACCCGAACATTAATGTATGCGCATAAAAGGAGCGGCCACCCGGGCCAGGCTGCGGAGAGAAAGGATGCTAAGGTCATTCAGGAGCAGATGTCACCTTAGCGGAAAACAAAGCGGTAAAATGAACAAGCCTCAATGGACCAAATGCCTTTTCAGGCAGGCTCCAGAATTCATGTTCCAGTAACAGAAATAAATGTACAGGGAAAATGTGTGTGTTTGTTTCGTTCTTTCGCAGCAATATAATCACGTACCCACGTCTGTGCAGGAGCTACTTGAAATAAAGCTAGAACAGCGCTTATCTCTTATCAGCACTCGGGATTTGCAATAATGAAAAGATTTGCATAACAAATGCTTCTTCTCCTTGTTCTGTTTGGGATAGAAGTATTAATTTCCCCTACCTTTCTACTGCATTTTTTTTTTAAATATATCCACCTTACAGTCAAAAATACAATCCCTCTTCTTTTTAACAACTGCCTAAGCCCTGCCGTATGCTGCCTTTTGCCTGCTGCACTTTGGGGATTTAAATATATATATTTTCCCCTCATTTATATCTATACAGGCTCTTTTATACTTTCAGAGCAAATAAAGAACAAAGGCCTTGTGTGGCTCGGTTTTATTCCCGGGTCCGTCTGTGGGCTTCTGCAGCCTCACTTAGAGCAAAGGAGGAGAGAGAAGGATCTACCCCCATGTAGCCAATTAATTATGAAGTCAATCAGGAGGTAAATATATGCATTAGCATCGGCGAGGGCTAGAGGGGATCTCTTCAGCTGTAGCAGGGCCTCTTTACGCACATCAGCTTGCTCTGCCCTTTGATCATTTATGCTCGCAGCCGTGCCCCCTTCTGTGCGCTGGTGTTAGATCTCCCCGGCTTTGTGCCTCGGCCGGGCAGCCAGGGAAAGCTCTCGGTGCTGCTCCAAGAGCTGGGAGCCCGAGGGATGTTCCTCCAGAGGCTCTCCTGGCTGGTGCTCGGCCTCCCCGCGCGCCGAAGCTAGCTCAACCCACACCTAATGTGTGTCTGGTTCGGGCCTTCAGCCCACGTGGGGCTCTCGAGGCCTTCCCCAGGCCACACACCAGAACTGAAGCATGGTCCCAGGCGATCACCTGCGGCCAGGGCCTGTCAGAAACGTGACACGAGCCCTGTTAGGCTTGTGAAGGTCCCCCTTCAAGCTATAAAGGCTCATGTTGAAAAGGAGGTCAGACTAATGCATTTTCTTTCAAGACCTTCGAAAAGGCCTCCCTCCACCCTTAGAGTGGAAAAGCTTTGCTAATATCTAACATAAATCTTCCTTCCCCTAAACAAAGCCTCTTTCTTTCAGTCCTTTTCCTGGGGAACTACCTACATTTGCTCCAGAACAGCTTTCTACCAAGTGCATACTCTTCTAATGTCCCACCATCTTATTTTCTCTTCCGTAGAAAAACAATCCTCAGCCCGAGCTCCCACACTGGGTTACATCTGCAATTTTCCTGCCTGTTTGGGGTACCCTCGTTTGAGGGTTTGGGTTTCAGTCCACACACTGCTGTTCTTGTCACAGCCATGCCTTTGCACAGAGGCATCGCAGGAGCTCAGTGCCCAGCTCAGACATGGGGCTGGGCAAATCTTCCTTGGGGACCCTGCCACAAATCTCCCTTCCTGGCTTGCGTGGAAGCGGTGCTCTTGCTCTGCCATTTTTCCTTCCCCACTGAAGCCTTGCAGGGCAGCAAAAGGCTTTTTTTTCAGCCCAAATAATTCCTTTTATAAATCTTTTTTTTTTTTTTTTTTTAAATATAACAAAGAAAGATCAAACATGATGTGTCCACTGGGGCCTTGAAGATTGCACTGTGTTACTTACACCGTGTCTTTCTGCATACAAACTAAACTCCAGGCACAACTGTTTTTCTCCTCTCTTTTGAAAGGGCAAAGTGACGAGATAACAGACCAGCTCCTTTTAATCCTGTAACTAAAAGGGAACAGGATTATTGATTTTGTTGTTATTCTTGTGTTCCTTCGGTAAGATTATTAGCAAAATAATTTTAAGAAGGAAAATGAAAGGCTGAGAGCTGCACTAAGAGTACAGTTAGGCTCCTTTGCGAACTCCTGAATCCACTTTGCTTCACACCTTTTGCTGTGCCCCGTTACAGTGTTTCTAGTCAAAGAAAGGCAGTTGAATAGCTGATTTCTAGCTCATTGGTATCACTTGCAGTTCTCTCTAAACTATTACTGAGGAAAAAACAGCTGCCTTGGGGAAGATTGGGTTTGTGGTCCAGCTCAACTCAGTGCTGAATTACACCTATAGCTTACTGCAAAATCATTTTCTTGCTACCAAATTGAGACAACTGCGGACTTCTCAGTCCTTAAATACCTGGCCACCTTCTGCAAAGAGGGTGGCCAAGCTGCTTGTGGGAATTTTGAGCTGTTTCTCACTCCGGGTCACTTGAGAAGAAACTTTGTGAGTTGTTGTCTCTGGAAGCCCCATCAGAATTTTCAGCATGAAATTTGTTTCCCAAGATAATCAGACTCTATTCTGACGTACCCACAAAATCCAAGATAAAGTCCCATTTCACGTCGGCCAGGAGTCAGTGTATTACCCATGTGGACATTAATATGTTAAAGCAACAATTTCTGCCGAGGAGAGGAAATTAAAAATATTACCATTCTTTCCAGTTCATTGTGCTGGAACAGTCCGTATTAATGATATCCATAGGTAAAAAAAGCAAGAGGGGGATGCTTCCTCATTCGTGGACATTATGTAGAAAATTTAACAAGCCCTTTATTTATTTATTTTTCTTTATTTAGGACATTCACGCATGCCATCTCTTATTTCAGGGCACTGTGCTTTTTAATTAGGACATAGGCTTTGGAATAAGCACATTTAAGAAGAATTGCTAAAGAAATAAAACCTTAGGACATTAACCTAAAATGACAAGGAATTAAAAATGCATGATTTTCCTGATTTTACCCCCCAGGAAATATTTTGAGATTGTTGGGTCATCAACAACACTTTTTAACTTAAAATACAAGAAACTTTATTCTTTCCCTATTTAGGCAGGAGTGGAAGATGAATCATTGCAACTTAATAAATAATTCTCAGGTCTCAAAATTCCAGTTATGTAAATTATAGTTTAGCTCTGTATCCACCCACCATTGTGCCGTGACACTGTCCATGACTGACTTCCATATTCCTAATGACTAGGGGAAAAGTTGGATATTCCGTTGGCTGCTTGATCATACAAGAAGTGATTCCTGTCTTCCTCAATTTCTGCCCTTGACAATGAAGTGTCGAACAAAAAAGCAGGAATAAAAAAGATAAGAATTAAAAGTTAACACTGTAGGATTCGGCTTTTGCTTCTCACTCACTGGGGAGTAACTAAAATGACAGGTGAACAGATCTGGTTTTCCTGCCAAGGAATAGATAGGCGACAGACATAAGCGAAGCTATGGACAGTCTAAAGATCCTCTTGGGGAGACCTTCAGAGTACCTGCCTCTCTGGCCTGAGCAGGTAGCAAGTACGCATGTATTTTAGGACATGAATAAAACATGAGTGAAAATTGGGTGCCTTTATTAGCTATATTCAATCTTTTAACTCATCCACAGGGATCCATATTTTGTCATCAGGACTAGAACTCGCTGGTTCCAGCAGAAAAAGCAGAAGCCTCTCTCCAGTGAGTTTGGTCCCTCTCTCAGGTTCTAGCCGTGGGGATTGACTGGGTTGATGCACGGCAGACGGAGGCAGGAAGTCTTCTGGATGGATGCAAAAGGTACAAACAGCGGGTTGCAGTTATACAGTCTTTGTCTTTGGACATTTTCAAGACCCAACCAGATCAAGCCCTGGGCAACCTGGCCTGAACCAGCAGGTCTGAACCTCCAAGCAGGAGTTTGGACCAGAGACCTCCTGAGGCCCCTTCCAGCCTAAATACTGCTATGGTCCAGCAAGAGAGCACCATCTTGCTGTTAATTTTCCTTTTCTGGATTTGAATCCCTCACGCTGAGAACTGTTCTCACCTTTAAACAAAGGTCTCTGTTGACTTTGATGACCTGGACATCCCCAATTCATGCCCTACTTCAGCAGGGTTTCCTACCCAGCTCTGTCTGCAGGATGGAGGCATTGCTCTGCCTGCAAAAGGTGGCTGCGAGATTAAATTCATTAGAGATCACAAGGTCCTAAATTCAGTGGTAATAAGGGCTGCAAGACAGACTAAATACAGGGTGGGAAAAATCTGACAAGATTTTGATATCTGGTCTAGTTGCCTGGATACTCTCTCCTCGCACAGAAAACACATGCTCTAGTGCCACCATCACATGATGTGAGCTCAGAAGTTGATTCACTTCAAGTCAGGATGAATAAACAGAAAATAAAATGTCTTCCACGATCATTTCAGGGCCAGAACATTAGCAGTTATAAATTGCTAGAGACCTTTATCTTTCACACCTAAGAGTACCTTGGCGGAGATAGAGGAACAAAAATGTCGTTTTGCTACAAGCCTTAGGTTTGGAGCAGCCTATGGTTGTGCTGTGTCAGGAGCATGATTTTGGAAACTGGAGTGTGATAGACAGTCAAGATCTGCAGCCTACTTCCATATGGTCAAATTAATTTCACTGGCATCACCAGTGACTGCACGGAGAGGAAGACGATGTGCCTCCCACCTTCCTTGTGGAGGAGAAGAAGCACTCCTGCCAAGCAGCTTTCACAGGGCAAGTGCTGCGTCCCCCATGAACAGCACAGAAGCTTCAAATGAGGCCCCTAAATCTTCTCATTGCTTCTCTAAAATCACCGTGCAGGGCAATCCCCTGTAAACCTTGTAAGATCCCAGTGACTCTCCTCTTTCTGGGCCACAGCAATGTGGAACAAGAAAAAGAAAGAGAAATAATCTCCCTCTGCTGGGGAAGGAGACAACATCCAACTGTGGTACTCAAAAAGCTTAAGAAGCTGTCAAAACATATGGAATGGAAGTCCGGAGAATGCATAAAGGGCTTTTTAAGGACCTTATTGTATTACATCTGCAAGAAAAATACATGTAGGTCAAATTTTAAGACTTGAGGTCCTCTCATGGCATCAAGTCAGACAATGTGTTCTGGAGAACCACCATTATGGAGGCTCACTGTTGGCTGTAAGCCACCGCATGGCTGTTTCACCCATCAGCATGCCATATACCATGATGCTGTTGGGTTTGGATGGATCTCCAACCTGGACTCATTTAACATTAAATTAACAGTTTTATCTGCCTTGCCAAGAACGGGTCATCAGCACAGTACTTTTCCTCCGGCAGTCTGCTGCCGTGGGCACCTATCTGTGAAGAAAAGACTTCTTCACCAGCTCTTTTCTCATATTTTGTTCCATTGAGATTTTTTCAGTGAAAATTTTGATTCCTAGCAACTTGACTCTGAATTTGAAGCTGTGGCATGGAGGTTTAAAGCTCTGGATACACAGTCCATGGAAATGTCCTGAGCCAGTCTCTCCCTCTTTTGATAGCTGTACAAGAGAGGTCAAAAGTAGGAACTTATAATATAATTAGTTTATTAACTACAAAGTCCCTTCAGAAGTCTTGGTGGAGATGGCAATATTGCATATGGCTTGGACCAAAGTCTAAGTTTCCATAAAGACACGTCAATTACTCTCAGCCCAGCTACTGGTAGGCATGAGTTCCCATAAATACGACACTGCAGGAAAGATTTAAAACCTCCAGAGACCGTTCAGTTTAATAAGCTTTAAGGGCTATACCTAAAGTGCCGGTTGCCAATCTGCAGGCACGGCAGCCAGCATTAGATGCTAACATGCTTGTGCTTGACTGCTCAACATTACAATTGCAAATGGCCTGTTGTAGTGTTTCACAACATTAGCCTAGCAACAAATGAGTAAGAAAAAACATTTACTCTGTAGCACATTTGAAAAGGCATTCCCCGTGCATTTAACAAACCGGCCAGTGCAGAACCTATACGCAGGAGCTACACGGTGCGTGGGGTCTCCTCTGAAGCCGTGTGGGATCGTCAGCCAAAACGTGGCAGAGATTGGGGCGAAGGCTCCGATTTGGTCCCTGGAGCCTTCTCTTCAGTGGGAAACTTGTCTTTTGTGGATGGACGGATGGACGGACGGATGGATGGATGGATGGATGGATGGATGGATGCGTGGATGGAAGGATGGAAGGATGGATGGGTGAAAGGAAGGGAGGAAGGGAGGAAGGGAGGAAGGGAGGAAGGGAGGAAGGGAGGAAAGGAAGGAAGGAAGGAAGGAAGGAAGGAAGGAAGGAAGGAAGGAAGGAAGGAAGGAAGGAAGGAAGGAAGGAAGGAAGGAAGGAAGGAAGGAAGGAAGGAAGGAAGGAAGGAAGGAAGGAAGGAAGGAAGGAAGGAAGGAAGGAAGGAAGGAAGGAAGGAAAAGTCGTATAAAAAAAACAGTTTTCATCCTCTGAAATTCAACTCTCATTCACACTGATCTTCCTTAGCACGACTTAATTCTTGTTTCTTGAAACGTGACTTTTTAAACTGTGCTACCACTTAGCTGCTGGACTCAGAATCTCTCAACATGCCATCATAAAGCAAAAGGCAACCCTTCTTCCAGTAAGTTTGCTATCTAAATCAGGAAGAGATACTCATCTTCAAGAGTCCGGGTTACCACTCACAGGGATAGCTATTCATTTTCTGGAGGATTGCATGATAATAAATTGTTAGGGGCCCAAATCAGACCTGGCTCTTGGTCATGCTGGACAACGTGCTGATGTTATTAAAAGGACAATTGCCATAATTTTGCTTTCCAGATGAAAGCATAGCACAGCAATAGCAAACAAACACTGGGAGAAAGTGGAGAGCAACTGGGGGAATGTAGCAGCAGGATAAATATATTCTAGCACCACTAGCGCTAGTTACAGCCCCCACCTAAGTAATCATCCAGCTGTAAGATAAGCTCTGATCAAGTGGTTTGCAAAAACTTTACTGACAGCCAAGGAATTTCATCTTCACCTGCTGATTGACTCCTTGCACCTTTTATCTGAAATATTTAGCAGGCAGCATTTTGCTGGGGTCAGCTTCAATCAGATAAGATAGCTCAGATATTCCTAAATTAAAATCCAAAATAAAGTAGAATATTTCCACTTGACCTCCACCCGGCAGATAAAATGAGGACAATGAAATTAATGAAATTCACTCCTGCTCTCAAAACACTTATCTCCCCAAAGCTCTGCGCAGGTGATGGGGGAGACAGCTAGTCTAACAGGGATAATAAACCAGCCCAGCTTCTGTGGGAGGAAAGCGAAGGCTTTTCTCTGTGCCAGACCTGGCAAGAGAGCCAAGAGAAACCTGGAAATGCAAGGACCAGGAGGCACAGGCAGCGTGATGTGTCCTCGTCCACTGCTGAGGTCTTCTGGAGACCTGATTGTGGTCCTGAGCTGAAACTCAGACTATAGATGTGTTCATCACAGCTGGACAGCGTGAACACTGCCACCATCACCACCACAGCCACTTCTCCACCAGTTCCAAGCACATCGCCATGGCCCTCTTGGGTGTTTGTGGCTGAGCAGGACACTGGCCTTGTTGTGCCATTCCCAGTGCCTTACTGGGAGCTGTGGGACTGTGCTGTCTCGCCTGGCATAAGCAGCAAGCCGGTAGCATGGCGTTTGCAGGACAGAGAGACTGATGACACGAAGCAGATGCATCTTTGCTACAGACCTGTTTATCAATGAAGGCTAAACCCATATTCTTGTACCCATAAGCATCCCTCATGGGTACCTCCAGACATCTGCAGGTGATGTCTGCAAAAACTCCACATTTTCCTTCCTAGTTCCGTGAAATTCAAGCCATTCCTTCAGCGATGGGATATATAAATCAAATCTTTGTGAAAGGCTTGTTTTGGTCTCTGGGGGAAGAAGGCAGACTCTTAACAGTGGTTTCAATGGGAACTGTTTCAAGCTACGATGAAGAAAGGACTCTTCCCATTTTGAGTTGTTAGCTAATCCTTATTATTTTTTTTCACCTACGTAGTCATTACCAAGGCAGCGCTATCAATATCAAAGATGTTTTCCTGTTTAAGCATCCTTTTGGGGCAGAGTGTACTGTCGAAATTTGTTAGCTTCAGAGAGTACCTATGGAGATCCCTGTGCTGGCCAGAACCACATCCCTTCAGGTCAACTGGCCTCTCAAGAAGCAAGAGAGAGTTCAGACATTTCACTGGGCTGTGCTGGGTGGTTGTACCTCCTTTTGTGATCTGCAGCCTCTGGCTGACGCCATATATTGAGCAGTCCTGGGAAGGTCTGTGCTGCTGATGGCAGCATCGTCCAAAGCCGATACCAAGCTTGGCTTCTCCCTTGCGGTGCCAGCACACATGTTCTGATTAACAGATTTAACTCCAGTGCTCAGGCCAAGCTCTGACTTGAATTACTGTGGTCTGTCGTGGAATTCCTCTATGGCACCGTAATTCAGTTCAGACCTCTAAGGGGCTCTCCTTCTTCCTGAGGATTGGGGATCCCAAGTCATGGGGTTTATGTCCACCTCCCCGTCATGAATGACCGTAGGCTTTCTTACAGAAAAACCTCTTTCAAAGCAAAAAGCTGTGTGGAGAAGGAAGGCACAGAGCTCTAGCCTAGCACTAAGGCAGCAAGGAGTCTTTATGTCCGAATCCATGCCATAGGACACAGCGCTTTCCAAGTTAATAAATGCAACAGCAGCTCTCTGAGGGCTAGCACGAGGTCCAGGAGCAATGAGAGCACAGGTGAGAGGACAACCTGGGGACCAAGCGAGACCTCTCCGCAGGAACACCGGGACTGCCCCGGGGATGGGTTGTCCTGTAGGAGCAGGGAGCGGTGAGTGCTCTGCACAGCGTTAGAGACGCAGCCCTCATCTCCCTGACCTAATTCACAGGGCACTTCAGCGCACTTTATTTGATTAATATTTGTGAAGGGCTATGAATAAAGGCGCAGCAAGGGCGTGAGGCATGCAGCACTACGGAAGGTTATTCTCCCAGTTATCTTTTATTTGTGTTAGAGCCTTGAATGTGCTTCCATGCCACAAAATCTGCAGGCATCTCGTTGACCAGGACACGTCAACCGAGTGCAGCAAAGATGAGCAGCACACGGTTTTGGGTGGTTTTTTTTAAACTTTTTTTTTTTTTTAACTTCTTTCCGATGAATGGGGGAAAAAAAAAGCTGAACAACATCTCCAACCCTGCCGCTCCGACCTGACCCGTGGCAAGTCCCATATCACCGCAGCAGCACAAGCTGCGTTCCCCCCATTCCCCAGCACCAGGTTTTCAGGCTGGGAGCCATAAAGTCCTTCAGATGCCGCCTTGTCCCACCTGGGCTTGCCTGCAGATGCGGACGAGCCCCACATTTTCTGGCTGGGGGTCTGACTTCACCGGCACCTTGACGTCAGTGCCGCGCCAGCCAGCGCCGCGACCCTGCCAGGACAGCACTTTGCACCCACTTTGCGATCGCTTCGAGCAACTATGCGTGAGGGCACCAGGTGGGAGACAGGCCAGGTAAGCAATGCGCAGAGATGCTTCTCTTTTATTGTCTGATATTTCCAGTCGTCTCATAAACAGGCAGCTCTTGTTTCCTTCCCGGGGAAGATATACCCTACAAGAGGCTGTTATACAGCACAGTGAATAACTTCTGATTGTCAAGTTTTCCCCCTTAATTGACTGGCAGAGAGAAATAAAAGATCAGCAACAATAATAGCTCCATGCTGTCTTTCACTTGAACTTTCCCGAGCACTTTGCAATCCAGAGTGAAATAAGCTTCACAGCCTCTTCTGAGGCAGGTGGGGAAGGATAGGACAGAAGGTGGAGGGGAAATGATTTCCTGAGGTTACCCACAAATCGAGATGTGGTTTCACATCTCCTGACTCACCATCCCACCCTGTAGCTGCCAGGATGGGGCCCAGCATGGAGATCAGGCTGGTGTTTGCTCTGCACTAGGGTGGACTGAGGAAGGTCATCGTCTTGCTGAAGGTCGCCTTGATGCTGAAGGTTTTTTCTTATTTTTTCTCCTAATGCTCAACCTGTCCTTAATGCACCTCAGTTCTTTGCTTTGGAAAGGAGTCACCACCCTACCTCCGTCCTTCTCACCTCACTTCTCCTCTGAATTTTTTATCATCAAGGTCCCTCTGAAGAAATAGCACTCATGCAGAGTGTCCTAAAAAATGTGCTTTTCCCCAAAAGCTACTGTAGCATGTGCAGGCTGGATTCCCAGGATGACGCAGGGCTTTGAGGAACCCAGCTTGACACTACTCCATGCTGGGACCTCGGTCTGCCCAGTTGAAGGTGTTGGGGGTCACTGGGAGCACCGCGGTGGCTGCTGTCCCCAACAGGGAGCAAGGCAGCAGCTCGCGGCGTGCCAGGGCGCAGCATGCCGAAAGTGGAGAGCGAGCTGCTGCCGCCCTCTGGGAGAGCCGTCGAAACATCTGTGATATTTGGGACCGTTCCAGGACGAGGGAATCAGAAGTGGATCCTGGAAATCTGCCTATTACCCTAATGAGGATGTTTCCGTATCGTGGCAGACCACTCGCGCATGAGCCGGGGAAGCTGGCGCAGGGGATGGATGCTCCAAGTGACCTCCTGCTTTCCCAAAGGGTGCCCTGCACGAGGGCGTTCCTGTCCTCCCCATAAGGGGCCAGTTACTGGTTTGTGTGGGGGGTTATTGCCTGTGCAACTTCGGTTCCCAGGAGGATTTTCCCATTAAGAAAAAATGGGGAAAGAAAAAAAAAAAAAAAAGCTTTGCATGGGCTTTTAAGCAAACAAAATGTGGAACATGTGTGCACACAATATTTCACACCCACGCACAATTTCCCTTCTATCGTCGCAAATGGCTCGTGCGCGGGGACCTGGCGTAGTGCATGGGATCAGCACTGCAAGCAGGGAGAGGTGGGAAAAACAGGGCGAAACCACGGAGAGGAAAATGCGGGCAAAGCTCAGTTCCCACCTCGTCTTTGAGAAATCACGGAGGTTTTTAGCTCCCACCAAAAAGCCCTGCTTTATCTGATGTTTGATCGAGTTGAAAACCCGTTGGCATTCCCTTCCTGCGCGCTGCCACGAGGGTACCGCAAAGCAAATAAGAATTTGAAATGATGACAACAGATCCAGGGTGGCAAGCAATTTTATTTAGCATTTATTGCTGTCAGTCATTCTGTGCTTGTTACCCTTGCTGCCGAGTGGGTAGGGAGGACTTGGTTCGCAACCACGGTCTGATTTGTAGGGCAAAGTCCTGAGGAAGCTTCAGGATCGTACTTAAAAGCTACCAAAGGCTTTATCAATGACAGCAGGGAAAAAAAAAATACTACTAGTCCCAATAGTTTGGGATCAAAACAATAAGAAAAAAATACATAAGAGAAAACCACGGTTCCTCTGTCCGCAGGACAGTAGGTGATTTGCAAACTTTTCTGAATGCTAAAAATATTCCAGCAGACCTTTTTTGTATTTTCACCAGTGTGGCCAGCCACACCATGCAGATGACTTTGCTCATCTCTTCACCTGCCATAGCCCGTGCAGAAATAATGCCCAGACCTTCGGGGCATGCATCCTATAACTCCCAGCTGCTGCTGGAGGAGCACAGCCACACACCCCGTGCACATTCACTCTTCTACTTCGTCTGCCCCACCTGTACCTAAAATCCTAGAAGGCACAGCCGTCGTGGTTTATTCCCGTGGACGTTTTTGTCAGTGCAGGTTTTCCACCAAATTCGTATTTATAAGGGAGAAAATACACAAAGCACAAAGCCGCCTATAGAGAACTATCTAAAATAAAGTCATGGCAGGGCGTGGAAACCACGAGAGGAGGTCAAGAGCATGCAGTATGAATCTTCCACAAGCACCTACGTGGTGCCACGCTGAATTGGGATGTGCTGTCTGTAGGCAGCTGTGTTACAGCAGCCCCGTGGGCACGATCAGTGCCCTTAGCAGGGGTCTGTGCACCCCCCCTCGACACTGAATTTCATGGCACCAGCTTGGGTCAGTGCCGAAATCCTCTCGAGGCCACGGCATCACTCCTTATTTTCCCCAAGTTGGTTTCTCCTACGTTCACCGAGTGTCCGAGCGCCTCCTCTCCACCTCATCAGAAACACAAATGTGAGACACGTGCTCAGCTTCATTAAAAATTATGCTAATAGGAGGCATCATTTAAATTGCTAATAGGGTCGGCTGTTTCTAGTAAGACATGACAAACTGTCTGGAAGGATTTTTTTTTTTTTTTTTTTGCATTTTTAAAGATCCCCTTTATTCCCAAAGGGAAGCGAGTCGTTTCAGAGGGGAAAATATATATATGTATTTATATACACACAGGCGTACGCACACACAAACACATACACATATACAAATTTTTTTTTTTTTTTCTACCTAAATTGCAATTGCTGAGAAACACCTTTTCTCTTAGGTGCAGGGCTGGGTGTACCAGGTTGATGTGTTTTTGCCACAGAGGCTTTGAGCTTGGCGAGGGGGTGGTTGGGTGCTGCAGGAGCCCGTGCAGGAGATGCCGGGAGATGCCCACCACCCTACACACTCAGATCAGCAGTTGCTTCACTGATTAGCAGCAGGCAGGGGATGTAAAAGCCACGGGGAGGGATAAAGATGAAGCCAGAAGAGGAACCAGGGAGCGGATCATTCTGGGATAAGTTATTTTCTTGTAACAGATTGGAGCGAACCCTCTGGCTAAGGGGAAGCCCCGCTGTATCCGCTGGGGATTAAATGGGCAGGACTCCCATGGTTGGGCATCGTTTTCAGGTCCTTTCATGCCACCAAGAGAGACATTTTCTCCGCTCAGCAGTCGTTACAGGGAAAACCATCCCCTGGGAGCACTTGGGGAACCCATCCCAAAGTGTCCTCGTCTCTGGATTGTGCCGGTGGTGTGGGGACAGACGGCAGCTCAGCCACCGGGGACAACCCTGCTAATGTCATCAGTCTGCCAGAGGGAGAGGGCTTCCAACGGGCAGCACAAAGAGGGCAGAGAAGCATCCAGAAGCAAAGCCCAGCAGACAACGTTGCCCGAGAACCTCTGGCAGGAGCAGGCAGCTGCTGGGGGACCACAGCCGAGTTTCTCCAAGGGATCCAGATGCCTTCCACCGGCTTTGCAGCAGCTCTTCAGCCAGGAGCATCTCCCCATGGTACTCCAGTGCTGACCTCACTGAGCGCAGAAAGTATGCTCTTTGCACCCACAGAAGAAGGTGTTGTTGTTTTCTTTTTTTGCTTTGTTTTGTTTTGTTTTTCTTTTTTTTTTTTGTCAAAACTTGAATCCACACTTCCCTGAGTCTGGGTCATGCTCCCTGGTAGCAGCTCATTGAGTAATCACTGCTTAAACGATGCTGTTTGTTGTTGCTTCGTAATTTCAGGAGTTATTGAAAAGTTTAAGTTGGACAGAGAGAACAGTGAATTCACTTTTAACGGCTTTTTAGAAAATTTGCACTGAACTTATCTGGCTCAGTGGTGCTTCCTTTTAAACTTTCAGTTTTATCCATTTTTACTCAAAGCTACAGAATGCATAGCAAAAAGAGGAACAGAGTAAGCACGGTGGTTTTCCCTCCTCTGCGGGTTTGGAAAACGTGCCTTAGCCCAGGTAACTTCCCAATGTGGGTGTGTAGGGTTTCTATGGGTATTCGGACAGAGGTGGGTGCAGACTGATGTACCCACTGCTGCTCCAAGCTGATGTGAACCAGGCAGGGAGCCCAGCCATGGACGACCTGGTGTGGCCAGGAGGGGTGACCATGTCCCTCTTTGCCAAGGGCTGCCACGTCCCCTGGAGGTGATCTTACCTCCAGAGTACTGGCAAAGTGAAGACTAGCCATGTAGACAGACACTAAATCACTTTGTTTCTGCTCCAGATTCATTTCTATCATCAGCTCCTACCTACCAAGCTCTGTCCTCCCTCCCTTTCCTCGTCTGGGCAGAATCTATGTTATTAGCAATATGACAACCCCAGGGTCAGGGCTCTCAGTTCTTTTATCTTACCTAAACCATTCCTTGGCCTTTCTAACTCGGTATTTTCACAATCCTCTCTCAATATATCCCCCAGTAACAAATAACCCACCATAACTCAACACACCAAGGTCCGCATACAGGAGCTACAAAAACAAATGTGTACATCTAACACGGAAAATAATAAAATAATAATTAAAAAAAAAAAAAAGACAAGGAAACCCATCAGGCAATAAACTCGTGCTACACTTGATAATACAGGACGTACTAGCTTATTCTGCCTCTGATGGAATATGATTACGTCTGGCGTACAACGGGCAGAAAAACTGCCCGACAACCAGGCAACCATTAAATTAAATTTCAAGAGTCCAATTACAACTTTCTCACAGCACAGCTTTAGAAAGCACAGCCAAAGCCCATCATGGAATAAATGCACAATAGCACTGGAAGATGGCTACTCTAATAACAGGCTGGGATGCCAGCACATGGAAGGGTAACGCTAAGACTGCATTTATCCTGGTAAAATAGAGGGGTCTGTCCTCTGGCCCCAGCCCAGCTGGGGTGGTGTAGCCACCCCTTGTTCCAGCAAGTGGGAATATTGCTCCCAGAGAAGCTATTAAGAATAATCTCTAACCCGTGCTAATCTGGGTTTGGGGATTATTTAGGTCAACGTTACTTGTCCCATATCAAAACCATGCCGGGGACGTGCTACCAGTGACCACTGGGCTCCAACACCCGTTAAATTCGCATGTCTGGGCAGACCCTAAAGCAAAAACGACATCGGTCCATCAGATCCATCATGTCCGGGGACGTGAGAGTTGGGTCTTACACCCAATTTTTGAATAACTACCCGAGGCAGAAGGCGGTGGAGATGGAGACCCCATATCCACATGAGCCTGCGGGCGATGGGAGAGCAGAGTCAAGCAGCACTGAGCTCAGCCGGGCTGCTTGGTGGGGAAATTATTAGCATTAACATTTAGGCTGATAAGGCCTTCCCACTTGAAAATGTGCTAAGGCTCATTCGACTATTACAGAAGGCATTGAGTAAACCCTTGATACGTGTTGAGAGGTCTTTACTATATGTAAGTTACACCTTAATGTTGATACAGGTAATATGATATGCACTTCAGTAAACAGGTGAAAGTACTCTACTTGCCACATTTCAAAGGAATTTTGTTTAAAAAAAATAATAAAGTATTTATTTATAAGAAGAGGCTGCTCAGAGAGAGCTTGTAGCCTGTGTTTCTCGTGAGAGGTTACTAACAAGTGTCAGAGCCACCTTCAAGGTTCACAACAGGAGCAAAATGAAGATGGGAACATGGTGTTTAGCCATATATAAAAGGTCAGGAAGATCCTCTGTTGCGCCCAGAATTGGAATAAAGAAACACAATCCTTCCAGGTGGAGATGGGATTCTGTGTTTTATAAGATCGAGCTCGAAAGGATTACCTCAACTTTAGGTTTATTTCAGATGACAGATTGTATCAGCACAGGTTTATACCAAGTGTAGGTCCCAAAGAAATGCCTCTATACTAAAAATAAATAAATAAAAAATAAATACAAATAAAAAAAATAAAAAAAATTAAATCAACTGCAGTGCTTTAAAAAGGTTTTTTAAGTCATTAAGAGATGTGCACCTTCACAGCTCTTTTTTTTTTCTTCCCTTTTGCTATACTGGCATTTTTTTGGGGATGTGTACCCATATATAGAGGCTGAAGTGACATGGAACGTGCATTGAAGAAAACTGAACTGGAAAGACAGGGAGAAACCCCAGTTGTAGGAGACAGTGCAGGAATTCAGGAGTGGTACATGCAGGATGGAGATGAAAATCTCAAACCCCATCTCTATACGGTAAACTATACAGTGGCAGAACAGGGGCTTGCTCAGTACAGCAGGACCAGTGCCAGTCCCAAAAGGCAGTTTGGATGTGCCCACCTGGTTTTGGAGAGGCTGATGACACGGACGTGGCCCGACTGTGCCAGCTGGCTCCCAGACCTAGGCATGAATTTACAAAAAAGGGAGCCAAAAAGCCAAAAAGCCAGGATTGCGACTCATCTCCGTCATGGAGAATCTGCACCCTTTTATTTAGGTCTACCTGCCTCCACTCAGATTGCACAGTTGTGGGGGTTGGGGGTGCTTTGGGGTTTTTTGAGGAGTGGGGATAAAGCATCGATGCCCAAAACTCTGATTTCAGAGGAGATTCATGTCTCCTATATCGTCAGTAGGAGTGGAAGAGGTCTTGTGCTGGGTGGCCACATGGATAAGTCTGTTGGATAATTAGGGGTTAGCAGTATGCTAAGATGTGGATGAGGAGCCTGCGCCTAACGTGGAGTAGGACGAACTCTGTGGGGCTCTAAGCAAGGCAGACACCGTGGAAAACATCACCGTGCAATGGGGGACATTTTGGACAGCTTTTGTAGACGCAAAACTGCACTTGGCGAGGCCAATGAGGTAGAGCAGCAGTGATCAAAACAAGTCCTCAACATTTTTCCATGGCTCAGCTTCCAGAAATAACCCAGAGCATACCACGAGGGCCTGCCAGCTGCATCCACGTTCAGCCAATTTGTAGGCGAGGCTCCTTGAGCAGCGAAGAGTTGCGTGACATCTCCTGCCCCTAGCCCCAAGTTGCCAAGAAGATTATGTTAGAGCCGGTTTAGCAGGAGAGATAAGCATCTCACTGCGGCCGCGTGCAATGGCCCACGCATCGGCAGCAACAGGAGGCTCTCAGGATGGCAGGGCTTCATCTCAGCCAGCAGACCCATCAGCCATCCAGGGCCACTTGCTACCTCTCTGGCTAAAACTCAGACTCGGGTAAAAATAAGCTGTTCGCTTATGGGACGTGCAGTAATGCGTAAATTCAATTTAAATAAGCGTCAGTAAAAACGCGACTGCCTTTCAGCCTGCATCAAGCTCTTATTATATGTCACAGTCCCTCCCTATCTAATAGTCTGCAAGGAAGATTAAGCCACGGACAAGAAGCACTTGGAGAAATCAACCTCTGAAATTCAGCACAGCCACACGCAGTGAGAGCTCTGGAGGTCATCACTGGTCCCCAACCCAGCCCAGAACCTGTAGAGCCGCATGGTGCAGAAACCCTTTTTTTTTCCTTGCCATAAGCAGGGCCAAGGTGGGGTACATGGCTGTGCTGTCCTCGAGGTCAGGAAGAAATCCCCTGCTCCCAGTGTTGGATGGGTTCGGGACATCCAGGGATGGCACTCAAGTGATCAGGAGCTTCCAGAAGCCAACGCTGTCCTCCTGGGACGGCTTCCTCTTCCCATCCCTCCAATTTACATTTATGAACACATCCTTAGGAAGGAAATCAATGCTCACCTAGAGAGCTCTTTCCTTCTTAAGGCCTTTTTATCCCACGAAGTGATGGAGCAGCAGAAGCCCGGAGGAGCAGCCAGCCAGATCCATCACCCCTCTCTGCAGAGCACCTCGTGTGGGTACCACCGCGCTTCATCTTCACCTCCCACAAGTCGTCAGCATTGCGTGTTCACCTGACGTTTGGAAACCTCGTCTTGTGACTCCTGGCTGGATTCAGAGAGAGACGTGGGTTGGCAGAAAACAGTCTGAATAAGTGACTTTCCATGAGATGCTGAAGAATTGTTAGGAGGAATGCGAGCTGTTTAAATGCTATGGAAGGACAGTCTCTGCTTCTTGCAGTGATGCTCAGCTTCTAGTCAGAACCAAGCTGAAGCTCACATATTATATAATGGGTCACCAGAGGATCTCATTCTATTCACTGAAAAAAAATGAAAAGTTTGGATCTAGACTGAGGAATCCTGCCTTATTTCCTATCTCTGTAGACGACCGACTTAAGCTTTGGTTAGTTATGTTAATTTTCTGAGCTTGTCAGAAATGCTCCAAGACATATTTCCAAAGCCATTTCAAAAGGAAACAAACAAACAAAAATGTAATTTATACCATTTGCTTCTATGGGTATTCAAGGCTTTCTTTACATTAAAAAAAAGAGGGATTTTTTTCGTTTTTTCATGTGCACTTCTCCTTTCTCTTTCTCCCCAGTGTCTTCATTGAAGAATAGGGTTGTTGTTTTTACCAAAATAAATATTTTCCATGGAAATTCACCTTAGGTCATTAATCTCATATATATATATACATATATTCTTATATAAAAAATACAATCTTAGTGACAGCACCTTGGCTGACTCAGTCTTGCTTACAGTTTGTATGGAGGTGAAATCAGATCTACTTCTTAAACCACGGTAACTGGCCCTTGCAGCGATTTTCCAAGAGAGGCGAGCATCCCTGCATCACTCAGTGCCTTGGCGAAGATTACTCGGGATGCTCGGATGTGACCTCAGCAGACCCATAAAGCTGTCCTTGACGCTGCAGGCAGGCTGCCTGAGAGGATGACACAGGGATAGCTCAGTGCACAGGAGATCATGGATTTAGTTAAAAGGAGCTAAAGATGCGGCTCCCTTCATGTTTGCAGCCCATTAGCTGAAGCACGGACAGCTAATGGGGTGCGGGATGCTTTGGGGCAGGCTGTCCCGAGGAGCTGTGGGTGCCCCATCCCTGGCAGTGCCCAAGGCCGGGCTGGATGGGGCTGGGGGCAGCCTGGGCTGGTGGGAGGTGTCCCTGCCATGGCAGGGGGCTGGAACCAGGTGGGCTTTAAGGTCTCTGCCAGCCCAAATTCTAAGTGGCCCAAGAGCGTACAAAGCTTTGCACGTGTTGATAAGAAATATATAACCATGCGATCAGTGCAGTGTTTACTGCATGCTATACGCAGAAAATTGCAGCTTTCTGTAACAGATGCACTTGTGTCATATAAGCAGGCTTTAGAGTGATCTTTAAGGGCACGCAGCACACCAGAAAAAGGAGAAACTACTCCATACAAATTGCCGTTATATCTGCATCCACACCAAGGCTCCTTGCAAATGTAATCATTTCATTTTCCATTGGAAATGTCTGTATTGGGAAAACATCTAAGGGCAGGCATAGCAGAGGCCCAGAGATGCAGCAGATAAATAAAAACATTAGCACATACGAACGCATGTCTCTTTAGTGAATACAGATCAGTACCAAGACCCAGTGCTGCAGAGCATTCATCCATCAGTCATTAAAATTCACTCATGTAAAGCACTTTGATGCATACCAATACTGCTGTTGATGCTATTAACAAAGAAAGATATTTCGAAGTATCTGCTCGCTGCTTTGCATGTCAGGAGTTAGCTGTCACCGTGACAGTCGTGTTACCAGGAAGGTCCCAGGCCGGTGGACAAGTGTACAGAGCATGCATTAGATCAGTAAAGGGAAATAATGTTTTAGAGGATCAGGTGCACAGAGATTGCAGAAGGCTGCAGTCAGGCTGCCCTGACAGCCCTGGGGAAGCTGGAAAGACATTTTCAGAGGTATGGAGAAGAACATCCTGGCCCCAACCCAGCAGGAAGGACAGACAAAAAACCTGTAAGTTTAAAATAGTGGAAGTTCTGCTTATTGGCAACTATATTTCAAATTAGAATGCCAAAAAGCCCCCCCAAATTCCTTGAATTTGAAAGAGGCTTTGCCATGTGGTTTCCTAGAGCACAAAACCCCATCTTCTGCAGGAAACAATACACGATAATGCCTGAAGCTACATAGCAAAGCCTTGTATTTGTACGGCAAAAGGACTGATGAGGGATGAAGGTGCAGACTCAGACGTCACCCACCCTGAGTCACTGAAGTCACCGTGAAATTCAAGCACACCCCATACAGCAGGAAAGGCGTGCATTTCTTACTCAAGTTCAGCGGCAGCAGCTAAAACCCTACCTCTAGAAATTGCAACTTTACACGTCTGAGATTGTTGTACTGTGGATATCTCCATCTCGTGAGGACGCCCAGGGAAAGGATGTTTTCCATGCGGTCCATTAAGAGTATCACGTGGAGAACAGATACATTAACAGACTCATTTTTCAGAAGGTAAAGGGGAAGCTAAAGGATGACTCTGGTGCCACAATCAGATGACTGTTCTTATTGCCTGAGATTGATGCCACAGCTGCTAGGGCATTTTGGGGTGAGAAGGCTAAGCGTGGTTGAGACAACACAGAGAATTGGCCTTAAACACCGTATTTTTGGTGCATGCAGCTGTCCGTGCTCCCAGTCCCAGGGGGGACCCAGGAGTCCCGGACCTTGCTGGTACCAGTGCAGGGCACGAGCTGGTGTCCAAGCGATGGTGGGGCACCCCAAGGCACGTCACAGGCACCGTTCTCATGGGTGTGGAGAGGTGGAGAGGTTAACCCCAGGCGTGCACAGCACGTGGCACTGCTCACCCTTGGCCCTAAGTGCTCTCTCCTGGCTTCCATCTTCATTGTGTCTCCTGCTAATCCTTCCTCTCGTATGCCTTTCATAATCTCTTCAAGCCTTCCCCCGTATTGGTGGGCGCCGTTTAATCCCGTTACGGGTAGTGCTATTTTCAAAGTTGGGCTGAACGATGCTCCCAGCCCTGCCTGGTGTTTCACCTGTTTCTGAGGTTCGGTGACCTGCCAGCAGCTCCGGCACCAGTTCACTCGGGGTGATGCACTCAAATGCTATTTCTGAGATAAAGCCTAAATCCCCAGGCTTTGCTTTAGTCCTTGCTCAACACGTTCACTCAGTGGCCTGCCCCTGGAGACCTCACACTGCTGGGGAAAAAAAGGGAGAATTTAATACTGCACAGTCATTTTATGTTGTTTTTATGTTGTTACCAGGACGGGAAATAATTCAGTATAAACACAAATCAAGAGCTCTGATCTCAAAGCTTTCATGACTCTATTTTGGAAGCAATTCCCCAATCTCTTGTTGTTTCCTGCATGCTGTATGAGGCATGGGACAGAAAGCCAGGAGACCTGCGCTCACGCCTTCTGGCACAGCCATGAATTTGGCCATCTCACTGACTGCTCTCTCCCTCCCTTCAGTTATCTGATCATTTATATTTCAAATAATGCATTTGTGAAGAGCCATGTAGACACAACTCCCATTTCAGTGAGGGCCCGTTTGGAGACATGAAGTAAAACCTCCTCATCACCAATCACTTGTCTTTCACATGCTTAATTATGAAAAATTTTCAGGCCCCAAAAATTTAAGTTAAAAAAAAAATTAAAAATCTGTATTTACAGACGTCAGAATTTGTGTGAAAGGGACTGCTGTCATGTCCCACGCAAATTCACATCCAAAAAGTCACTGATTCCTCCTGGCTCTGCATACAACAGAAGAAGTGAAACATAAACTGCTTGAATTTCCCTGTGTGTTTTTCAGCTAACAACTGATTTCCAATGCAGAAATAAAACCCAGAATATCCAACAAATTTCCCTCCCACGTTGACTAATTTTCTGCTGACATTGCTTACGTTTTCAGATTAGTGATACTGAAAATAGTAAAACTTCTAATCACATAATCCAAACAAGACAGGTTTCATCTCTTGCTATAGATTTTCCTTCTGGCCTCTCGTCGGAACCAGAATGTTAACTAGTTTGTCACTGCTGGAAAATAATTTCCGGCATTAAAATCTTGATTTGATGGTTATGTGGACCTGCAATTTTCCTCTACCACCCCAGGAACCATGCAGTATCCCACCCCTGACCCTGGTTCTCTTCCCAGGTGCTGGATGACCAAAGCAAGGCTGGATACCTCCAGTTGCGGACACCACCTGCAAAGCTCTTCCGGCTGCCTCCAGGAACCAGGAGCTTTCTGTAGGGCTCAGAGATGCGAAATGTCCCTCTGTGCAGAACCACACAGCCTAAAAATGGGCTGAATATGTTACTGGTCAAAACATTGTAAATATTAAACTCTCTATGCTGCCTGCTGACGGGCTCAACTCAGCTGAACCAGGGGAGGGTAGAGGGGAGTCTTCACTTGCTGGTCCTTGCTCCGTGGTGCCATCATTCAGCTGTGGGATGGCAGGATCCCAGCATAACACCAAGGTATTTACAGCTCTCCTGGAGCTGATTCCTGATTTTTTTTTTCTCCTGTGTGTCGCATTCATCAGGATTTAGAAGAAAGGAGGGAGAAAGATCACTCTGCCTGCTAATGAGCTCCTTCGCTCTCTAATTTCTCTCTGCTTTCTTCTCTCTTGTCCCACCAGAGAATCCAGAAAAGCCAAATCTAAGAGCTCCTAAGAGCTAAGATGATGCCTTTTGCCATTAAACGTGGCTTCATCAGCAGAAGTGCTGCACACAGAGGATGGGGATCTGGAGAGGATGAGGATCTGGAGAGACAATAAGGTCCAAATGCTTCTCCCCATCCTGCTGGGATAGCACCGCTTTTCCTTTCTGTGTCACTACGGATCATTTACAAAGTCACAAAAGAGCACTAATTTCAGATGAATGAGGTTGTGTAAGCTCATTAGCATCAACAGTGGCAAATGTCATCCTTCCTCTTTCTTCACAGCACACATGATTGACTTTGGCATTCCCTCTTCCACAAGCATGACGTTGTTCTTAGGCATGGTCCTTCCTTGGTTGGAGACAGCTCCTGCTCAGGTTTTGAGCCAGCACAAGCACTATGAAAAGTGGCTTCATGTTAGCAATACATTCTGTGTTTTCCAGACTGTATATGCATGTTGTGAACATCCCCCAGACATGCCACAAGTTACCACGCGTGACTTCTTCATGGATCTGGGCCAAACCGACGAGCATTTCACGAGATCAAACCTAAGCGACTCTACACTTCTGCTCAGAAAAATGGAAATATGGATAAGTAATTCTAACTCAGCTTGTGGCATAAACATCCCTTTGTGTAGATACAGAGGGGGAAGGAAGTTGGAGTCTCTCCTGCTTCAGGTGTCAGCAATGGGGATTGAATTCAAACCCAGCGTGTGACCACAGAGGATAGAAGAGGCAGAAAGAGAGAAGATTTTGATTTCCATATGACCTGAAGCAGAGTTTAAAGATTTGTATCTATAAGGGGGCTTATTTGAATTCAGCTCATCTGGAACTACACAGAACAATCACCGGGAAACCCCAGGATCTCTTTTTAGCATCATTTTGAACTCCGACATGATCAAGCTTCCCTGGTACAATGAATTCCCCCAAACCGGTGCTCTTAACCCATTGTGAACCCAAAGCAAACTCAAAGCGCATCACCCACAAACAGACGTGCCCGCCCCTGGGCAGGGCACACACAGCCATGTTGCCATTGCCACCGGACCAGCAGAAGAGGAGATGCCAGACCATAACTGTACAACTCCACATTTTCTTCTGGTTTAAGAACACATTTTCAATGTTTCCCACATCGCCACCTTGCAGGTTCTCATTTTTTTAAACAGCCTCCGGCTAAACATTTCTCCTGGGGGACATGTGCACTCCTAGTCCAGCTTGTAAACCATGCTGGGGGCCAACTCCTGAAACACCCCCTGGGGATGGAAATCTCAGCCAGGAAACTGAAATACCAAAGAAGGTTTTAACTGCATAAATAGGGGACATTTCTGGAGCTTGTTGTCTGATTTAAACCATTTTATATCATTCTTTAAAGTGAAGAATTGTCCTGAGCACTGACCGGGGAGGCTGCTTTGCATTCTGACCCTCAAGCCTGAACTTGCAGGAGCCTGGTGACAAGTCCCCCCCCCGTCTCATCCATGCAGCAGCTTCTCTGTAATACCTGCACGGGGACAAATCAGGACAAAATCAGCTTTGGATGCATCTGCTAAGTGGGAGGAAATGATTTTTTTTTCTTTCTCATCATGCACAAAAGCCTGGAGCGAAGAAGCATTTGCGTTGACGCAGAGTGCTCTGCACATGATGCTCCTCTTCGACCAGCTGCTCATGCGCAATTGTCACCCTCAGAGGGAAAGCTGTTCGGAAGGGAGCACGAGAAGCTGTGATTTCAAAAGAAAACGCAAGTCTTGCAAGAAAGCTCGCAGAACCTGCAGCCATGTCATCATACATGTGATAGTGGGAAGAAGATGGAGCAGCATCGTTGCTCGACCACCACTGGCAACAGTGCAGTCACAGCTGGATTCAGCCCTGGCTTATTCCTGCTTTGAGTCCCTTTCACAGCGCCAGTGTGGAGTAAAACCTCCACAGAGGCATCAGGAAGAAGGCTTATAAATGACCTAATGTGAAAACAGCACAGCTAGTACAAGTATTTATTTTTAAAACCCAAATGTTCCAAGGTCAGGATGTGCTGGGAGACTCACCACCAACAGGAGCCTGAGGTGCTTAAAAATTCCTTTGTTTGTATGGGTGACCACCAAAATGTAGTCCCGTAGAAAAGCACAAAACGTGTCGCCTACACAGAATCTAGGTGCTGAAGACCACACAGGATAGGAGGGGCTGAGCCTTGGTCCGAGAAGGGGGTGACAGTGGGGACAACCACATGCGGCAGACCAGCCAAGGGCTTGCTCGAGGGAACTGGCACCATTGCTGAGAGAAAACACGGGACGTTGCTCAGAGTTTGCAAGGTGTTTTTCATATTAAGGCCATGGTTAATAGGAGAAGCAAATCATAGAATCACAGAATCACAGGACGGTTTGGGCTGCCCCCATCCCCATCCAGCCTGGCCTTGGGCACGGCCAGGGATGGGGCACCCACAGCTCCTCGGGGCAGCCTGTGCCAGACCCTCACCACCCTCATGGTAAATAATTTCCTCCTAATATCTAATATAAATCTGCCTTCTTTTAGTTTAAATCCATTACTCCTCTTTCTATCACTGCACCCCCCGACAAAGAGTCCCTCCCCAGCTCTCCTGCAGAACCCCTTCAGGCACTGGCAGGCCGCTGTGAGGTCTCCCCGGAGCATCCCCTTCTCTAGGCTAAAATGCCTGTTTAAAGTTTGGGTGTAAATCATTGAAATAAGCAGGGCTGCGTTGTTGGGTTTGTCTGCAAGGGGTATAACATGACATCCTGCTCCACAAACAAATGGTGGAGGAATAAAGCCGTCAGAAAGAATGAATCTCCCTCACACCAGGGCTGCGTGTTTCAGAGCTCTGTCTTGCGCGGCAAGAATCGATTACCAGAGAAGTAAGCATTTCCAATCATGTAAATCTCAGATTAGACCGTTCGATCCAGCTGAGTTATGTCTGCATAACCTCCTTTAAGCACTCAGAAAAAAAAAAAAAAAAATATATATATATATATATACATATAGCCCAGGGATAGATCCTGCCATTAATTGTAAGATGCTTTAAGGAATCCATGCATTACAACTCCTTCTGATTAGCCCCAGCTATGTAAGATCTGTCTGATCAATTGGAGACGGTCATATATAGATTTTCAGATTTATTTCTACTATGAAAGCAACCCTCACATGAAGCAAATCACCATGCCAAAAAGGTGACTCTTGAACAGCACTGTGTACTCGGGCAGCAGCGGCTGCATGCCACAGTCCCCCTGGCTGGCAGCACGAGCTTTTCCTCCACTGGTCTCAGCATTTCAGCACAGGAAAGGCAACCAGAGCAAGGGGAGAAGCAGACAGCACATTTATTCCTGCTGCACACTCTGGCATCCCACCCCACCAGAATGCAGCACCCAGTCCCCAGGGCAAGAGGGTTAGGGGGAAACCCAGGGCATGCAGCCCCCTGATTTGGGGTTTTCCAAGCTGTATTGAAGTGCGGGGCCGTCAGGAATGGTAAAATATTCACGTGCAGTCTGGTTTTTCTCCTCCAGTTAGCTGAGCCAAGATGACATTGAAGTGGCAAGTGGAATAAATATATGCAAGAAGTCTTCTCACAAAGTTATTTAATTCACCAGAAGGGACACTTAAACATACAGCAGCCCCTTATTTACATTGAACTACTCTTTATGCATCCTGTAAACATCAGAAGCAATTTCTAATAAATTACAATCCAGGGAGCAGCAAATCAACTATATCACCTGAGTTGCTTAAACGAATTCATTACAAAATATATTGCCTTTCTCCCTGCAACTTTCTTCAGATCACATTTGAAAGGATTATTCTTCTGAGTTTTCTTTTCAGGATACATATGTATAAAAATATCTCCAAACAAGAAGAGGTTGCATTTTAAACTTTATTACCCTTGACCTCAGATCCCTTTGAGTCTATTGCGTCCAAGGCTTTCTGGGAGCACCATCGCTGGTGACACCTAACAACAAACAGCCCAAACAGCAGGGACTGCCTAGGTCAATTTGAGATCACAGGTTTAGCCATGGAAAAGTTTGAAAAAGAAATCCTTAAAATTTCTATAACCTCTGGGTTACCAGAAAGGATGTTCTCCACGAAGTAATAGGAAAATGTAATACTGTTTGCCAGGATAATTGGATGTGCAACTGCCCTGTTATCAAAGGCATTGACTTGTCTCTTGCTGACCATGTATAAAGCACAAGACGAGAGTGGATGCTGGTTGTTCAAAGTGAAAAAAAAAAAAAAAAAAACAGCAATTTGAGACAGTGTGGGGGTGATTGGGACATTTCCTTGGCCTGTATTACAGGTGCAGGAAGGGACTCTGAAAGAGATTCTTTGGGGTGGATGTCAGTTTGTTGTGTCCAAACCTCTGCCTTATTGAAAGCGGGACCAGGTGAAACCCCAATAACACAATTCCCAATATTTGAGATTAGCAGCATCCCAATTCTTCTGGCAAAAGAAAAACCCATTGTAGAGAGGGGTGAGGATTTCGGGATATTGGTGCTGTTCTTGCTCACCCTGCACAGACCTGGCTGCTATTTATTACAGAACCAGGAGCTGGAAGAGCAAAAAGGGGAATCTGGGCAGAGATGATAAAGGAGAGGGTTCATCCGCGGCAGAAAAGTCTTGTCCCAGTGGTCCTGCAAAGCTCTTGTAGGCTACGAATTGCCGGGTGGAGAGGTTCGAGTAGCTGCCGTCTGCCCTGCTTTCTCTCCCTTCATTTACAGAAAGCCACCAGAAATATTTCATCCTCTTTGTTGAGACAGTTTCCTTGCACTCAGGCAGCAGAACAAGTGCATTTATGCTCTCACTCCAGGACTTGCTGATGGCCCTGAGAGGCAGCCGGGGACTAGGACTGGGCTTGTTACAGCTTCAGAAATTCAGCAGTGAAGTGCCTTTGCGTTGGGTGAGAACGAGGAGAGCTCTCTCATCAAACAGCAGCATGCTGGCTGACCTCAGCTCCCCTCCAGAGCAGCCGCAGCTGCAGAAGAAGGCTTTCTGCCATGATGAGGTTGTCTCCGGTTACTTCCCAGGGTCAATCGTCCCTTTGGAGGTATGGAGCTGCAAGTGGGTTAAATTCAGGGAGATCTGGGGTATGGGGGAAGGCGGGAGGAGCTGCACACCCATCTTGGTGATACCTTGGGGGTTGCAAGACCCTAGCTGTGGTCAGTGCCTTGGTGATGCCCTTCCAGCAGAGCACAGGGAGATGACACAGAGTAAAGCATCAAGCTGAGCTGCTGAGGCAGCACAAGCTAATGAACCTAAAATGCCCCATCCCAGACCCAAAATGTTGGACCACTCCATTTCCCATCTCTCTTACACCCTGGCTGGGACCAGAGCAGATGTGAAGGCCCTCTGGGATAAATCATATATGCCCCTGCGCCAGGGCCTTGCCACCCTCTGAGGGAAGGATTTCTTCCTAATGTCTGATCTAAAGCTCCCCTCTCTGAGTTTAAAGCTGCCTCCCCCTTGTCCTGTCCCTACCCCTGACACAGAGTCCCTCCCCAGCCCTCCTGCAGCCCCTCAGGCCCGGGCAGGCCGCTGGGAGGTCTCCCCGGAGCCTTCTCCTCCCCAGGCTAAATAACCTCATCCTTTCTTCATTGGAGAAGTGCTATCAAAATTGTGAAGCACATTTTATTATTTTTAATGAACAAAGTCATGCTGGATGGCCTAGCTAGGGGCTTCTTTGCTCTCTCTAGTGATGCTGTCAGCAGCAGGCCGGGCCCATGCTCCATGGGGCTAGTGTAAATTCAGAGCTGATCTACCACGATGAGTAGGGTCCTTCCTGGTTTCCTCACACATAAAATGGCTGCCCTGGCCTTGAAAGGGACAGAACAGCCAATCCTTGAGACAAGAAGGAAGCCTTTTCCTTCAGTATAATTATTTCCTCTACCAGAACTCCCGTGGTAGACTGGCGATCTCTCCAGTCCTACATCAACCACACATGTTAGCACACGTCCTGAATTTTGGAAAAGGTGTGATTTGTTCCTCCAGTCTATATTTGCTACGGACTGTTGTGTTTTGTTAATGAACTAGATAGGATCACTAGCAATTTGATTAAGGAGAAGAACAGAAAAGGATGGGTGAAGAGGAGGACTCAGACCATGGAGACGTGGCTCAGTTCTGGGTGGACTCCTTGGGCCACCCTCTTTAAGGTGCTTCTCCTCCCCACATCTATTCTGCATATGCAAAATAGGGCTAATGCTCTGTACTTTACTCAGTGTGCTACTCTTAATTAACATTTTTGAAGAAGCCCTAGGCCAGGGAGCATTTTGGCCTCCTCTGAGCAAGCATCCTTCCAGGCCTGGACCTCCCTGTGCTCCCCGGCCTTGTTAATATCCCCATCGGTAATCCCACGACATCAAATCCAGCTTCATCTTTTCTCCCCACGTTCAGCTGCAGCACATTTTTCCCAAGCTAGCACCCCAAATCCTATTCTTCCAGTGCTGCTGGGAGGTATTAAGCCACTGCTGCAGGGAAGGGGGTGAATGCTAACGAAGATGCTCGGCACCCCATCCTCTCTCACATGGCAAATCCATTCAGCTTTTCATACACCGCTTCTCCCGCTGTCAGGAGCTTTTTAAAATAACAAATTGCGCCTTATTCTTCCTTTCTCTCGGAGGGTGACCTTTAGGGTTCACAATGCAAGAGCTCTTCCGGAAAAAGAGATAAATTTATTTTTCAGGAGAGGGAAAAGGTACAAGGAAAACCATGATTCTAGCAAGGTCACATGGTGTTAGGAACCAGAGCTTTAGGGAAAAAAGCAGGCTGGTGGGGAGCTTGATAAGTTAATAGTGAACCCGCCAGGAGCACGCTGCTTCTTGCTGCATGCGGGCACAGAAGCCAGTGGGATGAGGGATAGGGTCTAAGGCGGGCTCGAGCAAATATTATCCTATTAATAATCAATAACTGCTAGCAGGGTGAGATGATTCAGGCCAGATTGTTCTATAATTGCTATTATTGTTATTCCGGTTTAAAACCAGTTCCTCTTCGATGCTGCCACAAGTGATCTGAAGCAATGTATTTTTAATTTGGTTCGCAGGCACGGTGCAATCCATCACACCGCCTCGCACCGGCTCCAGCCAAACATCAGCGCCGAGCGGCGAAACATTTTTGTTATTTAAGTTACTGTATGCTAAGTTTATGTTGATTGCTCCGAGCATCATCTCGGAAAGTTAACTAGCGTTAAAGTGTTGATAATGTCCCACTTTTGCAATCATATTTGCATAGTGCACAACAGAGTTTAGCAGAAAAAATTATCTTAAGTGCTGTTTTTCATCAGCCCTGTCAGTCTCACACTGTTTGCTTCATCTCGGTACGTGGGGCATTTGGTGACAAACGGTGCTGACATTTTTCCTGTCAGCATTACGTTATTCCACGATCGCCGTCCCCTGCCTCCCGGCTGCACCCTCTGCACGCAGCGAGAGGAAGGGGAGGGGATGGAGACGAGGGCAGAGGAGAAAGGATTGGGATTTTTTCCTTTTATTTTGACCCCCCCTTCCCTCTTACCGAAATATTTCCCACCTCCCTCCCCCTGCCCGAGACGGCATCACCACAAATATTCCCATGGGCAAGCGGGAAGCATCCCGTGCCCCGGTGGGCACAACCGGGGTGACCTCTCTTTGTTCAGGGACCGCCGCTGCCAAAGGCCTTCTCCTCCCACCAGCATCAGCGCAACCTGCGCGAGGTCCCCCCCGGTCAATGACAGGAGGAGCTGGCTTTATTTTTATTTTCTTTACCGCAGCAATATTTCTTAAAGATAATTGAAATGTTTCCTCGGCGTTACCAGCTCAGGAATAAAATCCCCAGAGTTCAGGGATAAAGCCCAAGTAAGAGATCTCCATAGCAATTTTGTTTTGTGGGGTTTTTTTGTGTGTGTTTTTTTCCCCCTGGTTACTTTTCATTTTGGTTTCGTAACCAAATTTAGGACGGCGATTTGTTCCTAACCTGTGTCGTGCACAAGTTTGAGCCTTCATTTTGCAGGGCATTACATGGCAATTTCTCATTTCGGGCTGCGGCTTCTGTTGTGTAGAATAACACTCATAGCGAGGTTTGCACTTCTATTGGTAAATACAGTGATAATAAAGCTCGGGGTTATTACGGAGTGCATTTTTAGCCTGAGCACCCCCTCCATACGTTAAGCAATTCATCCTTATTGCCATTACAAATTCAGATGCTATTTTATGGCGGGGGAAGGAAGGGGATGCGTGTGGCGCAGCTGATATTTCGCAGATTTTTTGCTGTGCTGTTGCTGGTTTACTCGCGGAATCCTACTGGAGAAAGGTCGGAAGACAGCTTTATGGGGGGGAAAAAAAAAAAAAAAAAAAGGATTTTTAAAATTGTTCAGCTTCTCCCTGCTAGCATGCAGCTCCTGCTGCCTGCCTGCTCGCCGGCGTGCAGTGCGGTGCAGGATACGTTCTCCCTTGCATTAATAACAGCCCAATAAAGGCAGACAGTATTCTTGCTTACATGCGCTGAGTTATGTAGCTCCTAATTCTAGCACATAAGCAAGGAAAGAAAAGCAGATCTTTGGTCCTCACAAAAAACAAATTCTGTAATACAAATGCGAGCCGACATATGGTAAAAATTGCCTGCAGCCCTGCTGATTTACAGAACTGTTTTCACTCACGGATAATTCATTAAAAATCATTTCATCCTGACTGTATACACATAAAAAATATTCACTTGTGTAAATACCAGCCAGGAAGGTATTGCAGGTCCTATTTTTTTTTTTTTCCATTTTTTTTTTTAATCAGCTGAAGGGGGAAAAAACCTGTGCAGATATAGGACTGAGGTAGGGAAAAGCAGAGGTATGCTTGGCATGCGTCCCGCGGCGCGGGGCAGGACTGCGGGCGGGTGCGAGCGCTTCTCCACCTGCTACCTGGGCCATCTGCTGCTCGATGCCCACCGAATCTGCGGGCGGGAAGCGCGCACCAGGCAGGCATTCAGACTCCGGCGTCCGGCACGAAAGGGAATAGGAAAAGTGCTTTTACCTGCTTCAGGGCTCCCTCACTGACCTATAGAACAATAGGAGCCGAGATAATGTATACACCCAGAGATGTCACCGGGAAGCTGAAGCCGCGGGGTTTCAAGGCCGGCGCTGCTGTACCAGAGCAGCTTGGAAAATAAATAGCAAATTCCAGCAAGGCGAGGCGAGTTTCAGATGTAATCTGCTTTGCAAATAGTCATAAAACAACGGAGGCACCGAATGCAGAGGGGACAAACCGCGCAGAAGGGTTTGTGGCTCCCAGATTTGAGCAGCCCAGGTATATTTAGGAGGAGAGCCCTGAAACCCCTCTACCACCCCCCACATTTTATTCTCTAAAATATGTGTTATACGCGGAATGCTTAACATCATTCCAAAGGACGTCTGTCCCTTTTTTCCTCTGTTTACTCCGATACAATTTGCTTAAATACGATGCTTTATTTTAAACCCTCAGCTTGGAGACCTTCAGATGATTTTTTTCCCCCTCGAGGAAAATTCAGAAATAAATCACAGCGAGATGTGGGGTGGGAGGGTTTTTTTTTGTTAGTATTTTCTTTTTCTTTTTTTCTTTTTTTTTCCCCCCTCTTTTCAGCTTCTCCCCAGCAGATGAAATATTATTCAAAGTGTGGAAGGGGGCTATGGTCCGTCAGCTTCCATCCGCAACCAAACAAAGCAGCGATGGCTGGGGGCTTGGAGAGGGATGCTCAGGGGAGGAGGGGGGTTAGTTAAGACGAAGGGCCATGTTTGCATCCCACAGCTTCGAGGGGACAAAGTTTGGGCCCATTTCCGACGGCAGCCTCCATGAACGCTGCCCGAGATGCCCCACGGAGGGGGAATTTCTGTATTAAGCTGAACCTGGAAGGGGGAAAAAATAAAATCTCAACTCTCGCTCCCGCACAGGGTGTCTACCCAGCGAGCTCCTGCCGCTCTATTTATATGCCGTATAAATCAGCCTCCAGACTGTTACCATAGATAACGGAGTTGTTCCTCTGCTGTTGTCTCCAACAGCTTCTTTTTCCCCCCGCTATTTTGCGCGGTGCCTACCCACCGCCCCTGGGAGCGATTTGCCGGCTTGAGAGCAAATTGCAACGGGGGGAGCGAGCCGGCTTGGCAGGACGAGGGAGCTGCTTCGTCCCCCTCCCGCCGTATTTCGCTTCTCGGCGAGAAATCCTGCGGGAAGGGGAGCTATAGGTGACTGCGGCTGGAGGCAGGCGACGGGGGCGATACGTATTTAACCTTCTGCAGTCTCCAGGAATTAACCGTTTAGGAGGCGAGCAGCCGACGGCGGCTCGCTGCGATGCTGCTGCTTCCCGCAGAAACCATCGCAAATTCTCAGGACGGTCCTCCCGCGGGAGGCATGGCTGCAGGCTGGGGGGGGGTTCATTTGAAATAAGTCCCGAAATGCACCCAGTCCTTCTCTCGGGGGCCGGTTTCCCCTCCTAGGGATGGGGAGTTAATGGGATTTGGTGCTCCTGGATGGGAGGGGGGGGGGGTTAATCCCTTCCTTCGTGGTACATCCCAGCTAATCGGGTTTAGGTCGTGCTTAGAGGTAAAGTTTTCGGTGTGGGCTCTGTGCGTTCGCCCCGCAGTGCGGAGCACGGGGACAGACATGGCGCGGTGCTGCGGCCCTGGCTCTGCCACCCCAGCAAACCCAGCACCCAAAAAGGAGGATTTGCTTTCCCCAAAGCTTTCAGAAACCGTGAGGTCGTTGCAGGGAAAGCTGGGCACGGGGCCCAGCTCCCCTTGTTTGCTGTGAGGTGATTTTGCACGGGCAGGAAAGGGACGTTCGCCCCTGCGGGTACCTGTCCTCCCAGTGGCATCTCTGTGAGCTGGTTGTAGGGATGGAGCTTGGGGTTCAGGGGTTGTTTTACAAAGCCCTTCGCCTTTTAGGAGCCGTGCTGCGAAGTGTTAAATAGCCTCACCTGACCTCCCTGCGAGGCGAAGCTCTGGATCCGTGTTTAGGGGCGTTCAACACCTCCCTGGCCTTCCCTCTACAGATGGAGGTGGAGCAGAGGAGGGTTGAAATGTTAAAAAAAAAAAAAAAAATCATTTCTGAACCCAGCTGAATTTGCCTCGCAACCCTTTTACCGTCCCAGGCTGCCGCGCGGGGCGCGCAGGAGGGCCGCACACATATGCTGTGCCATATGGAGCGCCGCGCTCCTGGTCAATCGGATCTTTAGGAGTTTTATCGTTTAATTTCTTAATGTGCTAATAGTGCAGAGGGAGGGAGCGGATCACCGGGTAAGCCCAAGGGCTTGTGGTTTTAAGTGAGCATGATGTATTTTCAGGCACGTTGAGGTGGGTTTTAAAGGACCTCTGCAAGCTCGATGGGGAGCGGGCAAGAGCGTGAACTAGAAAAGACCCAGAAAGAGCCCCTGGAGGGGGCCAAAAGGGAGCGGGCTGAAATTCCAGCTGAAAATCCCCATGGCCAAAGACATCTGGGGTGAGATGTCCCCGCCGGGCTGCTTCCATCGCCAGGGCTTTCAGAAGTGGCTCCATCTCCGTGCCTTGACTCCGCAGGCACCTTGCTTCCACGCGAAGCCCCAAAATCTCCCCGAGTCCGGATCCTCAGTTTCCCCATTTGTGAAAAGGGAGGGATGGCATCTGCCTCCTCCAGCCTGCCGCTTCGGGTCTGTGCTCCCACAGCACTTTGGGACCCTCCAGAGGAAGGTGTTACAGAGAGAGGAAACACCGATACCTACTGAAAAAGAAAAGCCGAAATCATTTTGGAAGGTGCTGAAACCACTACTTTTCGCCCCCGATTTATCTCCCATACGGCATGTATTTATTTAGGGAGCAAATAGCTCAGCTCTCTGTAAACCTATAAAGATTAAAAATGAAAATAAAAAATAAAATAAAATAAAAAATAAAAAACAAGGAGATAAATAACGGGATGCTGAGGCCCTGGCCCTGGCGTGATCCCACCAGGGCGGCTGCCTGCCGGGCAGGTCCCGTTAGCGCGCTGCCCGCTCGCTCCCGCGGCTCCAGCTGCGCTCTGCGGCGCGGCGGTCTCAGAGGGATGCTCACGCTGCTGGCTCCTGTCAGCGAGACCTTTAAAATCCCTGCTATACGATCGCTTATTTGAATTGCAAAGGGTTTCGAGCAGGTATATGGGAAGTCGTTCATTCAGGGTAAATAGGGGTTGCGGTGGGGTTTTCTTTAATCAAATAATATTGCGTCGTCTTTTTCGGGGGGGGGTGGCGGCGTAAATGGCAGGCTGGCGGATTTTTGTGCCCGGGCTGGTGACCCTCTGCAACGATTTTCGCCGTCTAATTTCAAGTATTTCCTTGAAAACTCCTCTGATTTGGTGCATTAGATGAAATGTCATTAACGTAATGGAAACAAAATGGTACTGCTGCTGTTCAACAGCACTGAGAAGAAAGGGCCGCGGCTCTCAGCCGGCTCAGCACGAAGATTTCGAGCGCATCGGGGGGGGGGGGGTCCCAGCACGTCGGGGCCCTTGTGCTTGGTCAGAGCTCGGCGTGCACACACGCTCGGGCACGAGCCGTGCACTCGTGTTTCCATGCGGCTTTTTCTCAGCGACTTCTAGGCCTCGGCTGGGGGAAAAAAAAAAAAAAAAAGGAAAAAAAAAGCAGCAAGCATCTCTCTTCGCGCAGTCGGAAGGAATATACGCGCGGCGCAGCGCCGTACGTAGCCGAAATGATCTCAGCAGCGCAGTAGCTGCGGCTTGTGCAGACATCCCAGCAGCGGGCACATGCCCTCGGTGTGAAATCACCTGGCGAGTAATAAAGGATTTCCTGTCTTCGCAGCCCGCTTTGCCCAGGGGTTTAGCCTGGGTTATTCTGCACGGTGCCCCGACAGGGTTCTGGGGTCTCATGGGGCGCTCAGCGAGGACCGGTGATGCTGGGAACACGTAGATATCCCCCTGCGTAGACGTATAGATACCCATACTGCGCATTGCTTACCACAGGCATACATCAGGACCTTACCATAAACAAAACCCACGCTCCTCTCCTTGAAATTCACCTTGAGACGGGGTGGGTTTGTTGTTCTGTTGGCATTTTTTTTTTTTATTTATTATTATTATTATTATTCTCTCCCCCCCACCCATCCACCCGCTTCCCTGGCGATCGTCAGCAGAGAGGCTGCAAAAAAAAAAAAAGGCTCGGGAGCCACTGCAGCCCGAATGCAGCCCTGGGAGCTGTCAGCTCCACGCCACTGCAGTGATGTCAGCCGCAAAACACAGCCACTTCCACCCCCAGCCCCTCGCACACGCACACAAGTCGCAAGAAGAAGAATTCATAATTACAGTAGCGCAGCCATGAAACCATCGGTGTTGGGGGGGGGGGAAAGCGAAGCCTCATCCCAAACCGGGCTTGCTTTTTTTTTTTTGATTTCTTTTTTCCTCTTTTTTTTAAATTTTTTTTTATTTTTTTTATTGCAAGGCTGCACCCAGCTCTGCAGCATCCTTTCTCCGCAGCAGCAGCAGCAGCGGGGCTGGGGGAGGCCGGGGCAGGGGCTTCCCCCCCCCCCCCCACACACTCTTTTCCTCCTCCTTTCCCCGGGCACGGGGTGCGGGGGGGTTGCGGGGTGGGGGGGGAGCTGGGCAGGGCTGCGGGCTCTCTCCCGGCGGGTCGCTCCTTGTTTTAAAAGGCAGCATTTCTGCGGACAACACCCGGAGCATCTCTGCGGGAGAGGGGCTTTGGGGGTGGGGGGGGGCGAGGGCTGCAGCCGCCTTGTTTTCGGAGTCAGCAGCTGTGATTTTTTTTTTTTGGCTGAATAATCCTTTCGGGGAGGGGGTGTGCGGGAAGGAGGAGGGGGGGTAAAGGGGGGGGGGGCGGGGGGGGCTGGGGGAGGAGGGAGGGAAAGTGGATCAACATCACCGAAGGAGGACAGCGAGCGGGATTAGGGCTGGCTAATGATAAATGAGAAGGCGCCGCTGACAGCTCCTCGCTCCGCGCAGCGCCGTGCGCGGCTCCCGCCCGGCCGCTCCGCGCTGCGCCCCCCCCGGCCCCCCAGCTCCTCTCCCCCGGCCGGCTCCGCCGCCCCTCGTTTTAATCTTTTCACCTTTTTTTTTTTATTTATGATTATCGTTATTTTTTTTATTTTTCTCATTTTCCGCCTCTCCTCCGCGTAGCGCGGGGAGGGAGGGGGGGGGGAGCGATTTTACGCCTCTCCCCCCCCCCCCCCCCTCCTCCTCCTTCCTGGCTCCGTCCGCGGGATTTACGCGCTGCTGCTGCACCGCACCGAGGGACCGCATCAGGGGGTATTTGCTTCGCTCCTCTTACCGGGTTTTGCGTGGGTTTTTTTTTTTGGGGGGGGGGGGGGCGGCTTGGTTTTGGGGTCGGGATCCTCGATGGGGGGAGACGGGGACACCCCGCGGGGGGAGCGCGCAGGCTGCGGGAGGGGGGCGCGGGGGGGGGGGGGGGTGCAATACCCCCGGAGCCTTTCTCCCCCCATCATCGGAGGGTGTTTTTTTGGGGGAATGGACGGGTGGAGGGGGGGACACAGGGCGGTTTGTCCCTCTCCCCCCCCCCCCCATGGCACCCGGGTGACCTTTACAACCAAAGCCCGGCTCGTACCTAGCAAGGTGCGTTGGGCAGCGGGGGCTTTGGGGAAGGGGGGGGGGGGGGGGAGGTTGGAGAAGGGGGTGCGGAGGGGAGGGGGCGATGCACCCGGGCTCCCCCCTCCCTTTTGCCTTTCCCCCTCCCTCCCTCCCTCCCTCGCTGCTCCCTCCCTCTCTCTCTGCTGCATTTTGCATGAGCTATCTAGGTCATTAGCATTTTAGCGTATGCAAGACTTGACAAAGCTGATGAGAAGCCAGATGGGCCCCTCTCTCTCTCTCTCTCTCTCCTCTCTCTCTCCTCTCTCTCTCTCTTTTTTTTTCCTTTTTTTCCCTTTTTTTTTTTTTTTTTTTTTTTGCACCACTCGGGAGCTGAGCGAAAGGCTTCACTGCAGCAGGCGGCCGGGGGAAGGTTTTTGCTCTTCGCCCCCCCCCCCCCACACCCCCCCACACCCCCCCCCCCCTCCCCAACCTTCCTCCTCCTCCTCCACCTCCTCCTCCTCCTCTCCTCCTCCTCCTCCTCCGGAGCCCTTTTCCGAGCAGCGCGGCGGGGCTCGGGGCAGAGCCGGCGGCAGGTAACGGGCACCCGCGGCCCGGCCCCGGCCTCCGGGCAGCCTCCCCCCTTCCCCCCCCCCACCTTCTTCATTTCACAGGGGATGGGGGCGAGCTTGGGGGGGGGGGGGGGGGCTTTATTTTTATCCCCCCCCCCCCCTTCCTCCTTCCTCCTCCTCCTCCTCTCCATCCTTCCCTGCCCATGGGCAGAACAAAGGCTGGGCTCCGCGGGGGCGGCGGGCAGCGCGGCCCCTCTCTCTCCCCTCCTTCCCTCCCTTCGTTTTTATTTTCATTTTTCAATTTAGTTTATTTTTAAGGACCCCCCCCCCCCACGCCCCTCCATCACCGTTATCCCCCCCCCCCCCCTATGTTCCATCCCGAGCGAAAGGCCCCTCTCTCCGTGTTCACAGCGGACCTTGATTTAAATGTCCATACAATTAAGGCACGCGGTGAATGCCAAGAACGAGGCTGACCAGCATCGAGGCGAGGCCGGAGGCTGCTCCGCCACCCGCGGTCCCCGTCCCCATCCCTGTGTCGTCGTGTGTGTCCCCCCCCCTCCGTGTGTGTCCCCCCCCCCCCCCCCAAAAAAGCGGCCGCGGGGCGCGCAGGATGCGCCGCGCTCTGCGCACCGGGGCAGGTGGCGGCACCCGCAGCGCGGATAAAAGAAAGGGGGGCGGGGGGGGGGGGGAGGTTGGGGACAAGGACTGGGGGTTTTTTGGGGTGCCACGGGGTCCCCGGGGTCCCTGCGAGCAGCCGGGGGGGGAGCACGGAGCTGTCACTCGGGGGTGACCCCGGGGGGGGGGGGGGGGGGCCGCGGCTGCTGCCCCCGGGGCTGGGCTGGAGCCGCCGCTTTGTGCTTTTGCCTTTTCCTCTTTATTTTCGCCCTGGTTTTGTTTTTTTTTCCCCGGTTCTTTTCTTTTTTTTTTTTTTTTTTCCTTTTTAATCTCCGCAGAGCGATGGTTTGGTGGGTTTTTTTTTGTTTTTTTTTTTTTTTGTTGTTTTTTTTTTTTTTCTCCCTGCTGAAAGCAAGGGCAGGGCTTGGGGTCACCGGGGCTCACGCTGCTCCCTTGGTGGGGGGGGGGGGGGGGGGGGGGGGAGGATGGGGCAAAGCCTCTTTTATTATTATTATTATTATTTTCTTTTCTTTTTAATGCTTTCTCCTTATTACTGTTATTTTTTCCGGTGCCTGTTTGTGTGTGTCTGTGCCCTCCACCCCCCCCTCCTCCTTTAATCCTTATAATTTAAATCAAAAGTGTCGGGGAGGTTTGGGGGGGGGGGGGGGGGATGGAGAGCGCTGTGTCTGCAGGGCGAGGCCGGGCGTAAATCTCTTGGAGGGATAAACATGTCATTTGTTCCCTTTGTATGGTAATGCTGCCCCCCCCCCAGCAGCTGCCCCCCCCCCCCCCCCCCCCCCCCCCCAAGCAGCTGCCCCGGCCATACATCCTCCCTACAAAAGATCCCAATTACCCATCGGCTGCCTCATTATACCCCTAACACAGACCCGGCGAGAGGCGTGTGCGAGCAGCCGAGGGGAGGGGGTAGGAGGGGAGGGGGGGGGGGGTGGTGGAGAGGAGAAGGCGGGGGGGAGGCAGCACCTGAATTATGCAGAAAATAAAATCAAAATCCCGCAAACTGGAAGCCGGGGGCGGCCGAGGGGAGCCGCGACCCCGCGGCCTAACGCCGAGCGGGTGCCCCCGCAGAGCCGCCCGCAGCCCCGGGGCTGCTCTGTCACCACCCCCATTTTTTTATGTTCTTCCTCTTTTTTTTTTTTTTTCATGATTTTTCTTTTTTCTTTCTTTTTTCCCCCTCTACCTTTCTTCTCCTCGTTTAGCCAGAGAGGTGCCTGGGAGCCCATAGCCACCCCCGCGTCCCGCTGGGGCCCTTTCCCTACCCCTTTTTTCCATCCCTTTCCCCCATCCCTTTTTTCCATCCCTTTTCCCCATCCTTTTCCTCATTCTATTCCCCATACCTTTTTTTCCATCCCTTTTCCCCATCTCATTCCTCATCCCTTTTCCTGTCCCTTTTCCTGTCCCTTTTCCATCATCCCTTTTCCCCCAGCCCTTTACCCAGCCCTTTTCCTCATCCCATTCCTCATCCCTTTTCCTGTCCCTTTTCCCTCATCCATTTTCCCCGTCCCATTCCTCATCCCTTTTTCCGTCCCTTTTCCCCTGTTCCTTTTTCCCCATCCTTTTTCCCATCCCTTTCCCCATCCCTTTCCCCATCCCTTCTCTTTGCAGCTCGAGGCCAACCACTGCCCGCACCCCTCCATCCCGGGGGCCTGCCCAGTGCTCCCAGCAGGTGCCTCTCACTGGTGGAGGCCGGGCCTTACTGGAGGCACCGCTGCCCACCCCAGGGACCGGGGGGGGGCCCTTGGCTGACATCCTGGGGGGCTCCATCTCTCTTTGCAGCCCTGCGCCCAGACCCTCGCCTCCGGGAAGGTGCCCGCGGGAGCGGAGACAGCGGCTCGGGGTCCCGGGGACGCCTCTTTGCACCCCCCCAGGGGTGCTGCAGGTATTTGGGGGCAGCCCTGCCCGGTTGTGCGTCCGTCCCGGCGGCTGCGGACGCCGCAAGGAGCCCGTCGGGTTGTGCCGTGCCAATAAAGCTCTTTTCGCTGCGGGTTCCCGCATCCTCTCCTTTGTTCGCGGAGGTTTCTCGCCCTTCTCTTTCTGCCGGCGGAGGCAGGTCCCCCGCCAGGCACCCGCGCTCAGCACCAGGTGGGGGATAAATATGAAAAGCCACCCCAAAATTTAAAAAAAAAAAATACGAACAGCCTCTAAATTCGGCAGCCTGCGGTCGCCTGCTCAAGCCTGGGCAGGCGCATCCTCACCCTGGACCTCCAGGAGAGTCCGAGCTGGCAGAGGGCTCCTGCTTAAGGAATAAAAGGGAAAATAAAGGAGATTTGGGGTCCCTTCTATTTGGGATCGCCTCCATCCCCGCAGGCAGGTCGCTGCGCTGTGCGCCGAGCATCACCACCGCGCCGCTGGACCCAACAGCGCACGGCCTCACCCCTCCGCTCTCCTGCCGGCGAGCCAGCCAAATGGCTTTTCAATTACTGATCTCCAGCACAGGAGAGGGAAACAATATCGAAATAACCCCAAATAAATAAATAACCCCATTTGTGGCTTGCAGAATGGCTGGGATGGATAGACGCAAGCAGCTTGCACCCAAAGGCCTGGGATTGTGCTGGGGTTCAGCTGCGCCCTGCCGGGGGCTGCAGCAGAGGGGAAGAGGGGCTCTTGTTACTATTAATCCCCAGAATTATTGCAGCGCCCAGAATACACCAGGCCAGGGTTTCTCCAAGACCTTTGCCCCCTGAGATGCGCAGCAAGGCGGCCCCTCCTCTTCGGGGTGGACGCTTTGGGTATGGGAATGGCGCGGGGCCGGGGTGACAGATGCATTTGGGCTGGGTTTTTTTTTGCTGCGGGGTGGAGGAGGAGGTGGCCCGGTTTTATTCCAAGCACGTCAGCTCCCCCCCGTCCCCTCCTTCCGCAGTCCGATGTAAACACAGCAGCTCAAAACCTGCCCACCCCAAACCCTCCTGGGCTATGGGGGAGAATTAAGCAGCACGATCGCCACAGCGATGCCCCCGGATAACCTGGCCCCGAGGGGGAAAGGGCTGGGGACAGGGACAGGGACAAGGGACCCTCCGGTGCCTGCACCAAGGGGACTGGGGCGGATGGTGGAGCGGGGAGCTGGGACATGCAGATTCATCTGCCTGCAGTTCTGTGCCATTTTCCATCCCAATCTGCTCACGCTGGTTTGGCTCAGGATGCTCTGGCTCCAGCAGGGAGGCACAGAAGGGAAGATGGGGGAAATTCTTCCATTTCCCTCGTTTCCCTGGTCTCCATCAAGCCCAGCGCGGCCATCCACCCAGCCCCATGCAGGATGTGGGCTCCCTGCAGCAAGGTCTTTTCCTCCACGTCCCTGCAGCATTCAGCTCCTTTTCTGGGTTTATTTTTACGCCGGGTGCCTTCTTGAACAGCGACCCAACACATCTCCTAGCAGAAGCACTCAAAGTGGGCGTTTTATTGGGAAATCTAATCAGGATTCGAGGGGAAAATCCTTTCTTAACGTCTCGGCTAAGCAACGAGCTCGATTAAATTGCCTGGGCTATAAAAAGGACCGAGAGCCCCATATTTTTCCTCCCTCTGCCCTTCCTGGACAGCACCGCCGCCGCACGCCGCTCCGCCGGCTGCCACTGAGCGAGCGTCGGTGACCCAGGACCCGCGCATCACTCCCGGCCCCCCCACACCTCCCGGCGACGGGGTCACAAATCTCCTCAATCACTCTAAATTTAGACCGCCGGCGAGGCCGTAAACAGCGATCTCGGTGACATCATTACGGGGTCAGACAGGGAAGCCGCCAGCGATGCCCCGAGGCCGGGGACGGCCGAGAGCACGGTGCTTCAGCGATGCTCCCGCACACCGGGGCCACCCCATTCTCGTTATTAAAGCAGCTTAAAAGGAAGCGGCCCCTAGAAATATATTTTTCCTGGGGCCACCCCATTCTTGTTATTAAAGCGTCTTAAAAGGAAGCAGCTCCTAGAAATACATTTTTCCCATCGCCCCGAAAGAATCGGAGCGGTAATCAGAATAATCCCAATTATGACAGTGGGGACACAACGGGTCATATTTGCTCCAACCACACAAGCAAACCAGCTCGGAGGAGAGGGGCTGAGGTCTCCTGGTGCCCCGGAGCTGGAAGGCGGACGCAGGCTTTGCTGCAGGGCTGCGAGGCCGGAGGATGCAGCGTTACCATGGCACTTGCACAGTTGTGCGTGTGTGCGGTCCCGAGCCGTGCCGCGATGACGGGGCGGCGATGCTGCTACGGCATCCTGATGCCTGTAGGGCTTTCCGCATGCCTTGCCCCGCAGCCAAGGGGCAGAGCCAAAAAATAATGCGCAGAGGGGAAAGGGAGCCGGGGGGGCAGCGTGGACCTGGTCCTGAGTTGGGAACGGGGCTGCGCTGGGGTGAGAGGTCCCAGCTGCTGTGGGATGAGGGAAGAAGAGGGATTCCCGTGGCTCCCTGGGGCACCGTAGTTAGAGGGGCAGATCCTGACCTCCCCAACAAGATCAGAGGGCCGGAGGTGAAGAGCCATGACCCTAATCCAATGGTTTAGTGGTGCCGTGAGGCCTGGTGAAAGCACAGCACCTCAGTCGCTACCAGTGCTGGGAAATATATGAGTGGTAGCACCCGTTCTCATGTGAACCTATACGTTGTGGTACATAAACACACCTGTATTTGGCCCAGAAACTCTGATTCCTTAAGTGTCCCTCGTATTGTTCAGTGCAAACTTCCTGATTTTAGGCCGTCAGCCTGTCCCAGCCCTCAAGTCCCATGAGGAGGATCCTGGGGCCTTCCTGCCCCACAGCGAGGAAGCAGCAATTTCCCCTGAGGAGGCTGCAGCCGAGTCTCTCCTACAGGATTTTGGGACCATTTCATCCAAAGCACAGGGTTTGGATCAGACATCAGGGAGCAATTTGTCACGATAAGGGCGGCGAGGCCCTGGCGCAGGCTGCCCCGAGGAGCTGTGGGTGCCCCATCCCTGGCAGTGCCCAAGGCCAGGCTGGATGGGGCTGGGGGCAGGGGTCGTGCCCATGGCAGGGGGCTGGAACTAGATGGACTTTAAGGTCCCTTCCAGCCCAAATCATTCTGTGGTTCTTTGGTAACAGGAGGATGAAGTGCCCTAGGCGTGGGTTGCTGGAGGTGGCCAGTGGTGCGGCCTCTCCTGGTACTCAAGGCAAGCTCTGAGCAGCCCAGGTAGAGGCTTTCCCTACCTCTTTTGTCTCCCTCCTGAGAGTATTTAGGGACAGGCTAGAGGCTGGCCTGCAGTGGGGAATGCTCCTCCTGTCCTTCACAGTATTTTAGGCTGGGTCCAATCTTCTGCAATTGTTTTCAAACCATCCCAGCCTGCCGTCAGCAGCCATTAGGTTAGGGAGGCAGAGGAGGTGCAGAGGTGGAATTCACCCTCCCAGATCTCAGCCGCCCCAAATTCCCCTCACGCCTGCAAACCATCCAGGTACAGCCCAGCAGGCAAGTGGAGGCTGCCCACGCACCTTCCAGGTGTTCCCCAAACCCCGGTCTCTGAATGTGAAAATGCCTGGGGCAAGCAAATAGCAGCCAAGGTGCCTGGTACTGCCAGGGGAGATGCTCCTGGCGCTGATTACCGTCAGGGCTTGTAACCCCTCGTAGAGTCTAGTCGCATCCACGAGTGGCTCAGATGATGCTTTTTGGGACCTCCTGCCTGCACCTACGTCCTTTGGTGACCCGCTGCTGCCTTCCCCATCGTGCTGCGGTTTGCAGCAGCACAAAAAGGCTGGAAAACGCTGCTTTTGCCCTGGCAGCGTTTCATGCTCGCTTTGCCCCCGTGATGACAAATCAAAAATAAACCACGAACGATCTCCCCTTCTGCATCACTTCCTCCTCCAGGCACAAAGCACAACGTGGAGCGTGCCCAGCCAGGGACAGGCAAAAGCCTGGGAGAGGGAGGAGGCTGGGGATGGAAAGACAGCAGCCATCAGTGCCCAAATCTGATATAAAGTGCTTCGGCCGCAGCGGCGTAGGAGGATTTCTCCATTGCTGATACCCACAGTGGCGATTTTATGAACATTTTCTTCTTTGTATGGAGACTTTTTTTTATTTTAAGCCAAGATGTGCTGAAGTGTTTCCATGTGGCAACAGCTGTAGAGATGAGCTAATACAAAGCTCAGCAATTTCCCTGTGAACACGGGTTTTCCTCCGCAGTCGCTGTCGCACTGATAATATCTTATATGGGAAGACAAAAGGAATGCGTGTGCGTGTGTAATTTTCAATGTCAATGTGTTCAACTGTGAGTTGGAATCATAAAAGTTATTTCATTTATTACAATCATACATAAAGCCTCTTAGAGCTGCAGACTTGGAATAGGCAATTATGCCCATAGGTTAATAACATACAGCGATTTGACTGACAACTGGAATTAGATTTAAACACGGCAGAGTGGCATGCTAAAGGCACTTTATTAAAAACGTGGCTGGGGATTTGTTCAAAATACCAGTCGCATACCTTTTCTGGTAAAATATTTATAGATAGCACTATATCATGGCCTATTATATTGCGTTTTCTTCTCCTTTCCCCTTCTACTTGGAGATGTGCTATACAGCAAGGGATTTGGCTGGTCAGATTTTGCTGGGGAGAAGGTAAATGCCCTGCATTGTTTAACATGCGGTGATGTGAGACGCATCAGGAAGGGGCCGTATATCAGTGGTTATCCCTCTGCCTCCAAGGAACATGGATTTGCCTCTCCATCCGGCACAGCACCCTCCCTGCAGCACTCATTAGCAGCAGGTTAAGGATCCTAGCAAAACCAGGATCCAGTTACTCATATGGTCAATAAAATAAAGGTTGTTCGATTCAGCTGATATTGTGTTTTTCTTATCCTGCCATCAGGAAAGTTTGCTCTCCCGAGGTTGGTAGAGCAGGGGGATGGATTGCATGCAGCTGGGTTGGGCTCCTGCTCATGGAGGGTTTTGATACCAGGTTAGAAAGTGTGTGTCAGGAAGACAGAAGGACATGCTTCATCATCCTGCCTTGGGACAAAGCCTACATCCAGTATTTTCCATCATTCCTGGGAAAAAAGAAAAAAAAAAAAAAACACTACATAGCTAAGGACCATCAAAGTTTCTAGGGCTGGACCACGTGGCAATCCCACCTATATTGCTTCACGAACCTGTCTAACCTAGAAATTCAGTGGATTAAAACAGGGTCAGCCCATCTTCTGCTGCAGGGCCCGCTTTGCCCATCCTTCTCTGGCAGTTCCCATCTTCCTCATTGTAAAGAGAAATCCTTGAGCCACATCCAGGGCATTCAGACCCGTGGCTTTTGGTCTCTAGCCCAAGGACAGCTCCCGCTCTGGACCATGGTGCAAGCCAGCTCTCGGTATGCAGGTGTCCTCTACACCATGCAAGAAAGGCAAGGAGGCAAGAGAGAGGAACTGAGAGGTTTTTATGGGCATTTCAGACACAGCGTGCCTTTTGCTTTGGCAGTTGTGCAAAAAGAGCCTTTGGGTTTTTAATGCCAAGTCAGCTGGTGCACGTAGATCTCCAAACCAGTGGCCAAATCCTGCAAGGTGCAGGGGGGCTCACTGATGTGTTCATCACAGCCAAAACTTCACACCCAGCACCCAGTGTATGCAGAGTCCAGGTCTCCAGACTCCCGTTCTTCTAGAACAAAACCCAACGGTGTAATCTTTTCACCCAGAGGTAGATTTTCTTTAGTTTCAAGGCAGGGGAAGCTGCTAAAAAGGACCTCAAATCCAGCCCTGTCTGCCTGGCTGAGCAGACGTGCCCCTGGCACAAGGAGCAGGTCCCCAGCGATGCTCCAGCCCCAAAGGTTGGTCCCACCGAGCTCCCCCACCAACCCAGGGACCAAACCCTGATCTCAGAGCACTTAGAGCCCAGCAGCTGAAACAAAATGTGAAGCCTGAGAGCACCACCTATAAAAAGATCATCCTGGGGCTCCTCATGCATTAAATATGATGGCTCAGAGCCTTCCTGTGATGCCATGGCGGGCAGGAGATTACCCGGCAGCGCTCCCGATGCTGCAGCCTTTCCCCAGGGCTCCTGCTGCCGAGCAGCTCCCCGAGGAATCGCAATGCCCACGGAAAGGTGGCACCGTCCCTGCACAAAAACACACCCAGACGCTTTCCCAGCAGCTTTCTCCAGCAGATTTACGGAGCGATGGTGCTGCTGGCAGCTTTGGAGGACGAAGCGCCAAGAGATGAATTGAGCAGAGCTGGGCAGGGGTGCGCGGTGGGCACGGACTCAAACCCGGCACATCCCACTTTGTTAAAATGCCCATGGGAGAAGGTGCTTCTTTTCCTTTAAGCTCTGAAAGTTTTATAGTATCTTTGTCAGGTCCTCTCTCCTTTCACTGATAAAACTCACCCTGGCACAGCTTCAGCGCTGGATCGGCTTTTAAGGCTCGGCAGAGGAGACCTCTGTGATTTAAAGCCCTTGGCCCTAACCCAGGCTGAACGTGAGGAGGTGTCTGAATGCCTCCCAGTAAGGGAAAGGGGTGCACAGGTAAAAACCCCCGGCTGGTGACACGAAGGGCAATGCAGCCCAGCCAACATTTGCCTTCTCATCTCAGTCCCAGGAAGACAACGCACAGCGCGTTGGGCACAGGTGGCTTGTCGCCCTCTCAAAGAGAAGCTGTGTTGCCCACTTCTGTTGTTCTATTACACAATTCATTGATAAATACATGTAGGAATACTTATTCATACATATATGTTGTTTTTCTTAATGCCCCAGTCCTTGGAGGCAACTGGTTTTCTAAAAACCTGAATTTTCAGGAGGTTTGAGGGATGAGCTGGGCTTACTCCAGCCCCTAGAAAAGCAGAAGGCAAATTCAAAGCACATTAGAAAGAGCACTAAAAATATGATCAAGGACTTCAAAGCCAATTTTGTGATATGGGGGCTTCTGGCTGTGATTTCTGGGCGTTTGGGGTTGGAGATAATGGAGCCAGGAGCAGAGGGCGGCATGTTTTCATTTCAGGATCAATACCAGGGTGGAGCAAATGGCGTATTTATCTGCTAGCACACACAAGTCTTAAAAGGTCTAATTGTCCCTCGCTTTGCACTAATGCAGCTCCGTGGCACCGCCGGTGCATGCCAAGGTACCCAAAATGTGCTTGGCTTCCAGCCCTCCCCTTGGTTTTGTCCTGCACCGTCTCCACCCCGATCTCAGCCCCCTGCCCATGGCACTTTTATAGGGGTTACTGCAAGGATGCCCCAAGCTGTGCTCCGTCATTCATGCCTCGGGATTGCAAAAGGGACCAGCATCGTCTTGCAGGATATCCTGCTAGGAAATAAACCCGCATTCTCGTGGTGATTTTAGCCGGGGGGAGACTTCAAGGATGCACCCAGACCTGCAGAGACATCCAGGAGCAGCAAGAGCACCGGGAGCCGAGATTCCCGGGGACACCCAGCCCAGCACGGCGGACACGAAACCACCGTTGTCATCTGTGATGAACGCCAGAGAGAGGAACATCCAGGAAACAGCAATTAAACCATTAAAGCCCTGGGCAGCCTCCCAGTGACCGGCAGCCCTTATCTATATAAATATCTCACACAGCATAAAAGCAGCTATTCTCTGCCCGTTAAATGCCCCTGATGACCTTCGAGAGGGGTGAGCAGGCAGGGATTTCCACCAGACGCCCCAAAAATGGTGTCTTCTGCTCTGGAAGGGGCCTTGGTTCCCTTGGGGTGAGCATGTCCCGCTCCCCTCCAGCAGTGCCCAGCAGTCTTGGTGCAAGTTGAAATTCTCCTGTGGTTTCTTCACTGCCCAGAGCTTCTGCTTATCGATACTTGGTCGCAGCGTAGGGGAATAACCCAACTTTCAGTGCAGCTAGTGTTGGGTGGCACCGACGTCCTGGGTGATGGGGGGCCACGAAGGAAAGCAGCAGGGTTCCCCCGTGAGCATGAGAAGGTCACAAATGCGCTGTTGTTAACTTACCTAAGTGTAAAGATTGAGTTTTTCAGATTTAATTTGATTTTTTTTTTTTAGATTCATGCTTTGTATCACACCCAAAATACCATGAGCCTGGGCTCACCCCAGCCTGCAGCAGATATTTTAACACCTGTCACAATTTAATATACTAATATGATGAAAGCATAGGCACATAAGGAGACATTAGGACAGCCAGAGAGCAGTCGTGGCTCCCGTCCCTCCGTTACCCTTTGCAGCGTGCGGAGGCCGAGGCTCTCCTGCAGTCCTGGAGATGTCTCCCAAGGCTCTGCAAGGACAGGGTCGTGCCACGTGTGTAACCTCAAAGCCCCAGCTCCCAGAGCCCGGGGATAATCCCTGCTTCTCCATTTTCCTTTTTAAGTTTCCAGCCACCATCACAGCAGGGAAAGGCTGGGAGATGCAGCGGAGGCTCTGCGAGCAAGCAGCAGAAGGGAAGTCAAAGGAAGCTCCTTTTCATAGGGATGGTCAAAAGCAGTCCCCATGCAGGGACAGGGACAGCACGGGCATAGGACAGCTCCAAACAGTCTATTTGGATGCAGGCATCCTTTTAGGAGGGGACAGCATTTAATAACCTTATCCTGGCAGTGGATGGTTTCTTGGTTCATCCCTAACGGGTGTGGACGTAGCTGCAGGGGTGCCCAGCTCATGGGCTTCCCCTTCCTGCTCGGTGCACGGCAGAGGTACGCGGCGTGCATAACTTTGGCTCATTTCGAGCAGAATTGTTTTCTCGATGCTAAATAGAGAAATCTCTCGTAAGAAACGGCAGGGGGGCGATTTTTTAAAAATGTATGTGTTCCCTGCAGCAACAGACGCTCAAGCGCAGCTTTGTGCCGCTGCCTGAGAATCAGCCGTAACTGGGAAACTCTCCAGTTGATTTTAATGGTCAAGCTGAGCGAGATGCAAAATAACTTGATTACCGCTGAAGAAATTTGGTCAGGAGCTACAAACAGTTGTCCTGTAACGAGCCAGGTGAGCGGCTCTCGGACCGAAATTAAAACAGACCTCAGCTGAGGGAGATCCGTGATCACAAAAGGCGACCGCAATGGAAGTTTTTCAGCAGTCAGAAATCATCCCTGGCATTTATCAGCACGGCCACATGTTCTGTGTGGATGCGGACAGAATGCGCACACGGTTGGGTTGGGAGCTCCGCGGGGACGGAGGCGAGGAGGTGGAGGTGTTGGTGGGGTCCCAGCAGCCCCTCGCCCTTCCCAGCAGCCGCCGAGGCTTTCGCTGCAATTCCTCCAGCTGCAAGGAGTGATGCTGCAGCGAGGAGCGTTGTCTGCAGGATGATGAAACACAGAGGAACTGTAATGAGATTTAACATAAAGCCAGCTTTCACCCTGGCATGTCTGGCCTGCCTGAACCAAAATGTTAGCAGTACAAAACCCAAGGGAGAAGCGCCTTTGGCCAGACGCGTGGCGAGTCGCAGACGGGGAGTCTGATGCAGCTCTTCGCGTTCACACCCTAATCTGCCTGCCCGGGAGGACAAATCCTGCCCTGCATCCCACATAAATCAAAGAAACTCAGGAATCGCATCCATGTGGCCAAACACCATGCGACATAGCCAGGGCACGGTGCACGTGCCGTGGGTCCAGCTTCCCATCCCATGGGCGCATGGTCCGATTTTGGCACCGCTGCCCATTCCCGAGCGCAGACGAGCCGAAATTTGCGGCTCGCCTCTCGGCATCTCGGTGCGGCAGCCACTAGAGGGAGGGCTGAGCGCTGTGCAGACACAAATCCAGTCCGAGACTGGGACTCGGAAAATCCCTGCAGCTTTTGGGAAGAAGGAGCAACACGAAACTCTGCGTGAAGGAGGCTTACGAGGGAGGACTGATGCAAGAGATGCATGTAGGAAACCACGGGCGGGGAAAAGCCAACTGCCCATAAGGTTCACTGCCTGCTGTCTCCAAGCAATAGCTCCACTTGTTAAATATTCCTGCATACCTTCGCATAAAGCGATACCTCTCTAATACCAAAAAGCTGCACTGCTGAAAGGAGTCAGTGGAAGGGAAAAAAAAAATAAAAAGAGCAAATTTTTTTTTCAAAGCAGAGAAACAACAATTTGCTACTTTTTAAAACAAAGCTGAGAAGCTCGGATGAGCATTCCCAACATCTCGGCAAAGCCACTCTTACCTTCCCTACCCACTGAGGGTTATACATGGATTTCGAGACTGGGAAAGATGGATAATTTATACACAACCTCTTCTACTGTTCTTCCCTAGACTTCTTGACGTGCGTGGAGGATCCTGGGCTCGATGGACCTCCAGCCTCCTCCAAGCCAGCCCTTCTTGGGCTGTAGACATCTACCTCTGCCTGGTAGCTACCTTGTCCGAGAGAAGAGCAACCTCCATATGGGCTACTGCTTTTTTGCCTATGTTTTATCATCTTATATATGTTATCTTCAGGCTGCAAAGGTTTTAAACCATGCAGTCCTCTCACACTACGATTTTTAACTGTTTTCATGATGTTTGTGAGAATCCTGCGTTTGTGTTTCTAGTAATATTGGCTACACAAGTAGCTAGTCTCCAACCAAGCACATGGTGATCCCAAATCCAGGTTAGCTCCTCTAAAGTTTAGCACTGTCCAGCTGGGCTCGATACTGGACTCTGATGGGTTTTAGGCATTTTTTTAGCAGTGTTGGTGCATTTTCCCAACAGATCATTACAGTATGGGTACTCTAGTCCTAAAGCCACGTGCTTACAGTCAAACTCATTTGTAAACCATTTGAACTCATAGAAATCAGACTTTGGGCTCTTACCTGTCACTTCTGCAGCAGGCATATCACGTGCAGCAAATATTGAATTTGTATGCTAGATAAACAATGCTAGGAATGTTATTTCTAGCAATGATAATCCAGAACTGACAGGTATTTTGTTACTGCACAGGCAAATAAATTTATGCCACTTCAGACCCAAAGCCTACAGATTTCTTAAATATACTTATCTTTACAACATTAGCCTCTAGCCTGTATTTAGTTTGGTACACTTCTTCATTTTTTTTTCTGAAAAAAAAAAAAAAACCACGGTTCTTTAACAGCACAGCAATACCTTATTCTCCATCACTTACCTACCCCTTGTTTTGGAGATTCACCGTCAATCATTTGACACCCTGCTCTCCTAACTGTTGTCATTAACCTCTTTTTCTGTCCTTTGCCCTTCTGCCACCCACCTTTCGGGCAAATTACTTCAGTGAATACCATTTTTTTGGTAGTAGCCTATTTACATTAAAATAACTACAAAGATACCGTTGCCTGCAGTACTTTTTAAGCAATTCAATAGTACATTATTCCAGTATCACACCAACACTATCATCTTGTGCCTTTCTTCAGGGGCGGGTTTTGGATAGGAACAATTTTAAGCTGTGGTATTACATCCATGTGCATTTATATTGCTCTCTTACATTAATTCTTACAGGAAAGTCTGGTTTTCTTCCCATCAAACCACCGACTGGCATATTTTTCTGGCCCACATTCCCGATGTTTGGTACAGCACGCCTGTAGTAAAGTTTTCTATCCTAGGTTTTTATTTGTGTCATTTATCTATCAGGAATTTTGCCGCTCTGTTGTTATCTCTGTACTTCCAAGTAGTCCTGCCTTTTATTTATGTGTTTTTCCTTTCGATCTCCTCAAATTCCTGTTTGCCTGCATATATTCTCTATCGAGGCAGTGTGACAGATTTTCAGCCTTTGAACAGACACAGCATTTCTTGAAATAATTATAGTTTATCTTTTGGAGTTTATCTCTGCTTCAGGTGCAGAAACACCAACTCTGGGAAGGATTTCTGCACTGTGTAGTCTGAAACCCGTCCCTGCTTAACAGGATGAGTTTTTTCTTGGCAAAGCTTTCCTTGCAGTTTCAAATAAAAGTTAATTTATACCTTACATCCAACTTGCACGTAATAAGGATTCCATTTGTATTCACAGTGGTACTGCAGTCATCAGGCATTGCTCTCTCCAGCAGTGCCTGCAAAAACTCTCTTCCCGTGCCATGGATATATGTTTCTTGGGTGTTTGGGTTTTTTTTTCAGCAAAACAGTTTTTGCAAAGTGGTTTTGTATGTTGCCTACACACTAAGCAGTCTGAAGGACACCACTTAGGTCTGTGTCAGCTTTCCAGGTCCTTCTGCAAATGAATTCCCTTTGCACATTGCAGCTTTCTTCTTCGTGTTTCTCCTTTTGCTTACCCCCATGCATCTGCTGTCAGTCCACCAGCCTGTGGTTCCCTCCTCCAGCCCCCTGATATTCCTGTCATCTGGGCTGATTGCATTCTGGATTCTCCAAATTCTTAATTCAGATTTTAAACGACCTCCTGGCAGCCTTTAGCTCAGATTTCCAGCTCCAGCTCCCACTATAACCTCCGATTCCTTTAACGCTCTGAACTCACATATTAATCCTACGGTCTCAAATCCCCTATTATGAGCCATATTTTGCACTCAGGGCTAATATCTCTTAGGAGTTTCACACCTGCCGGAGGTACCTTCTTATTGCATTTGTGCTGCATAGTCTGATGACTAGCTTGCTCTTTTTCATTTAAATGGAAGCTATTAAACAAATCTAATTTCATATTCCCTCTGGAAAAGACAAGATTTTTGCTTGGTCATCTCTCAGCATCCTCCCAACTTTCTCGTGGATGGATCCTTGCTGCAGTGAACCCCTGCTTTCCTTGGCCACTGAAGGGGGAGAGCAATCACCTGGCCCACTCTGAGCTGCACACCACGTTCAGATCAGCCCATGGAGATGGTCCTGGTTGGTTTCTGTTGGCTCCATCATTTTGTCCTTCTTTTAAGGACATTAGGCAGGAAAGATAACCTGGGATCCTTCCTTACAGGGACCCCATAATCCCTTTTAAAAGGTCCCCAGGGTTACCTCTGGCAAGGACAGAAGAGAGCTGGGCGCAGTCCAAGACTGAAAGCTTGCACGAGATGAAGCTGCTAATGAAGTCCACCTTCTTCAGAACCCACGGAAATCCAGAAATATCTTCTAGACATCATGTGAGCACTTCCAGGCCAGGTTAGCTTAACACATATTAGCTGTTCGTTAGCCAGCTCTTTGAGCTCAAGGAGCTATATGAGCAAAAAAACTGCTTTATTGGCGTAACTGCAGCTACGCAGTTCTGCTCACGCAGAAGCATGAGCCAGGAGATTGGGATAAAACCACAGTTCAGATAAATCCGAGCTAGTGAAACCACACAGCGCGTGCCAAATCCAACCCAGCATCAATTAACCAGGTGGGAAAATAAAACACTCGTGCATATGGTGGGGGTTAAGTCTCACCTCAACTTACATACACCGGTGTAACTTCATGCGTTCACAAGTTTTGGAGCCAAAATCTTTGCTTGTGTCATTCTCAGAGGCATTAATGGCAGCAGGCAGGTGGGTAATGCAGCTAAAGGGTGTGATAAATGATGCCGAAGCTGGGAGCTGGAAGTACCTACTTGCCTTCAAACTCAGAAAGAGTGATCAAACCCTTCCTTGGAGGAAAAATAACAGGAAATGTACCCCAGCTGATGGACTGCAGAGGTGCTCAGAGCTAGAATGGACTTTCAGGTTTCCCTGGATGCACACACATGGACCAAAACATTTGTGTAGGGTGGAGAATAAGCTGTGATTGAAGGAGGGTGCTGCCTGGCAGGCTGAGCCGATAGCAGGGGCATGGCCAGGACCTGCTGTGCTGAGAAAGGATTTGAAGGGCTTTCAGGCTCCAATTAAGAAAGACTACATCAAAAATCTGCACGGTGCCTTTTATTTAGCTTCTCATCCTGATAGACACAGCCTCGCAAAGCTCAAAGCTTGTTTAACAGTTTGACATTGACGTGCATCCTTGGGAAGCATCTGACATACCGCTCCTATACGGATAACCGTATAGGTGACTTATTTGGTGTCCCAGTGGGTGTGTAAGTAAATCAGCAAAAACAAATGTCACGTGGCTATGACTTATTCCATTGCTAAAGGGTCTGTTTTCACTCTGTATTTTTGTTTGTTGAGTGAGTTCTTAATTAAATTCTGCTTTTCAGCATCTGAACTAACGTGATGACACACGATAAAGTCGTTTAGAATTCAAACCTTCCTTGATTTCTCATTGTTGCAAAGGAAGAGATAACAGCAATCTGGGCTCTGCAAGCCTGCTTTCCCCTGGTCGTATGCGTCTGTAACATCAGCGAAGCAGAAGCTCTCGTGTTGAAAAACCCCTACTGCTTTGATGGCTTTGCATCACTATTTTGATAGGATGACACGCAAAAAATAATGTATGGGCTCCCCCTTCTGCCTGAGAACATCAGTGCATGAAAAAGCAGGGCCAGGATGATTTTCAGACGTGCCAAGCACTGGCAGATCCTGTAAAATACAAAGGGAAGAGTGCTGAGCACATCTAGAGTAGGGACGACCTGTTCCCAGAGCCACACGCGCCCTGGTTTTATTATTTCGGTGCTGAGCAGGTAGGGAAAGGCAGCACCACCGACCTCTGCAGCGTTTGGGCAGACGGACACGGGGCTCGTGGCAGAGCTGCCACCTAAAAGGGGAAAGGACCATAAGGCATCGAGAGCCTGAGGGTTTCCTTTTACTCTCAAAAACTAAAAGTTAGGTCTTGTGGGCAGCTCAGCTGCTTGTATGGCGAGTCACCCACCTGGCTGTCCAAGGGAAGGCAGCTAATGGTTTCGGAAATTATTTATTTTTTGATGGTTTTTAGAAACTTCTGGGGTTTCAGCAAAGCGTTCCCAATATCCTTCCGGACAAAACGTCCAGCATACGGCTAGACAAATACGTAACGTGATGGGCGAACAATTGGCTGGTGGGGCTCTAAGGGTACGGAAAATGGGGTCACACCATTTGGGAAAGGCTCAACGTGCAAAGCCCTGGTCTATGTACGACAGAGGGGTCAGAGAGCTCAGTGCTCTGTCCTGGCTTCAGGACATATCAGTAAAGGCAAACTCTGATATGGGACAAATCTAGGTGTGCTCTGGCAAGCCTAGGAGCACCCATTCCAGCATTTCTGGTTCTGCTGCGAATTCATAAAAGCAGGCTTCCTGTGCGGGGTGATTTGTTAAGCTAATTCGTGTGAATATTGACTTTGCAGGTGTCTGTTACAACCCAAGTCCTGCCTCAGGTGCGCGTGCAGCATCGCCCGTGAACGCCGATGACTTGTACAGGGGAGAGCAAGGGGCGGCTTGAAGAAAGAAAGGGATGTGCAGAGCTTAAAATAAAAGAGACCCCATGGCACAAAGAGGCAAAAGCCCCCACTGAACTCTTGGTTAGCAAGAGGGTTTCCCCTTCTTTTGTATTTTATTTTATTTATTTATTTTTTAAAATGCTGACAGCTCATTATTCACAAAAGCCTAGCAGTGATTTGAAAGGGAAGCTCTTAACACCACAGGAGACATCTCACAAATATTTGGGGCAGTTAGGGCTGGCTGCAGCCAGCAAAGCCCCATGCACATCATTTCCATGGGAATTGCCAAACACAACTGTCACGAAACAGCTGCATCGGCCCTAGGACTTGTTAGCCAGCTGATTCTTCCTGATCCCTTACATGTTGATGCCTTTATCTGGCTTTTTACCATTCTAATTTCTCAAGGGAGAGAAACTGGAAAGTCAAAGAACCGAGGTCCTGTACTGAGCCCAAGCAGGATTTCTGCATGGCCTCAGGGCTATGAGATAAAGATTCATAAAACTCATATTTTGCTAAATTTCCACCAGTAACATTTCATGAAGGAAAAAAAAAAAAAAAAAGGAGGTGGAGGCAGAAAAGTGAACGATTAAGAGGAAAAAGCCACCGGGCTGCCTGTCACCCTGGAAAACCTTTTTCACTCTAGAACCACCTTCTCCAGATGCAATTTTTGATCCTGTATTTGCTGGATATATCGCCAATGACATCATAGACATTAAGCTGTGGAAGAGCTTCTTAAGAGACAATATCCCCTCCAGACAAGCAATGGGCCGTAGTCTGTACGACGAAACTCTGCAGGAGAGGGATGCGTCTGCGGAGAGCCAAGTCTGGGAGCTGAGGGATGGCGGAAGGGGGGACTTGGTCCTTCTGGCAGCTATGCTCTGCTCCTTGCTCCTCTGAACCGACAGCCTTGTGCTGTGCTCAGCAAGCTCTCAGCTCATAATATCACGGCTCCTTGCTTTTTTGAAAACTCTAAAAAGTTACTGGCACAAAAACAGTGCTCCTTCCCAGATAGTATCACTCAGGAGAGCTCAGCTCTTTAGAGAAAATATTTATTTATTTATTTATTTATTTACAGAATGACTGAGGGACCGGAGTACCACGACCTGGCCCTCCAACAAGCCTCCCCTGCTGCATGTTTCCAGTTAGATACAGCACCAGTGAGCCCTAAATCCAGACGTCACCGGATGAAGCAGAGGTCTGGAGGCAGAGGCAGCAGCGAGGTCCAAGTATCAGAGCTGGGTTTCATTTTCCCACTAAGCTGAACCAAAATGCTTAGACCCAAACTTCAGGCTGGGTTCCCTCTGCGTAACACACTGAGACATCCATCGGTACGTCAGGCAACATGTAACAGCAGGGCTTACCCACACGGAAATACCACGGGGACCTTTGATTTAGGAGCCGAGCTGGGTTGTTTGTTCCATGGGTTCTTCCCAGCAGAGCTCTGTGACGCCAGCTTTTAGCAGCACGTGGCCAACACTTGACTTTTTTATTAAAGCCATGGGTCAGTGAGTGATAGAATTACCTGGGCATTTCCATCTTCATTTTTAGCAAGTCCAAAATAAAGTTCTAACAAAGTGCATTTAGTCCTTCACCAGTGATTGCTACCTTATTTTTTTAATACTTTCCTTGAGGTAGTTACCATTGATAGTAGCTATCAGCTCTCATTTAGCTGAAGATATTATTAGGGTTATATTCACACTAGTGGTCAAAAATTGTGTTTCTTTTTCTTTCTTTTTCTTTTTCTTTTTCTTTTTCTTTTTCTTTTTCTTTTTCTTTTTCTTTTTCTTTTTCTTTTTCTTTTTCTTTTTCTTTTTCTTTTTCTTTTTCTTTTTCTTTTTCTTTTTCTTTTTCTTTTTCTTTTTCTTTTTCTTTTTCTTTTTCTTTTTCTTTTTCTTTTTCTTTTTCTTTCTTTTTCTTTTTCTTTTTCTTTTTCTTTTTCTTTTTCTTTTTCTTTTTCTTTTTCTTTTTCTTTCTCTTTTTCTTTTTCTTTCTCTTTCTTTTTCTTTTTCTTTTTCTTTTTCTTTTTCTTTTTCTTTTTCTTTTTCTTTTTCTTTTTCTTTTTCTTTTTCTTTTTCTTTTTCTTTTTCTTTTTCTTTTTCTTTTTCTTTTTCTTTTTCTTTTTCTTTTTCTTTTTCTTTTTCTTTTTTTCTTTTTCTTTTTCTTTTTCTTTTTCTTTTTCTTTTTCTTTTTCTTTTTCTTTTTCTTTTTCTTTTTCTTTTTCTTTTTCTTTTTCTTTCTTTTTCTTTTTCTTTTTCTTTTTCTTTTTCTTTTTCTTTTTCTTTTTCTTTTTCTTTTTCTTTTTCTTTTTCTTTTTCTTTTTCTTTCTTTTTCTTTTTCTTTTTCTTTTTCTTTTTCTTTTTCTTTTTCTTTCTTTTCCTTTTCCTTTTCCTTTTCCTTTTCCTTTTCCTTTTCCTTTTCCTTTTCCTTTTCCTTTTCCTTTTCCTTTTCCTTTTCCTTTTCCTTTTCCTTTTCCTTTTCCTTTTCCTTTTCCTTTTCCTTTTCCTTTTCCTTTTCCTTTTCTTTTTTTCCATATATTCTTTAGTGCAGTATAAGCAATACCTAGAAGGCACAAAGCAACAAGGAGCCCCTGAGTATTTATCTCACTGATAACCTCCATTAACGTGTTTTTTTGTCATATTAGCTGAAATGTAAGTAAAAGAAATCCCATCTCGTGACCACATGAGCACAAGCCCTGAGCCTATACAGGCCCTGGGAAGAGCCATGTAGGAGCTGCAGTGAGGATCGGCGGAAATCCTCTGCCCAAATTCAGGCTGCCAGGACCACATCTTTACCTCTGAGCTCGGCCAAGTGTTTTGGGAGGCGTGGGAGGGTTGCCAACATCCCTTTACGCTCCCTGCTTCTCCCCAGAAGAGCCGGTGCAGGGGAATCAGTGCCACCAGGCAATGGATGCTGATGCTACGAGGCTGGGGCAAGCACCCTTCTAAAGCATGCAAGAGCAAAATGGTTAATACGGACAAAAAAGAGAATTACAATTAGACCCAATTTTATGTTGCTCCTTAGCCACCGGGTGTCACTCTTGTCTATAGAGTCAGAAGGGATTTTTTGGTCACTGTTAAAATCTTATCAACAGATTCTGCCGCTGCCAGCGGTGAGAGCAGCATCCCCATTTATCACACTTTCCCAGGTTTCAACATCAAATCACAAGCTTATTAAATCTGGGGATATCGGAATATGTCATTTTAGCCTGCGGTGCTGTTTGCCAAACACAGGCAAAACACATTAAAATGTTTTTTACTTATTAGTAGTAGTGTAAGTGCAGCTGGAAAATTTAGATCTGGGTTTGGATTGGGAGCTCTGAGGGTGTCTGAGGGTGTCTGGCTCACCAGGACTTACCCCAGGTCTTCACAGCTTCTGGAGGGAGGGAAGGTGAAGAAGAAAATGTGATGGGCAGAAAAAAAAAAAAAAAAAAAATGTGGATTTGCAGGCCTCTCCTCTGCAGAACTGGGGCAAGACGGACATGATCCAGCAGATGAAGCTGTCACATACTCCAGTCCTTGAAGTCGAGGCAGTTCAGCTCTCACAGCTCCTGTGTGAGGTCCTAGGAGATAAATGCTGCAAACATTGCACAACTCTGCAGGTATGCAGGTTCCAGCGCAACAGCGATTGTCATTGCGCTGGGTTTTTTCATTTTCCTAGGACTACAAGCTTGTCTTGCAATCGCTAACCCCGTCTGCTAATTTTGTGTTTTCCAAGTCCTCTGGAGATTCTCCTCTTTCTCTAAAGACAGAACTCCGTTTTGTTTCCAAACAAATGAAATCCAACGCGGAATCTTTGTCTGAGGAGAGCCCAAATAAAATGCGACGCGGCTGGTAAAACCAGTTGCTTTGAATCACTCTGTATCAACAAACCGAGCAGCCGATAAGAACAATAAAGATTTGTAGTCAACAGGAGAGAGAAAACTCTCATCGGGCCCTCACCCAACAAGCACGGGAATTGCTAACGTTGCACGGCCCTGCTTTGCCTTCGTGGCGTGAATACGCGCTGAGATCCCACTGAACCAGAGCAGCACCCCATGGCTATAGGAAATCTCCCTGCCAGGGTTTAGGGAGAGATCAGGGCCTGGCTGTTGACTCGGGATTCCTTCAGGTAATACGGGAAGGAGCGTTATGCCCTGTAACGCCACGCAATTTATGACCAGGACTTTGAACTTTGGAATACCATTTTTAAAAAGGGAGGGAGGCGATCTACAAAAACTTTGTTTCAGGCTTTGCAGCCCTGCGTTATAAACTAGTACAGCAAGAAGACTTCAAGAGCTCATTTATTTGCCTGTGGACGCTGTTCACAGTGAGGGCAGGAGGCCACACTCAAATACCTTTGAAAATCCATCCTAGGATCAGTAAAAAATGGCAGTTATCCGTGACCCTGCCTGATAGGAACAAATCCCTTGATTTTACAAAGTTGTTATTAAAATAATCGAGCACAGAAAGCAACTTGTTGAAGCTAATGTCCCCTGTACCTGCAGATTTGTACAATAATAATTGGTAAATAATTATTGTACAGATTTGTACAATAATAATAGGTGATATATAAGAAAATTCATTGGTTCTTTTAAGGGGAAAAAAAAAGAAGAAGAAAAAGACAAAAAAAAACAGAAATGTTGATGACAAGCAGAATTTTGCTACAACTGATTTGGAGAAATTCATTTTCTGTTTTATACAGACTTCTTGACCTGTTCTTAACAGTGGTTTCCCAATTTATAACAGACTTATCTTAGCTTTTTGCCTTTAAGTTCCTACAAATTTCTATGACATTTATATATTTGAATATATTTCCAGATGGAAAAGCAAAATAAACCTGAAGACAAGATTAGCATATCCCCAAAATACTCAGCATCAACATAATTACCAGTGTTATCCCAGGTATTGAATTAAAAAAAAAAAAAAAAAAAACCACTGTGAAACATACACATCAACAAGAAGTCTTATTTTCTAAACATTTCAGCCCACTCTTCTGTGCTGAGGACGAGTTCACGGAAGGTGCTGAAGAGCTGCAGGGCTGCCGGGTGCCCCTAGTGCCTCCCAGTCCCATCAAGGACTGTCCCAGTGGTGCTCAGCTTCTTGCAAAAGTGGACGCCAGTGATGCTTCAGAGCTGACGTACAGCTAAGATGACAAGATCCTCTCTTTGAGTTTTCCAAAGCCTGAATGATTTATGGGCAGAAACTAGGTCTCCAGCAAATTCATAATTGATGCGTCTCTTTTGATACACAGTCTAGCAGATGAAAAAATGGATTTAAAATACACCTGATCTGTTGCTTGTTATGGTTTGGAAGAAGAGACAGACAAAAGGCTGCCATGTTTTCTGGCTTTCCCTGAGATACCATCGTATCTAGATGATCTGAGATGTGTTCATACCTTCACCTAGATCAAAATGAAAGCCAATCTCTTCCCTCGCAGCCTGGTGATACGCACACCCCAGGCATCACAGTTATGTGGGCCACGTGAAATCCTTATGCCTTGGCTGCTTCTAAACCTTCTTAGTTGCTTATGAAGAAAGGAGGTGAAGGGCCCTGATCTTCTCCTCTCCGCACTGCTGCTTTAATCCCTGCTGTGACCAGGTAGGTATAGCAACAACGGTGGCTCCTCGACCTGATGAAAATAGTGTTGCATTCAGAAAACTCGATAAATGAATGGGAGGGACAAGCAATGCCTCCCCCCCAAGGATGTTTTGTTAATTAAATTAGCATTTAAATAGCCAGAGCAAATCTGGGAAGTCAGCCCCTCATTACAGTAACTAGGAAGGGGGAAAAGAGCTCCAGACAATTCCCTACAAGACGGGGTTAAGTTGGCGTTTCACAAACTATTTGCCCAGCCTGTCCCTCCCAAGTGAATGCTGCCATCCCCCCCCTTCTTCCTCCCAGCATAATTAGCATGTTCCAGTGCTGTGAATGGAAACAATATCCTCCCTCCAAGCTGTGCCCCTCCAGGGAGATGCTTCCCACAGACTGTGAAACCCCGAGCCAGGGAAAGGGCTTGTCGAGGAATTCACAGTGGGGTAATTACGCCGAGGTAGCTTGTGCCAGTGCGAGTTGCGTTACTGTAATTCATCGCAGGAGACAGCGGCAGCGTAACGAAAATGTCCACAGGCACAAACCGCAGAGAGCCATGAGAAGTTACTGCTCCGGAGCCCTGGCAAGACTTGATGAGGAAGGACACCCAAGCTGAGGACGGGTCTTCGGGCTCTGAGGATGTCTCCCAGATTTTGAACAAGTTTGCAGAAAGCAGCAACGATTGCATAAAGGATGTGTGCATGTGAAGTTTCTCTTTGGCAGTCAGAACTTGAGTAAGGCTGAAAGGGAGATTTTTTTCAGATTTTAAAGTAAATTCATTTGAAGCAGAAAACTGGAGGGAAGCTTGCAAAATGGCATGCTTGCATTTCGTACTGCTCATGCACACTCAAAACGTGCTGTCACCTTTCTCTAACAAATGAAAAGATGGATATAATCCTTTCCCCAAATGACTTACTGTTTCATTTTACATACAGCAGAGAGACCAGCGGCCGCTAATACCGGAGGAGAAGATGCAGGAGGAAAGCAGAGCCTGGATTTGGGTCACACCTGCTATCCACAGCAGTATGTACATCTGGCCAGTTTCATCCCATTTGTTTAGATCAGATTCCAGGTGACTCAACCCTATGCAAAAAACCCCTCCACTTGCTGCAAAGCCGAGATTATATTTATCTCCATCGCAAAGCACTCGGTTTCAGAAGACGTTGGTGCGGTTTGCTGAGGCCCCAGCTGGAAAATACCACAAGAAGTTCAAAGCCCGGTTTCATCCTGTAATCGGAGCCTCAAGTTCACAAGTGCAAGAACCAACTGTGCAGGCTGCAAGGGGGACGCCCCAGCTCCCGACAAGGCACCGCACGCAGCACGGCTGAACGCAGCACACCGAGGAGTCAATGCATTCTGCTACTACCTGCAAAATCTGTTTGCATTTCAAAGCTTCGGCCACCCTGCTTGGTCTGACCTCCTCCTCCTGCTGTTGTTGTTATTATAATTATTATTATCTACCCTCAAGACAACTTGCTAACCCTCGCATGCACTTAGGATGCTCTGGCACTCGTGTTAAAAACGTGGGCATTAATCCCCATGTCAGTTAAATGCCAAGTTAATATTGGTATTCTCTCTACCTTGACAAGATATTCTTCTGGTCAGTGAGGCGTGAGATGATATACATTGAGTGCAATTCTTCTGGGCAAAAAGTGCCCTTCTGAAATCTTATATCAAAACCTCTCAGAAGAGGGTGTTATTTATCCTGTCACTGTCACAAAGCCTTGTCCCTGTCCTTGATGTTGATGGGAGTACAATTCTGAATATTTCTTTCTGTCCTCGCTGAAATCTGGCCTTTCAAAATACCACGGAGAGAGCCCTTGTTTTGAACTAAAATAGCAGTGACAAGGTTTTCCAACCGTGACCGTTTAAATGAGATTTTGCATCTCTGCATTAGTTTCATTCTTGCTCTTTGTGGGCAGTGGCTGCAGTTGAGCAGTTGGGCCGTCTGATGGGGAGAAATTCTAACATCATTCGAACAATTATTTAGTTATTATTTTAGTGAACTGCCTTCACTAAGCGAGCTGCAGCGAGCCAGTTAATGACGTGGCCGCAGTGTGTTGCTCTGAGAAGCCAGACCTGACCATCGTTAAATCCACGGTCTCTACACTGGGTTGTCGTTCACGATCTTTAATGTGATGGGATCTTTAACATGATTTTTAATAGCCAGAAATCCCCCACAGCAGCAAAGCAAGGCCATGCTGCTTCATAGAGTAAATCTTGTGGTGAGGTGAGGGTTTCGTCTCAATCCTGTCTCCTCACAGTGGGTATGCTCCAAAATAGTAGATAACTTGAGATTTTCAGGTTTGGTTTTTGCACTATTATTACCGTGAATTCTTGTAATGAATACCAAGTTATCAGACACACAACATTAGCTATCACGTCAAACATTGTTACCTACACTCAGATACGCCCGTCTTCATACACATTCATCCCAGCACTCAAAAAGATATAAATCTTTTAATTTTTTTGATAGAGATGGCTTGGTTTGGTCACCAAAGTTGCAGTTTTGCTACTCGTGAGGGTGCAGCAGGTGAACACGAAAAGAGGGTGCAGAGGGAAAGTGACCAGAAGAGACATGTTTAACCCCAAAAGCGGTGTGGAAAGCTGTCTGTGTGCATCATGAAAAATGATTGTGTTCCCCTCAGAAGGTCCCAGGACACTGCTGGGGACTGAGGTGTGATACCGCTCACTGGCAGCCGAGTGGCAGCGCCTTGGGGCACCCCGAGACCCACCCTGCCAGCACCCAAAACCACAATTTGGCCTCCACTGAAGACCTCTTTCCCCGAGGACTACATATCCCAGCATGCAACGCCACCCCGGGCCGCGACGGCGGGGCCGGACTACAACTCCCATCGCGCATCGCGCCACTCCACCCCCCCTTCTCCCGGCCAGCCCGCCGCGCTGCACGCTGGGGGCTGTAGTCCGGCCGGACGTTGGTCAGGCACGGTGCCTCCCTCCCACCGCCTGCCGGTCTCGCCCCGCTCCGCGCTCCTCCCCGCGCCGCCGCCGGCTGTCCCTCCGCAGACGGAAGCCGAGGAGGGGCCGAAGGGGACCGCGGTGGGCGGGGGGGGAGGCCGGAGGGGGCGCGATGGGGGACTCCAAAGTGAAGGTGGCGGTGCGCGTCCGCCCCATGAACCGACGAGGTGAGCCCTTCCTTCCCCTCCTCAGCGCCGGGCGGGGGGGTGTCCGTGTGTCCCGGGTGTCCGTGTGTCCCGGGTGTCCGTGGGGGTGTCCGTGTGTCCCGGTGTATCGGGTGTCCGTGTGTCCCGGGTGTCCGTGTGTCCCGGTGTATCGGGTGTCCGTGTGTCCCGGGTGTCCCAATGTCCGTGTGTCCCGGTGTCCCAATGTCCGTGTGTCCCAATGTCCCGGGTGTCCGTGTGTCCCGGGTGTCCGTGTGTCCCGGTGTACCGGGTGTCCGTGTGTCCCGGTGTCCCAATGTCCGTGTGTCCCGGTGTCCGGGTGTCCCAATGTCCCGGTGTCCGTGTGTCCCGGTGTCCGTGTGTCCCGGGTGTCCCGGTGTCCGTGTGTCCCGGTGTCCGTGTGTCCCGGTGTCCGTGTGTCCCGGTGTCCGTGTGTCCCGGGTGTCCCAATGTCTGTGTGTCCGTGTGTCCCAGTGTCCCTATGTCCGTCACGGGGTCCAGCTGCGGCTGTCCCCTCAGTAGGGTCGTGCAGCTGGGGGAACCTTCCCCCCTCACACCTCTCTGCCACCTCCCTCCTCAAAACCAACTTATTTCTCCTCGTTCCGCCCCGTTTTAGGGCTTTTTGTGGTCTCCCGGGTGCACGCCTCCCGCACCTGTTTCACAGCCGGGCCCTGCCCTCCCCCAAAGATCTTGTCCTTCTCTCTGATTTGGGGGAAAATTCCTCCTTTTCTGTATTTTCCCTGCGCTAGCCCTCTGCCGTGTCACTTCTTCCCCTCGCCGGGATGGAGTTGACCGGCTGACAGAGGCACCACAAGGGAAAAACAAACGTGGAAGAGGAAGTGTGAATTGAGAAGGTTTTGCTGTTTTTTTTTTTTTTTTTTTTATTTTCCCCTCTCAACAAAACTTGCCTGAGGGTTTTGTTAATCACACCGCGGTCCGGGCATCTGCTTAAATGTTTATGACTCGTCTTAATTAGGAAAACTTGCTCGAGATTACGAGGAAGTAAGCATGAAAAGGGAACTGCAGCCGGGGAGTGGGGAGGTGAAGAAGGCAGCGGTCCAAGGAACGTATAAGGTTTTGTTTTCCCACATTCTCACAGAAGTGTGCCAAGGCCTCCTTCTGGGGAAAGGGGATCGAGGGAAGGCAGGTTAATAGCTGGAGCAGAAAGGGAAGGAAATATAAAGCCCTTTATCTCCTATCTGATCGGAAACAGAATAACTCTTTAACTCCTTCCAGTGAACAATAATAATAAGAAAAAGTTAAAGTCACTGAATAAAGTATTTCCCTACCTTTTAAAATAAAAGCAGGGGAATGTCAAACTATATTCGCAAGAGCTGTCAAGAACCTTGTGCAAAGTAAAGGAGATGGTGTTGATATCCCTATGGTCTGGTGGATTAGGTCAGCTGAGGATAGTTTGACCAGAATCTGTGTTTTTAAAATATTTTTTTTTAAAGTTGTGGCAACGATGCTCAAAACGGAGGAAGGACACGTCCTCCTTGTGAGGAATTGATGGGCGAAGGGAGAGGGACAGGGGGGATGAGATGTTGGGAGCTGGCATCGAATGGGTTGCCCAGGGAGGTGGTGGCGTCACCGTCCCTGGGGGTGTTCAAGGAGAGGCTGGACGTGGTGCTTGGGGACATGGTTTAGTGGTGACATTGGGGGTAGGGAGATGGTTGGGCCAGATGATCTTGGAGGGCTTTTCCAACCCTAATGATTCTGTGACCTGGAAGGTGGTGCCCCGTTTTGGGGATAGTCACGGTCTTTCCTCTTGCTCACGTCCCTTTCCTGTCATAGATCATTTCCTTGCTTGTGACCCAGACCTCTTCTGTGTTGTGCTCTTCACTGCCCAGATTATGGGATCGTACAGCAATTCAGGGCGGAAGGGACCCCTGGAGGTCTCTAGTCCCATCCCCTGCTCAGAGCAGATCGAGCTTGATGAGGCTGCGCAGCTTCTGTCAAGTTGTGGATCTCCAAGGGTGACTAACGCGCCTTTCCCTCCCGGCATATGTTTTGCATATGTTCAGCCCCGACTTTGGGCACGTGTAGTGGTCTTCCAGCTATTTCCAGCTAGAGACTGAGATCTGCAGAGAATGTACGTGGAGGTGCTGGAGGACGAAGTGGTGAGAATAAAGGGGAAGAAAGGGGTGGAAGGGCTGTAGGTTTAAAGATGTACATATTTGGGAGAATAAGGGAATGTATTGTTATCAGAGCCACCTTATTCTCTCTAAACTTAAAATGTAATGGGCTGAGGAGACAAGCTGGAACCTTGTTATGAGGTGGCTCATCGGGGAGCGATGGATATCCAAGTATCACCCTTGCTGTTCACAAGAGAGAAAGGGGACTCGAATCCCATATCCTGCACATAGCTCGGCTGTCAGGGCATTACCTCTCCCCTGTAAGAACAGCTCTGCACCTGTTAAGCATCCCGTTATTTTGTGAGTGATAGCTAAAGCCATGCAAGTCTAGACTCAAAAATCAAATTATTTTTCCTCCCCAAAACAAACTGTCCTGGAATAATTTATTTACTTTTTTACTCAGGTTATTTGCTGTGATCCAGATGCTATAGGCAGTTTTAAACAACTGATACTTGTGTACAGCATTTCTGATGTTCGTAGAAGTTGTAGAAACAGACAGCGAGAAGAAGCCTATTTGTTTTCTCACCGCCACGATGTTAAATTTAAGAATTTGTGTAACTGATTTTCTTACGAGTCATCTAGCTGTAAGACTTCTGTGGCTTTGCTTTTTTAATCAGCCGTGAGGCAAGAGGCGGCTTTCTTGGAAACTCTTTAATCTGCACTTTGTTCTTAATAACGTTTGTATGAAGTTCTGGGGCTTTGGACCTGAAGCAAGTATTTGTTTTCTTCAGGGTCACGAGTAATGTTCTTTCCCTCCCTCTGAACCGAAAGGGCTTAAAACTGCAAACCTGTCAGATGGCTCCAACTGTAGGAGCTGAAGCTCTGAAATATATTCTCAGCGTTTACTTGTGGTGGTGGTGGTTGTCTGTAGCGTTTGAATTATGAATTTCTTAAGGCGAGGGTTTATTAGGTTAATAAAAGCGGTATGTTTAACGATTACTAATTTATACAGCTCATAAAAGTGTAATAGGTTCTGCAT